>NW_015163096.1:175607-208252 GCF_001447785.1 Gekko japonicus | reverse complement strand
GGCATGGTATGCCCAAATGAGCATTTAATATTTTTTGGGGCCCAGATATTGGAACATCCAGCTCCAGACACCTTCAGAATAAGGTGGCTGTGGAAAAGAAGGGCTGTTGCGGTGGCCAATAGGCGCGGCCCCCAAGGTGGACATGTCCTATAGTCTTCCCAAGGCCCAGCAACCCATTCACTACCCTGCAGGGGGGTTGGCGTTGAAAGAACAAAAAGCCTCCTGAGACAGCACACCCCACCCCTTTCTTATCAGCGTCCTGCAAATACAGCCCAACCCTGCCATGGGTTTAGAAACTGCTTAATAACGTTTCTGCAAAGACTTTCCCACAATATTGATTCATACAGTTCATACAGAATTTCAGCTTGTCCTACCTTGACTGGTTGGCGTTGAGAGCAAAAAAGCCAGACTGGGTGGTCCAACCCCTTGCCACGTTCTGCAAAGACTTCTTAAATTCCACAATAGTGAGACTTGAAAGCCTGTCGTTGATCTAACCCCTCATCTGGCAGCTCTTTATAATTTGAATATGTCTTGCATATTTGCAATCAGATAGGAATTTCTTGTTCCATGTACAAATGCTGTCCCTGAAACATAATTCTTGTCTTATCCTTTGTTTAGACTTACATCACACCACCACGTTTGGCAGCCGTAGGTATTAGTGAATCTATGTAAAGACGTGAATTTTCATGTTCTTGGCGTGTGGTGGATTTGTTGTGTGTGTTGCATGATTTGAGGGGGAAACCTACCAGCTAGCAGGTGGGTCTTAAACACCTGCTTCTAGGAAAGACTTCATTAAACCTTCCACAATAGGGTTCTATTTGACTCAAAAATACAGAATTTCACCTTCTCCTACCCCGTAAAACACATTTTTTTTTTTTGACAAAGCTTCCACTGGCAGAGGCAGTCAACAGTTATTTAAAAAGTCTGAATGGTTTAAAAACAGACCCCCGGTTTTTCCTGTACAGACATTTGGGGCTTTCAATTCATTTTTTTACATTGCATGCAGACATGGCGTGGAACTTCCATTGTCCCACCTTGCAGGGTTGGCGTTGAAAGAGAGAAAACAGTCCCACCCCATCATTCTGCAAAGACTTTTTTTAAGTCCACAATATTTATTTCCTGCAGGCCATCCGTGGCATTTTAAAGACAGCCCCGTTCCCCTACCTATGAAGCTGTAATAATTTTACTTCATTTCAGCAGAGTCTGCTCTTTTTTCTCTCTTCAGTGGGGAGGAAAATAACTAGGCAAGTGTGAAAATGGCCAGAGAAGGGGCACTGGCAACAGCCAGATCCCCCCTGCCTGGCTTTGCATGTTGGGCAGTTTCACTCTGCAGCTGCAGGTGCAGCATGCTTTGAGGGAGAACCCTGCAGCATGCATGCATGGTCCACCCTTCATTCTGCAAACATTTTTAAACTTTTCACAAAACAACACAACGGTCTGTGTTGATCACACAGTGCTCAAGGGGTCCCTCGTTAATTCAGTTTGAATCCAAGATGCAAGTCTGGCGCCTGTTTGAGTCCAAAAACACATTTTTTTGACCATTCGTCGAGCTTTCTTGGTCAGGCGCAGTCTGCCCTGTTTCATGTACAGGAGCGGCTGGCTAGTTTAAACGGTGATGGGGGACTTCTTATCTTTTTACAACAGCCTCCCTCCTCCTCTTGGAAAGGAGCTGAGTGTGAGGGGGGGGAAGGAGGAGGGTGAAGGAGAGGAGGGTGGCGTGACGGCTGCAGGAAGGGGGGGAGGAGAGGGGGGAGGCGTGGAGGAGGGGAGGGGCCTGTCTCACGGAGCTGTGTGGGGCTGAGTGACAGCCCGCAGGGAGGGAGGAAGGAGAAGGAGGGGGTGGAGGAGAGGTGGGAGGGGAAGCTCTCTCTGTGTCTGTCTCTCAGGCAGCGTGTGCCGTGCTAACAGTCCGATTGTCAGCTCCCATTGGTGGAGGGTGGGGGCCTGCTGGCCTATGAGGACGTGATATTTGCACAGTAGTTGCAAAAGCACGCGCTCCCATTGGCTGGGGAATCTTGGCCCTCCCTCCTGGTTTCTCCAGAGAGCTCATTCAGACTGTCTCGCTGGGGAAACACACAAACAGTTCTTTGCTCAGGAGGATTTTCTCTTTATTGGCACGCTGTTAGGGGGGTTAACCTATAGAAATGTAAGTAAATTTATGGGGTCTGTGTGGTTCAGCTTTTTCCCTCTTGTTGCTAGAACTGTGGGGCTGCTTGGTGTGGGGCTGTTTGGAGTTAACAACAGCTAGAGTTTCCTGTGTGTGTGTGTGTGTGTGTGTGCTGTGTTAAAACTTTGTAGCCTATGCTCCCGTGTGTGGGGGGAAGGGGGGCTCAGCCTCTCGGCACTGTGGCCAGAACTTCCTGGCAAGCTGCAGAACAACACAGTTTTAAAAATGGGGCTTTTTTCCTCTTGGCCACTGCTTGCTGGGGGGGAGAGGGAGGGGGCTCCAGGATCTGCCTCTCTGTCTGGGGGTGGAGGGTCCTGGGAGAGGAGGAGGACCTGTCTGCGCTAATTTTTGGGGGCTGGCATTTACAGAGTCTGTACATAGAACTTTTAAACCCTTTTCCCTGTGTGTGTGTGCATCCTATACGTTCATAAAGAGCTTTCCTCTGTGGGGCATAGGGGTGGGGCCCTCTCGTTCTGCCTGTCTCCATATCAGCTTCTGGCAGAAAAGCACAGAGTGAGAGCCTTTCTAAAAGAAACGGGGAGGGGGGGGGACTTTTAAAAGGACGCTTTTTTTCCTCTTTGCAGAGGCTTTTGGCTCTGGGTCTGGCTGGGGTACAGAGGAAGGTTGAGGTGCATGCAAGGGGTTGGGTGGAGGTCCCAGGATCTGTCCAAGAGACCCTGGGGACATGTCTGTGCTATTTTTTTTGGTTTCTGGGTGGGAGGCTCTCTCTGGAGCAGGCAGTCTACAGTAACCAATGTTAGCACATGCATGGCACAAATCTAAGACACTTGCTGCATACAGCACTCGTTCACAGTTTTCAGAAAAACACCAGCCACAAACACATGTCCCAGACACCCCCACAGCACCCTCCCTACCAGCAACCACGTGATTCCCCCCCTCCTGCCTTCCCCCAGCACCCACGTCAGGGGGCGGGGCACCTGTCAACCCTGTTTGTTGAAAGGGGAGGTATACCCATGATCTTCTCACATCTTTGTTTACTCCTGGACCATTTTAACATCCCCATCATCCTCTGCTCGTTGGAAGTCCTAGTCATGAACCTCTAGTACTCTGTCATTTGACCCTGAAAGAATATGATAAAATATTTTAACTAAACAACAATCCTGGGGTTTTTAAAAATAACTGTCCAGGAATATATTACAGTTGCAAAGAACCTGAGTTCTTTAAGTTTGTAAAAAACCCGAAAGCTTCAAAGAGCTAAAAAAAATAATCCCACCAAAAATTACCCCATCAGATTAGGAATCAGGTGAATGGAGATCCACAGTGCCTCTGAAGCTCCACTGGCAGCTTTTGTACCATGAGAGTTGTACGTTTGAACTAGGTCCCATCTTGTCCCATTGACTTGTGTCTCATAATCAGAGAACTGTTTATGATGTACAGCAGGAGCCCTATCACGTCTCTCCCCCGCGGCTGATGGTTTAAGCTGGCTTGGCAGCCATGTCATCACATCCCAGCTAGCATCAAACATCTAATGCACTGGGTACATGATCTGCTTAGGACATCAGTTGATAGATGTACCCTTCATCCTCTCCCTTCCCCTGTTAGTGTCTGACATAACAGGGTGAGTGAATGTCTGCCGCTGCACGACAGATTGCTGAACGTTGCCAGCTGCCAAATCTTCCCTCTGGGATCAGGTACTGCAGTTTCTGAGTTCTCTCCGAATAATAAGTTTTTAGCATGTTAAGTATGTAGTTCCCCTTTGTCACGTAGAGGTCAGGCATCACCTCTTTGGGTTGTGCATCTGTGATGGTGGTGTAGTACTTTCCCAACACTACCAACTAATGGGTTGAATCTTGTGAACTGTTTTCACTGACACATTCCGTTGGCGGAGTGGGACTTCCTCATCGCCCCCTAACTGCTGGAGCCCACAATGCTTCTTGAAATAGGACCAAAATAATTTTAAAACAGGAACATTCAGAATTTTAAAAATGAACAGAAACAAGCAGGGAAGACAAAAGGTTGGACTCCTTGGTTCTAAACCATTCTTTTAATGCAAGCTCTGTTTTGTTCTGTCACTTTGCTCGAGATTCTAAATATAGATTTGGTATTTTTTGCAGTCAAGTCACAGCTGACTTATGGCGACTCAGTAGAGTTCCCATTGCCTGCCTCTGTGTCATGACCCTGGTATTCCTCTCATCCAAATACTAGCCAGGGCTGACCCTGCTTAGCTTTCGAGATCGGACAAGATCAATTGGACGGTGAAGCACTCTGATTAAGTTGGGTTCCAGTACCAGCTGAAATGAATTCAAATCTTGCTAACTGATAAATGAGGCTCTTGTTCTTTGCATTAAATAAGGAGTTAAACTTCAGTGTAAAACAGCTTATTGATTACCAGGATAGAATCTGCAAACCTTCTGTTGTGTGGTGATACAAGAGGCAATACAGAATGGAATGACAAAAGACCAAATCTATAGACTCGGATCCAGATTAGACATTCCCATGGGCGCAAGGAGTCCCACTACCCATAGCAGGCAAGCCCCTCCCGAAGTCCTGTTCTTTGGTGTCTGCTCTTCTCCAGGAACAGGATTCCCAGGGGTATTTTGGGCTACCATAGGAGGGGGGGAAATTGCACTCTGATTGGGAATCCTTGAGCTCCACGGAAACATTAATTTGGTGCAGCCCATAATCTAGATTGTCTTCCCCTTTGTGTATAGAAGCCAAGTTGCAGTGCTACTTCAGAATTCTTTCACACTACATTGCATCTTCTGCACATTTGATTTAGTGGCAAAGAATTGGACTAAGGCTGCTTCCACAAAGGATTTTTATCCAGGGTGAAGAATAACATGTCCTTGCATTTTGGGGAAGTTTCCACAGGATGTTGTGTACCTTCCAAGAACAATTTAAATGGCTCATCTGGGGCTCCTACGTCTAAACTGAATAAAAGGAAAGCCTCACTCGATCCAATTTAAGCAGTGAAATGCAAGGTGGCTCTGGGTGGAGTTTCCATGTGGACAATCTGCCTGCAGCCAATAAAGAGAGTTTAGCTCTGTCTTCTTGTATACGTGTGTGCATGTACACCCACATCCACACACACTACACACCCTGGCATGGAATCAGCATAAGAGTGGGATAAGTGTATGCGCAAGAATGTGGCTAAGGAAAAACGCTCTGATGAAAAGTCTGTGAACCACTGGGTAGGTGTGAACCTCTGGGTAGGGTTGCCAGCCCCAGAGAAAATGTCCTGTCCCTTTAATAGAACTTTAATGTGTGGGAATGGGCAGTTGACGCTTTAAATGGCATGACCTGTTAAACAGCATCCTATTAAGCCTCTATTAAAGGAAGAGGACATTTTTTCTCTCTCCAGGCACCTGGCAACCATAGCTCTCTGAGTGAACCACTTTTTAAAAAAAAACCCAAACCAAACCAGAAAGGTTTCTTTAGAGAACAAAAAGGTTCTGGGTGTGTGAAGTGCAGGAATTAGTTGTATGACGTTTGGGTAACTCTTTCCTCAGCTGATGGACACGTAGAATGCTTAATCGAAAACAGGGCTTCCCCATTATTTTTAATTATCTTAAGGTAGAACAAGCTGTACAGGTACAGGCAGTGTTCGGTGTGAGCATACAAATTGCATTGTTGCTTTGAAATTTACCTCCGTAATAGTTCCTTTCTCTCACTCTCATTATAAACCAAAGTCAGAATCTAGCAGGGTTGGAGTCTGGGAACTCAGCGAAAGACAGACTTGGGAACAAACTGCTATTAAATTTAATTAGTCTCACTAAGGAATCTTTTTAATCAAAACCAAATGACACATTGCAAAACAATATTAAGCAGATGAATCAACATTCTAAAACTGTTTCATCCCACAGATATGCTAGCATCCTGATACATAAACAAGTTGGAATACTTGATTTAAGCTGATTTAACTTGGACTAATTTGATACATTTTGATGGGTTTACTTCAAATCTGGGTGCTCTGGGCTTAGCTGGTGGAATTTTAGTGAGATTTTGTTGGTTTAAGTCTGATTTGTGTCTTGGAGGGGGGGTAGGGTTATGAGCAACAAAATCAGAATCACCAACAGCTGGCTGAGCTGCTATGTTCAGAAGAAAGGAAAACAATGACTTTATTATTGTCTTGCCATCTTTAAAAATGAGGCTGTTTGTGATTTTCTGTAAATGCCATTTTAGATGTGGTAATGCAATCACTACCAAATCTAAGCTTAATTTTTACAGAACATTCCAAAAACAACATGGACTGTGCGTTTTCTTTTAAATTCTTTATTTTTTGTTATCTTACGGTTATGTGACTTGCTGACTGATAGACAGTAGATTTGGATCTGCGCATAGTAGTTCCATTTGCTTGACTATGCTTATTAATTATTGTCAATAAGAAGAAGTGAGGGGGGAAATACATTAGAACTTTGACGTTGCTCTTTGAGGAATGGTCATGGGGGGGACAGGAAAATAATATTGAAATGTGAGTGTGACCGTTGTCACCAGCTAGAGTCAAAGTTCCCTTTGTTAGATCTGGTATCTGATGAAGGGGGCTTTTTTTAAAAAAAAAAATTCCAACCACTTTATTGAGAATAATGTTTTAGTACAAAATAGAAAAGAAAAAATATCAAAGAACCATAAGAGTACATATACGTATGAGTCAGCATACCACTCCAAAATGCTTACCAAACTATGTAACATTGCAGTGAGTTCAAATACATATCTAACAATACATTCCAAATTAATTATAATATGGAACTGTTGACAAATCCAGATCTAGCCAAAAACTATGAGTTGTCTAGTAAGCTGGAAGTTATTACCTGTCAAATCAAAAAGAGTGCATATGAGAGTTTTAAGAGTTTTTTATTTTTTAAGAGTGCTCAAACCTTACTGGAAAAACTCAAATATGAAGCCACGTTTCATAATCTAGATTTGCTGGTAACATTTCATTTTCTGTGAAGTATGATACTAATACAAACCACTTTCTAACAAATCTGGACTGTGACCCTGCCTGCCCTTGTGTATGAGCGTCATAAGTATCAGCTATTTTATCCATCACGTAATGATCCCAGCGTTCATTGCGCCAATGAGAAATAGATGGTCGTACAGCAGTTTTCCACGAGGTTGCAATAACCAGCCGTGCCGAAGCAATTAACATGGCCGCTAGTTCAGAGATATTAACTTCCTGATCTTTAGTGGTATGTGATGAGTTTAAAAGAAGTATAGCCGGGTCAAGTGGGATGTCGTCTGAAGTAATCTTATTTATTTCTTTCAAAACTAGTATCCAGAAGTCTTGTATGATTTTGCATGACCACCAACAATGATAGAAATCGCTAGTGGAGCCACATCCTTTCCAACACATAGAGCTGTATTGTGGGTGCATGTGTTTTAGCCGGGCTGGGGAAAGGTACCACTTGTTTAAGGTTTTGGAGTATTGTAGTCTAATGTTAAAGACTCTTGATTTATTAGGATAGGAGCACCAAATGTCCGCCCAACGTTGCATAGATAGGTTAATCATGAAGGGGGCTTTGACTCTCGGAGGTCATACCCCCAGAACCTTGTAGTCAGCCGTGTTGGTCTGGAGCAGCAGAACAAATTCAGAGTCCAGTGGCACCTTTAAGACCAACAGAGTTTTATTCAAGGTATGAGCTTTCGTGTGCCCATTCACTTTTCCAAATTTTCCTTCCAATGTATCTGAGGAAGTGTTCATGCACACGAAAGCTCATACCTTGAATAAAACTTTGTTGGTCTTAAAGGTGCCACTGGGCCCTAAATCTGTTCCCCAGAACCTTGTCAGTCTCTAAAGTGCAACTGGACTCGAATCTAGCTGTTCTACTGCAGACAAACACAGTCATCCTCTGAAACTGTTGTCACCTGGTTATCTTAAATTAGTTATTTTTAAGGATACCACTCTGGCTTCCATAAAGTGTCAACACCGCTGGGCATATCAAGGTGGGGAGAGAATGTCTATCCATTTAGGTTCTACTTCAGTAATGCCCACAAGAGCCAATGAAGAGTTCTTAACAATCCCCTTTGGGAGGCTCTTTATTTCTTTTTCTCAAAAAGTAAACCCTCTGAACTTCTGCTGGCCCAGAGAAGAAGGTGGCAGACCGTCACCACTGTAAGTTTTAGTGTACATTGGTGTAGAATATATGTAGAGAAGGAAGTGACAATCTAGTGAGGGTTGTGCAAACCAGCCCTCGCTAGATTAGGACAAAATTAGGTAGTCATTTTTAAAGGATGAAAAATTACAAAACTGAGGACTCATACTGTGTATTCAAAAGGACTTGGGTTTTTTTTAATTGCTCCTGTAGTCTTCAAAGAGGTAAGGGCATGAGCGTATCATCAACAGGTAATGTCTGGTTTTTTTTAAATGAGAGTTTTAAGATATATGAGTGATCAGAGAACTAACTAGGTAGGAAACATGCCCAAGGGGACAGCATAGCTCAGTGGGGAGGGCCACAGTAAGGGGGGGAGCCTCCTGCCTCTTCCACGTGCAAAGTACCTAGAAATAAGTTGAGAAGGAGGTAAGATCCAAACTTGTACAAGTCAGCCTGAGCTCCTTAATACAAGTCAAATAAATAAATAAAAAAAATAAAATAAATATGTATATATGTATGCACTGAAGCCAAGTTTCTTCCCACTAATTTTACCTGCTTCTTTGTTTTTAAACCCATCTTGCCCATTTCCTTATTATATGTTCTGCATATAGATTGAAGAGATAGGGAGATAAAATACATCCTTGTCTGACACCTTTGCCAATGGAAAACCATTCAGTTTCTCCATATTTTGTCCTAACTAGGGGTGTGCATTCGGTAAAGCCAAACAAAAAAAAAATCCTGAAAAATGCCCTTTTGGCTTTTTTTGGGGTATTCAGCATATCGAATCAGATTCCCTGATCTGATTCAACTGCCAAATACTGAATGCTGGAAAAAAACTGAAAATATTCGGGGGGGGTTTACAGCTTTTTCTCGAATTACCAAATACGGGCTCTGGGAGGCGTTAAACTTTAAAGGGCTCCACTTACCTTCTTTTCCCCACTGTTTTGTCTCTTTCCCACCCTTTGCTCCGCTTTCCGGGGTGGGTGGGGAGACGGACCTTACAGACAGCCAATCATTGCGATGCATTAGCAAATGCCATTGCAGCTTGCAAGGCTGTTGTTGAAGCCCAACTACTAGCTTGCTGCTTTTCCAGGGGAGAAGCACTGGCCAATAGGATTTGGCATACTGCTCTTTGATCAGACACAGAAGTTTGTTCTTTTAAAAAAATTCTTTGGTGTATGCCCACAGTGCATAAAAGCAGGGGTCTCTGGCTGACTGACTCCATTCCTGCTCCTGCTGTTGAGAGAACCTGGGTTGGAGATTGTGTGGCTGGCTTCTGCTTCAGCCACTGCTCTGAGCCTACTTTCCAGCTGCTGACTTGGACAACTTCAGATCAAGATCTGTCCATCCTGCCTGCTGGACAACAGAAGAAGACTGAAGAGAAGAAGACATCTCTGGTTTGACTTATTAGGGCCACTTTTTAAAAACTTTTCTTATTTTGTTGTGGGTTGGTGGGACTGGTTCGGGTGGGCACATTGCACTGGTTCTGCTGCTGGCCTTGAAAACATGCCCCCAGAAATTCTCAGATTTGACCTGAGTCCTATTGGGTTTGAGCACTGACTGCCACAGTGGCACTGGTTCTGGTGGGCACATTGCACTGGTTCTGCTGCTGGCCTTGCAAACATGCCCCTTTGGTTTATACTGCGGAGATCCTCAGATTTGACTTGAGTCTTGTTGGGTTTGAGCACTGACTGCCACGGTGGCACTGGTTCTGGTGGACAAATTGCATTGGCTCTGCTGCTGGCCTTGCAAACATGCCCCCTCACACCACACCTCACTTATTTTCTAGTGCAGAGATTCTCTGGGAGACACTGCTGCCTGCCTTTTCCCCCTTCCATAGGAAACAATAGAAGATTGGGGACACCCTCTTTGGATGCCCCTAGAATTGGACCCCCTGTTCCAATCTTTTCCAATCTCAGAGGCTCTTTTGGGGAGAGGCTCCAACAGCTACAGTACAAATTTGGTGCCTTTACCTCAAACCCGCCCCCCCCCCCAGCCCACTGAATACTCATTAGAAGATTTTTGCCATTGACTATAGTGGCCCCATAGGATATAATGGAGCCGAATATTTTCAGGAATACTGAATATTTTTGGGTACCCATACAATACTGGTATTGGTATTCGGGTATATTCAGTAATACTTTAAAAAATTGGCTTTTTTATACCTGAATCTGAAAAAACCGATCCCCCCCCCCCATATACCCCTAGTCCTAACACTAGCCTCTTATCCAGGGTACAGGTTGCACATTAAAACAATCAGCTGTTGTGACACACTCATTTCTTTTAAAATCAACCATAGCTTTTCATGATCGAATATTACCTGTGCATGGCCCTCAAAATTAGGTTTCAGAGAATAACTGATTCTATGGGGCTACATCTCAAAAGGCCCTGATCCAAGGTCTTATGACTTTTACCCCTTGATTGAAAGGAACTTTGTGGAGGAAATAGCAAGAAACTTCTTTATTGGTTAATAACTTTTACGAAAAGATTGGCTGAACAGGGGTGAGATGGGGCCTGGGAAAACTTTCAGAGCTGCTCATAGAAATAGGCCAGCATCACACAGAACCTGAAATTCTGATATTCAGTTGAAAAAAGCTGCCAGTGGCTATGGCTGTAAAACAGCATCACTCCATCTCTATAATGAAATCCTTTGCACTGCCAATTCACTTTTATTCCTGATAAATGTATTAGGGCTGTACCCTACTTGGCGTTGCTCAGACAGAGTTCTTATGGCTGAGTATTGAAATGCCCATACTTATTACTACATTTTCTAGCTAATGTCCTGAGGTGATCTTGAAGTGAGGTGACTGTAGGTAGCAGTGACTTTGTGAGTTTCCACCCTTAAAAAGTGAGGGGAAATCAATTCTTCAACCTTCCCCGGAGGATCCCTGTCCCATATCTAGAAAAATTGGAGGTTCCTGTTTTCATGTTATCTAGATGAGCATGACTGAAATTCATTGTTAGTTCTTACAAAGGACTTACAGACACCTTGACAAACCCTAGTTTGAGAAAGACTGGTTTATAGGACAGGATGCAACAATTTCTATGCTGTATTACATAGATTTTCACTTATGTACTCTCTTATCTTGCTCAACAGTTTGTGGATTAAGTTGTAACAGACTAACAATCCAATCCTCTGTGTGTTTACTCACAAGTAAACCCTACATAATGCAGTGGAACTTGTTTCCAAATATGTGTATATAGGCTATAGCCCAAATGTTGCATTCTGAATTTGCTGAACCAAACAGACAAATTGCAAAAAAATAAACAGAAAGTTAAAGTAAACAGAGTTAAAGGCTGTTTCATTTTGATATAATAAGGAGACAGTTGTCAAAACATGTTACCAGTTAATGTTTTTTCCAGGATTTATGCTAATAAGCAAAATTTTATATGTGTTTTTGAAGGAAAAAATCTGCTAATGTGTGACAGATGGTTGTTTCGGCTGCAGAAAAACAATAACAAAACTCTGGACAATTTACAGTGCCATCTAAATTATGTTTTCTTTTGCATGTTTTAGAAGAAGAGACAAACTAGATACCCTCACAGTTTCCTTTCCCCCTTCATCCCCATGTGTCTAAGAACTAAATCCTTCTATTCATAAACCATAGATTGTGTCACAAGATTGGACAGCAGAGTTTTTTTGGAAAATAAAACAAACCATCTGTTTTGAAAGACACTTTCAGAAACTCCTCTGAATGTAATGAAAATTAGTCACACCCTTTAAACATTATTTTAATTCAAAAGATGGTCTCATAAGTATTAGCGAAGGAGGATGAAAGCAGTGTTGGGGATGTCTGGCTTAACTTGCCAGAGCTAAGGTTGCGTAACACTTTACTCATTAGATCCATTTTCAGCCTCCTCCAGAAATGTTTCTGGACTGAAACTTGAAGTCTGTTGAGTATCTAAAGCTTCACATGCATGACCAAATGTAGAGTTACATGTTTATTGCAAGGGCTGTCATGATGGTTCGTACACCAGGCTGCAATTAGCAGTGCATGTTTGTGCAAATGCACTTTCTGTGCCATTCAGCAAGTAGGTGTAGACCACCCTCAAATCTGGGGCAGCCCAAATGGGAGGTGAAAAACACACCTTCCTACTAAATAGTGAAGAGGAGATGGAGGCGCCATGGCTCAGTGGTAGAGCATCTGCTTGGCATGCAGAAGGCCCCAGGTTTAATCCCCTGCATCTCCAGGTAAAAGGATGAGGTAGTAAGTGATCTGAAAGACCTCTGTCTGAGGCTCTGGGGAGCTGCTGCCACTATGGCTGAGGACAGACTGGCAATATGAAGCGTGAGGGAGGCGGGGCAAAAAGACCTGGACCAAGTTGGCCCGGGGATTCCCGGTCGCACTGCACCTACTGATGTGGGAGCATACCGGGAAGGAGGCTCAAGGGAGCGTTTGCACTGTTGGCCCACCCCTGGCGGAGGCGCGGCTATAAGCGGCTTTTGTTTACTCCGGCAACATGCACCTAGGCGCATAGGCGCAACACCATAGCAATGCGGCTTGTTTGCAGCTTTTAGCATGCACACTTCCGGGAATCGGGATTAACGTGCCCTCCAGGGTTTGCTACATCTTTCACCTGGTACTTTTTTTACGCGGTAGGGAATCTTTATAGGACGGGTTGAGTACGGCTGGGGAATGCCTGACAGCTTCCTATGAGGAGACAATAGTTGATGGACCAATGGCCTGATTCAGTATAAGGCAGCCTCATGTGTGCGGATTTCTAGCTTGCAGTGGGGACCAGGGACTCCCTTCAGTCCAACACCTGTTCCATAAAACAAAGTGGATCCTATATTGTGTAATTCATCTAACGTTCCCGGAAATTCAGGGGTGTACTCTCATCTTCCCTTGCTGTTATCCAGAGAGAAACTCTTTAGCTGTTCAGTTCATTGTGAAGGAAATATGTTAAGAAGGTGTTTGGGCTCCCGCAGAGTGCAATATGGGCAGCGTAAGGAGCCTGATCCTCCAACCAAATAGTGGTTTCTTATAATAAGTATTACTGTTCTTCTGGTGGTAATTAACTCCTGCTTGTCTAGCTTCATTATTACATCATTGCAGTAATTACATCTAAGTGCCTGCTTGACCACCCTTTCTCTCCTAAAATAAAACCAGTGTTATTCCCTCATCATGTGGTATTTGGTCATGCAATTGAGGTGAAAGGAGTTTTTAAAATTGCAAATGTTGAGGAAAAGAAGTGCAAGCATATCATAAAATCAGTCCTTGTGCCCTTTTCTGCAAACAGCCCAACAACTATTATGTCAAAGGGGGGGAAATGCAATTTGGGACATAAATATCCTTAGGAGCAGAGCAGTTGTTTTCCACGCTCTAGAATAGCTTCATATGAATATGTATTCACATTTTACAATACAATAATAAGTACAGTAAACAGTGGATTTAGCACCAGGTTTTGGCACTGTGTTTTTGGGTGGTGGTGGTGGATTTAGGTTATTTGTACATGTCTTAGGGTCTCAAAGCATGTACATGTACATACATGCACACACTGAGAGAGGCTACCGTATTTCCCCCAAAGATATGAATAATTTTATCAACCACATTCCCTGAACAACATGTTGGGTCCCAGAAAATACATTGCTCATTGTCTTCAGGTTTTAAAAGCAGAGGCTGTGTCTTCTAGCCCCAAATATTACTTCTGCTAAAATTCTGGAAATCCCCCCTTCTGCTTTGCTAAATATCCTGGAGGAGATTGCAGTTTTAAGGGGAAAGCCCACAATGATGCACAGTTGTAACTTTACATCCTTTTGAGGCTTGATCTTGCCGATTATGGTTTTACTACCACCAAGATTTCTTGCCGATTATGGTTTTACTACCACCAAGATACCCTCGCAGGTATAGTCCTAAAAAATTACCTATCTCATTTTTTAGCTTACAGAATTGATATTAACATCCAGAAGCACACAGTCCTTTGGGGACTGTATGACTTCAGGAGTCAGAAAGAGGAAACTTGATTGTATGCTGCCCTGTCCAATAAACTAAAATCAATTACATTTTAAAAATCTCCTTCCTGCTCACAGATGCTTCTAACCTAGTTTGATTCCTGTAATGCTGATTTTTATGTGCAGGGAGCTTGTTTAGCAACTGCAGTTTCAACTGGTAAGAATGCCTGCTTGATGAATGAGCTTGATTCATGATCAAATGACTATTTAGAACTTGCTAATATTAGTTCAGCTAAAGGCAAAACTCTGCTAGCTGTGCTGCTAGATTTCCTTGTAAGTGGAAATGGGTACACTTTACCAGGGCTCTGAGGTCCAGTGGAGCCTGTCCCTGGCTGAAGCCCATTATTTTGCTATAGTCTATTTATGTCATTCCGGGGAAAAGACATTTTTCTTCCATGCTTCAGGATGCGATAATGCATGCATGCATGCATGTGTGGGTTGCAAGTTAGTGCTAGGCTCAGAGAAATTACGCGGGGGGCTTGCTTCTGTGCAGGGCTTTTTTGTAGAAAAAGCCCAGCAGGAACTCATTAGCATAATAGGCCATACCCAACAGCAGGAACTCATTAGCATATTAGGCCCCACCCTTGACCGCACAGCTCATTAGCATATTAGGCCACACCCCATATTACCAGAAGTGTGGTCATCCAGCCACACCCACCTTTTGCTTCTTATTCTGTTTACCTTGTTTGTTGTCAAAACCGAGGGCTTTTTTTGGAGCAGGAACTCCTTTGCATGTTAGGCCACACACCCCTAATGTAGCCAGTCCTAATGAATTTTTGCTGTTGGGTGTGGCCTATTATGCTAATGAGTTCCTGCCGGGTGTGGCCAACTTGAGAGCCAGCCGGAACGCCGTTCCTGTGCGTTCCTGCCCAAAAATAGCCCTGTCTGTGTAATCAGTGCTGCTCAGCCAGTTACTTCAGATTCTGTAATTTTTCAGCTCCATGTGCAGGAAAGTGTGATTGCCAGCCCAGTAATTTTTATTTTTTGCAAAATCTTTGATTCACCCCAGAAATCCCTACTGAGTGATTTCTGTCAGCAAAGCATGGCTTCTCCATCTTCCCTCTCTTGCTGCAGGCAGCACAAAATGTCCCCCTGGACACAGGGGACCTCCAGGAACAGCATGAGGGGGAGCTGGAGGTCTTTCACAGGAGGAAGGAATTGGTGAAAATCACTCCCTCTTGTACACGTGGAAATGATAGGTGGAATCCAACCCAAAAGATTCTGTGCTTTGACATCTTCTCCCAGCCTCTAGAACTCTATAATGTTCTAAAACAATATATTTATGGGGAAATAGGGAATGAAAATTAGGAGACGGATTCAAAATACAAATGGTCTACACGTTCTGTTGTAAGACCTCTTCTCTACAGATGAGGTAAAGTTGTAATATATTCTTTCCAGTGTGAGTGCCACAAAAATGAATTAGATTGGCCCAGGCAGAGAACTTTGAGGACTGAAGTATGAACCATCAAAGTGAATGCAAGCTAGGCTTATTTTTCATATGGTTTTTATTGTGGTTAAACAACTGTTTTAAGACTTTAAAAGCAGCTTGTTAGTGTCCATGTGGGTATAATTTAACTGTCTTTTCCTCCTCCCTCATATTTGCATTTTGATATTTTAAAGGACAGTGGTAAAGCATGAAAATAAACAAAAGAGGGGAATGAGACTATAAAACAAAGTGCAATTGTTTTCAGAAAAGCCAGATGCAATACTACAGATTGCAGTGTAAAATTACCATATTTTTACTAATGTAGAACAATATCAAGAAGAAAAATGAAGATGAACAATAATTCAAAACAATACAACAAAACTTTCAAAGTGTTAAAATTGTATCATTCAACATATACCGGCTCAGACTGACTGTAAGGTATTAATATTATTAATTCAGCACTGAAGTAGGCAAGGTGAAGTCCATGGATTTCAAAGGGTTTAACTTCTTTGCTATTTGCGGCTTTTTTTAGATCACGACCAACAACTTACTTATTTAGAAAATGTAAATGCTATCTCTCCAGGTGGCTCTTGCAGCACTGAGTCCACTGGCTTAGTTTTGTATTAGTACAGCAGCCATAACATTTCAACATTACTAGGCTGGCAATCACCATCAATACCAATGGCAGCAAAAAAAAAAGAGTAAGAAAAAATGAGTGGAAAGGGTGGGTGATGCAAGTGGAATTAAGACCGGGCTGGGTACAGCTTCCATAATAGGGTGTAATATTACAACCTGTTGTAGGTCTGGCAGAAAAAGAATGCCCTTAACATCCTGAAATATTTGTGCAACATCCTGAAATATTTGTGCAACATCCTGAAATATTTGTGTACCAGGTCCTGTATAAAATGAAGACAACTGAGTGCTTCTTTGGCTTGTTTTATTTTCCCCCAAAACTCTTTTCTTTAGGCATTTCTTTGCAGTTGAAGAGAACATTTTTAAGTACTATTCTGCATGCGTCAGATGATTAACAGGACAAAGACACAGAAGTATCCTGTTCCTACGTTATTGATGCTGTTTGTGCATGGTCCATAAAAAGTGTTACATGTATAAAACAGCATTACACTGAGGATTCTTTACTTGTTCATCTACATACTTGTTTATATAATCTGAAATCCTGTCTAGTCCCTTTTTTGGTCATATACAATGGTTGCACATGAGTTGGCATATCTCTGCCTAACTCTGGAAACATGGTGCATCACCCTTACATTTTTTAGTTGTCTTTTATTACAGTAGTTAGATGGGCTGTTATGATACGAGGAGATGCATTTCTACTACTACAGAAAATGTTTGTTTGTCTTTTAATCAGAGCCCTCACTTATCAGGCACTGAAACCATTGGCTGGATTTCTTCTGCAGTCGCCCTCTTCTAAGCCCATTGTCTTCCATGGTTTTAGAGGGCATGACTCTATTTAGGACTGCCATGGTAGGGGGCAATCCTAAGGACTCACTGTATAACGTTGAACTTAACTTCGTTCTGAGTAGACTTTTTAGGATTGCTCCCTATTTAGTTTTGTAACAAGGTGAAGAATTTAGATGGATCCATGTGTTCTTTTTATATATATAATTGTCGTAAGGCTTGCATTTAGCACAATAATCTGATTCTTGAATTTTGTTTAGTGTTCACTTTTGTCCATTCTTAGAATTACCCTGTTTTGAGGGTTTGATTTGAGTGCTTGGTATGTTTTGATCCTGAGGTTACAATTTTTTAATCTTTGAATTTTCTGTTGTTCATAATGTTATGTATTTAATTGCTTAAAATTCCCCATTTGCCCTCCCAGCATCTTAGTACACTGGCTACACAGAATCACAGCAGACTGCCTGTGGCCTATGTTCTGTTTTTGTTTGTTATTGGAATCTTGTGAAAGGGCAGTTGCCCAGTGGCTAATAAAGGTGGTTCTGATTTACAAACTTAATTAACAGCCATTTTACACCTTACTGCAGATTACTGCTAAAAATAATAAAATGCTTTCCATTCTCAGACTTTGAATGATATCATTCTTTTGTATTTTGACAGACTTGTCCTTTTTATACATTGTGTTTTACAGTTACTCATTTTCTTACTGGTCTATGTTAAGTTGTCACAGATGTAGACTTCAACTTGCATGCTTGTGAAGTGAATCAGTGGCAACATCTGTTCCCCCAGAGGCATGGGTGCATCTGTCAAAAACCACCCACATAGTTTCTTCCACCTATGAAAGTTGGTGTTTCCTGATCTGTTGTCTTAGAAGCAAATTTACTAAGAGAAAGTGGAAAGTTGTTGGTTTTCAGAAAGACTGCAACGATAGCTGTATTTCCCCCAAATTAACACATCACACACATTAGAGCTGTTTCACACATACATGTGTGTAGAAGACATGTATTTTGCAATGACCGATGGCACATTTGGATGCCACACTGCACTGGGGCTTCCAAATACTTAGACCAGTGAGCACTGTGCACAGTTTCACCTACAGTGGTTTGTATAAGTGTACATCTTTTTTCCTTCACAGAGATGTTCCATGTCAAGGGCCTTTAAAATTTAGCTGGAAGTTCACATTTAGGCCCTTTCTCTGTTTTGATTAAGGAAAAAGATTACTGCTACTGGTATGTATAAAATATTTCCTGTACAGTTTATCTAGAGAATCTGTTATAGCAGAAATATTCGTAGACTTCACAACTTTGTTTAGTTGTCTCTCATTAAAGAGATGATTTATTTCGATTTAATTAAAAAACCCAAAATCTATCATACAACCCTCTGCAGCATCTGATATATGTGTTTTGAAGGCCTTGGGGGATATTTTGAGCATGTTAGTAGCTTTTGGTGGCAACCAACATCTGGCAAATTAAGCCTGGAGTTTTGGGAAATGAAAGTGAAGATGAAAATCAGCAACAAAAAGGTAGTCAAATAGAGGCAGCCACAAGATCCTGACTTCTAAGCAATACTTAATATATTCAGAAAAAAATAGGACACTTTTAATGTTTCTGATTGTTATCTCTTCCAAAGCTGGAGGCGGGGAAGAGAGAAAAAGTCCAGAGGCACGGTTAATCAAGTTATGTGCATTTAGAACTTAAAGAATGAAATATTAATCTTTCTAAACATCAACAGCTGTCTCTTCCTTCAAAGCTGAACTCAAAATGGCCCACTCCACAAAGTCTTTATTTATTTATTATTATTTGTATTTATATCTCGCCCATCTCGTAAATGGGCTCAGGGCGGGTAACATCATTATAATAAATACAATTACAGTTTAAAAACACAACATAAACATTAAAATCGATGGGTACAACTTAAGACAAAAATCAGCTGGCTATAAAGATTTTGGCCCGATGGTTCAGATGAAATAAAGGCCAGTTGTCAGTAGGTGGGTGGGCAACAGCAACCTCAGGGAGGCCATATGTGGGCACCCGCAGCCTCAACCAAAGGCCTGATGGAACAGCTCCGTCATGCAGGTGCTGCAGAATTGAAGAAGATCCCGCAGGGCCCTGATCTCAATAGGGAGCAGTCTCAGTTCTGTGGTCCTCATCCTGAAATGAACTAAGCCTCACACAACTACTTACATCACTCTCTTGTTTACCATGGGCCTAGCCTCTTTCTAATGCTGGACTGACTCCCTCTCTTAACCTAATTTTGGATAGTAGCCTCTTTGTGGCAGGTTCCTGGCTTTTGTTTATAGATCTCTATAAAGCACCATGAATATGATGGTGCTATAAAATAAATATTGGTAATAATATTTATGTTCCATATATATAGGAATGTAACAGTATAAATTTACTAGTTGAACTTTCCAGGAAGCAAAGTTTTTAGCAAGATCTTACACCAGGGCTTCCCAACCTTGTTGAACCTGTGGACACTTGGAACTTTAAGAACAGGTAATGCATGCCAATACAAAACAGCCACCACAGAAGCTGGGTCAAGTTACAAGCCGTTGGGGAGCTCCACAATGTTAGGATGTTCCAAGCCAAGCATCTTGCTATGATGAAGTTAGCTGTTTCCGAATGGCTGCCTCCTACAGACACAAAAGTGATGCCTCCTGGACTCTTCTGAAGCACCTCCTACTCCAGTTGGGCTGACAGGCCTAGCTTGGCTATCGGTGGGAGACCCAATGGGGCATGGTCATGGGGGAGGCAGCAGGCAATGATGGTTTGATGTCATCAATTATTATAAAATTCTTTCTCCCACCAGCCGTTGGAGTGCCAGCAGGAACACGGAAGCCCTATATTCCATAGAATTGGAGAAAAGGCAGGATTGGCTTTCTGTTTTGAGAAGTAGGTGCCAGGAAACACAGTGGGGGCCATGGCCCTATAGGCATCATGTTGGGGTGTCTTAGACTGTGTCCAGAATACAAAGCTAAGTGGACGTCTCAGATATGAATATGGACAAGACCAGATATTCAGAACCAGGGAAAGAACAAGTGCCCAGGACAGGATTAGGATTCAAGGAATGAGACTACAAAACAGATATAGCACGAAGGCTTCTACAGGCAAGAAGGCTCTGAAGACATATTATTCTTTGGAGAACTTTCCAATTTAATTCTCAGGATGGATTCCAAGGCCTATTCTGTAAAGTATTTTTTTGTATACAATGTACAATCCTCTTTAGCAGTCCTCAAGCATACACATATAGAAACACACACGGGGAAAAAATGATTGTGTAATAGGGTTACCAGACCCCCTGTCCAGTCAGGGGATACTCCGATCTTTGGGGCTTCAATATGCTGCCAGCCAACTGGCCAGTGGGGGAAGCCTCACCTCCAAAGAGGCCTGTTACGTGTTGACGTGGTCGACGCAACGACATCACACAGAAGTGACGTCATCACACCAGGGATGTCATGTGTAAGAAATGAATTGAATAAAGACTTCTGTCAGAAACTCTTTAAAGTATTGCTTTAAAATTGCATTGCTGGAAATCAATTAATGTTTAAGGCTTAATAAAAAGCTGAGCTAAAGAGGAGTTAGAAATGGGGAAGTCAGACACATAGCAGCAGCCAGCTTGCACAAACATCTCCACTCACCTTGCAAAACGCTACATTTAGCAGAAAGCAGAAGTGGCATGCGGCAGAACTATTTCACATAGATTAAGGATCTTTTTACTTTAAAACTTATACTAAGTTTGCCTGTTTGCTGTGTATTGAAATTAAGAGTATATTGCTTGAGAATAGATGCTGAAGCTGGCTTAATTAGAAAGCAGAAGTGTGGCCAAGACAACTGTCAATGTAGCAGTCTTAAAGAACCTGATTACAATCAGCAATTTGGGTGACAAGAAAAGCACCTAAGATACCTGGCTATCCAGTGGAATGATTAACAGTTGGGCAGTTGAAACATAAAGATAGGCACAAGTCTGTCGCAGAGATGATGGCCCAAGACAGGCCTGTTGAAATAGGACATCTTGCGGTCTAAAGGTCCATGCTTTACGAGAAGACCAGTCCATTCTTTACAAGAAGACCATCCCGATTTACGAGAAAACCTGTCTCAAGATACTTGTGGTGGGCCGTTGTGGATTATGAAGAAAGGTTAGGAAAGAGTAGAGAAAGTTAATACCATGTTTGGCATAAAGGAATTATGCCCTTTTCTGGGAGAAAGGGGGTTGTCTCAAGAAAAAGAAGAAGTGACTAGGCGGTCGGTGATTGGAAGTTGTAACTCCTGACTCTCAGTTCTGGGAGGCGGAGAGGGCGTTTCTTATTTTTCACACCACTCCGGGACAGGATAAATATCTGCCACAGAACCCAATCCAGTGTGTGTTCCCAGGACTCTCTGGGTAGCACACCCTGCCTGCAGGCTGTAACCAAATAAAAATTCTGATTCACTGAAGGAAAGTCTGTCTCCAGAAATTACTTATTGGTAAGAGAAAATTTCATTTACCACATCATGCATCGATGCTCTAGCATTTTGGCCAAAAACTCTATGGTACTTCCGTGTGACATTATCGCACCGACATCACCCCTCCCCCATACTCCCACATGGCTCCTTCCCACCCCTGCTGCCAGGACAATTGGTCCTGGCAACCCTATTGTGTGATCATGAATGTGGCTGGCCTGAAATTATGTGGTCATGGTAGTACTTTTTTTATCCACTGTCACAAATAGCATTATCCCCACTTTGGAGATGAAGAACTGAGATACTGACTTTCACAAATCAGCCCAGGGAGTGAATGGCTTTCTGTGCTGTCATTCTGAAAAACATTCTGCAAAATGTGGGCTAAGCTAGAAGTTTCACTGTGACTATGCTAGTAGAACTGCAGCTGTCGGTTGCCTGTAGATCTGTTAATATTTGCTTCATAGTAATAAAGGATTTAAGCTATAGAAATATTAACCGAAATCCCATATCTCAAATATGCTTCAAACCCCTTGCTGCAGGCTAAGGAGTCTCTCGCTGAATGATATGAAAAGACTGTGGGTTTTCTGGGCACTAACTATATCTCTCTTTAATGAAAGGAAAATATTGAGCCTCAAGGTAGAGATTTGAAATCAATGCAAAGAACAGAAAAGCTTGTGCCTGTTTAAACTTAGTAACTTCCCCCATTAGAAGAAACATTTTTAGGAAGACCACAATAAAATTAATTTTTGAGCAAAGTTTTAGTCTAGTGGCACCTTTAGGACCAACAAAGCTTTGTGCTGGGCATAAGCTTTCATGTGCATGCAAACGTCTTCAGATACATTGAAACAAAAGTCACCAACTATTACACATAGGTAGCCAATGAGGAGGATATTGCCAGGAAGGGCCAATTGGAGCTAAGATTGGATTAAGGCAATTGGTAAGACTTGAAACAGAGATGAGCACCGCAACCCTAGAGTCGGATTCAACTGGCTTTCGAGCAAGGGAACCTTTACCTTTACCTTTTTAAGACTTAAGAATAGCAGCAAAGATAGCTAAAATTGGGTTGAGACAATTGGTAAGACCTGTGAATAGCAGCAGATTAGCATACAGCATAATAAAAATTTACAAACAGATGTGATAACTGAATGACATTAGCATGTGTATGGGTAGCGGTATTGGTCTGAAGCAGCAGAACAAAGTTCAAGTCCAGTGGCATCTTTTAAGGCCAACAAAATGTTATTCAAAGTATAAGCTTCCGTGTGCACGCATACTCCTTCAGATAAATTGAAATGGAAATTGCCAGTCCATACATATGAGCAGCAAATTAGCATGCAGCACAATAAAGTTGTTTGATAGAAGCAAGGAACTAACTGGAATAATAAGCTTAGTTTATATGGTCACCATTTGTTTGGGTTTAATTCTGGGGAGGGGGAACATAGTGAACAAAAGAAATATAATTAGTGAGCAGGGACAGGCTCACTGGCATCATGCCAGTGTGCAATGTCACTCCCAGTTTTGCACAGAAAGTGACATTGTAACATCACCCGACAAAATGACATCACTCCAGTTTTGTATTGGTACTGACGTTGTGTGTTGGTGTGATGCCAGCACATTTCCCCCCTGCTGGCCTGTGAATTGGAGGGGGAGGAAGGGGGGGCAATTTTGGGAAATCTCCCTCTATAGAGGGATACCTGCCCCCCACAAGGTATGAAGATGACATTGTTAAGGGAAAAGTGTGGATCCCAGGTTATACAGTGAGAACCAGCGCCTTAAATTGAATCCAGAAACAAATAGGCAGACAGTAAAGCTGTTCTGAGGCTGATATTATATGATCAAACCTGTGGACTTGTCAGAAGGCAAGCCACTACATTTTGTGTTTATTAAAGCTTCCCAGAGACCCCTGAAAGGATTATTACCTCCGCCTTTCGTTTAAACGTACCGAAAACAACTCCGGAGGGCGCTACACCTGACATTTCAATTGAATTCATGGAGGTACAGACCAAAAGTAAACTCTTTAAAATTGCGAGAGAAAAAGAGGGCCTGTGCCTTGAAGACACGATTGTTTTTCTATTAGCTGACATTCCAGCTGAGATACTTCTTGTGAGAAGAAAGCTCCAAGACACAGCAACAAAACTGAGACAGCGTGGAATTAAATATAGGTGGCTTGCCTTAGGCCATCTAGTGGTCAATCTTAATGGAAAGACATTTATAGGACACGGCCAGCACTCTGGAAAGTAACTAATTGAAGCAGTGATTCAACAATCAGACAGAGGTGTTTGAAAGTAGATAATTTGTTTGTTATTAGTATAATAGACATTGTTGAGAGCAATTAAATGAAAATGAAGGGAATTTAGAATTATATTTAAAGTGGCAACTATTTATTAATAGTAAATAAATTAGTATAATAAAAAATAAAATAGTAAATAAAAGTAAATTAACATAAAAGCACAGTTGTTAAAATTAGAGGGCATGGTAATGTCAATACGCTAAAGGCGCTAAGGTTCTTTGACTTGTGTGGCTAGCCAATAAACCACACAGTTAAAATAATCATCCAGGCAGTAAAGGGTAACCAAGGTATTTATTCGAATAAAGGAGCATCTTACAGCTCGTGGGTGTTCAGTGAGCAAACACAGAAAGCAGACTTATATACTCTTCTTGCTCCTCCTCACTTTACATCATCACTGACATCATGTAGACATGCTCAGTTCAGTTTTCTTTGTCTGGCCAGTCATCAATCATATATTTGGCACACAGGATGTTAGTTGGCTGCGTTTCCACTCCTACAATGCAGGTGCAGCTCATTGTTTTTAATTTATGATTTTGTTTACTTCTCTTAGCGTTACTCCCAGACTCCTTCTGCCTTTGAATGAACTTTCAGGCTAAATTCATTCTCAGTACTAAATTCTGTTAGTTCTTGTTATCAAAAATTAATGCATGCATATCAAAGTATAACAGCACTCTTAAAATATTTCTATAAGCTTATTTTCACTAATAAGTATACAAAATATGAAAACAATATCATTACAATGACATTCTAAAGCATTAAACTCTTTACATGAATTCTTTTAGTGTTTTAAAATACCCTATGGCATGAAGCTCTTGTAGGTGCATTGAATCTATTTTTTAGTTTTCATTTTGGTTTATCAGAATATTTTACAGAATATTTCCTGGGCATTTTATGAAGCTGCTTCTGTTAAAATTAAAGTTTATAATTTGTAAAACACGTAGCTCAGTTCAGCCTGTAGGAGACACTGTTCTTCAAATACAAATTCTGTATTCCTAATTGACCCCTTTTAATTGATGCCAAGAGTCATGATTTAAGACTCACTACTCTTTCTAATTGGCAGATGTGTAGTAGCTTAGTACTCCTACTTTACTTCAAAGCATACAGTTTGGGACATCTCCTTTTAATTTAGCTTCTTTAATTGACCTGTCCATGATTTATGTTGGCAGGGTCTTTTGCCCACCTGGTCAGTCTTAAGTGCATAATGATTTCTCTTTAGGCAATCAGTCTTTCGTCTTAAACTAGATATTTTTTTTCTATAGCTGAATTTACAATTATTCAGCTTTAAACATAACATGAAGTTCTAAAACACACAAAGGTTGAAAATTAAAGGAAGATGTATTAATGGTTAGAACATGGTTTAGAGGGAGTTGTATGGTGGTTTTATATGTGGGTAGGATATGGGAATAAGAAAAAGAAGAGGATACAATCTGGATTTGGATTAAGTTTAATTTGTTGGTTATATGAAATGTAACCTCATGTTGTGTTTAAATTATGAAATAGATTATAAATACATATTGTATGAAATAGTTCTATGAAATATATACTCTACAAAATAAAAATATGATTAATTAAAGCTTCCAACTCGTTTTCTAAAATACCCTCGCAAAGATTATTCTAAAATTGCTGTGTATATTGTCCCAGGATTCAAAATTATTTTTGTCATTCTCAGATGAAACTGGAAAGTGCCCCACCCCTGGTCTCAATTTTTAAAAATGCCTATATCCTAAAAATCAGCATGTAAGAGAACAAGACTATGTTCCTTCTGTATATACAAGAAACTTTTTAAATAAGAAAAATCATTCATGCATATGTTTAAGTAAACACAAGATATCTTATGAGCTTGGTATGAATATTCATTATAAGATGATGGGGGGGAAACCTTATTTCATCCCATGTTTATATTCACTCTTTCATTCTTAACACCATAGTCCAGGACACATTTTCGTGGAAGAAAGAACTCCCACTAATTTCAATGCAACTTTTATGTAAGCAGATGTACTCTTTATAATATCACAAAGGGGGACAGGAAGGAAGGGAAGTGCTGTAGCCTCAGTTTGTACCCAGGGAGAAAAAGTAACTAAGAGAGAAATCCTAAGCAGGTCTACTCTGAATCCTACTTAGTTACTCCTAAGGAAGTGCTCTTAGGATTACACCGTTAATCACATCCTACTGTTCTCTGCACAGTGAGATATGTCAGGAGTGTGAGAAGCCAAGTAATGGATGTTTTCTTGTTAACTATGGAGTAAAGGCCATGTAGACAGTTTTCACAGTAACGTAGCATAGTTGTACTCTACATGGCCACAGGAATAGACAGCTTTAAAGGGTATTAGATTCATGGAGGATAGGTCAGTCAGTGGTTACTAACCATGGTGATTGAGGGAACCTCCATGTTCAGAGGCAGTTAACCTCTGAATCCCAGTGCCAGGAGGCAACATCATGGGAAGGTCTCAGCCTCTGTGCCCTGTTATTTGGCCTTCCAGAGGAACTGGTTGGCCACTAGGGATGGGCACAAACCAGCTCATGAACCAAAGTTCATGATGAATTTTGACCAGTTTGTGGTTTTCGAACTAGAGTTCATGGCAGGGCAACCAGCATGAACTTTCCATGAACTTTCAAGCTGTTTGTGGCAGTTTGTGAATGCATACATTTCCAGACAGACTGTTTCTGCTCAATCAAAATGTTTACCAAACTTCAAAGGAATGGGGGTTGGGGGTGGAATTCTCCAGCCTTGGAAACAACTCTCCAAAGCTTAACAGGTACCGCTGGCTGTCAATAAAAGAGTTTCCAATCTGCTCTTTGAGATCAGAATGCTATATATACGCTCAGCTCAGCTCCACACTGTCTCCTCTGTTTGGTGTTGACAGTTAGACAGAGAAGCAGGGAACTTGTTAAAAGTAGAGCACATTCATTTATTCTTGACTGTGATCACCTCTCACCTGGTGGGGTTTGGGTTTTAGGTGGATTCAGGGCTTTGAGCCACCCTGTCTCTCTGCTCACACTGAGCAGAGGGGCTTAGCTACTGGGTGCCTCAGCTGAGGACCCACATTTATACTTTCCCAGCCCTCCTGATTGTGAACACCTCTGTGTGCCATGAGCACACATGTCACTGGCTTGTTCCTGAGCAGTTCCACAGACTCCTGTAACTGCAGCTGTCTTTTCCAGAGAGAGCACTGGGGAGACCTTTTGGGGGGTCCGTAACTGGGACCCCAGAAATGTAATCTGCCCCCAATTTGGAGAGATTGTAGAGGAGCAGGTGGCAGGATGAGGCTCCCCGTGTGTTTGGTGTGTGTAGCTTGCAGGAGGTCCATGCTATACACATTTTAACCTGCACCTGACAGTTCCCCCATAAGCACTTTCCTGAGGTCATCTTCTTTGGGGGGGCATAACTCAGACCCCTAAGGTCAACCTGTACATAACTTGGAAGACATGTAGAGGAGGATCAGGGGAAGATCCTCTGTGAGTATGATGCCTCTAGCTTGCACAGGGTCAGTTCTATATGTTCCTGAACCTGCACCTCTCATTTCCCCAGGGGGCACCTCTCATTTCTCCTGGGGGCACCATCTTTGGGGGGCTGTAACTCAGACTTCATATATCCAATCATCACCAAACTTGGTGGGCAGGTAGAGGAGAGTCAGCTGGAGATAGTGAGTTTGGTGTCTCTAGCATGCCGGTGGTGGTGGGGCTGTTCTACCATGTCATAAGAACATAAGAACATAAGAGACGCCAATGTTGGGTCAGGCCAAAGGCCCATCCAGTCCAACACTCTGTGTCACACAGTGGCCAGAAATACCAGTGCCATCAGGAGGTCCAGCAGTGGGGCCAGGACATTAGAAGCCCTCCCACTGTTGACCCCCCCCCCAACACCAAGAAGACAGAGCATCACTTGCCCCAGAGCCCCTAGCTATACCTTGTGGCTAATAGCCACTGATGGACCTCTGCTCCATATGCTTATCTAATTCCCTTTTGAAGCCGTCCATGCTTGTAGCGCCCACCACTTCCTGTGGCAGTGAATTCCATGTGTTAATCACTCTTTGGGTGAAGAAGTACTTCCTTTTATCCGTTCTAACCCGACCGCTCTGCAGTTTCATGGAGTGCCCACGAGTTCTTGTATTGTGAGAAAGGGAGAAAAGTACCTCTTTCTTTACCTGCTCTTTCCCATGCATAATCTTATAAACCTCGATCATGTCACCCCTCAGTCATCTTTTCTCCAAGCTAAAGAGCCCTAAGCGCTTTAACCTTTCCTCATAGGGAAAGTTGCCCTTTTCTGCACTTTTTCCAAAGCTATAATATCCTTTTTAAGGTGTGGTGCCCAGAACTGCACACAGTATTCCAAATGAGGTCTCACCATTGATTTATATAGGGGCATTATTATATTGGCTGATCTGTTTTCAATACCCTTCCTAATAATCCCCAGCATAGCATTGGCCTTCTTTATTGCAGTCGCACACTGTCTCGACATTTTCAGTGAGTTATCTACTACAACTCCAAGATCTCTCTCTTGCTCAGTCTCTGCCAGTTCAGACCCCATCAATGTGTATTTATATTTAGGATTTTTGGCTCCAATGTGCATCACCTTGCACTTGGCCACATTGAACCCCATTTGCCATGTTGACGCCCACTCGCCCATCCTTGACAGATCCCCTTGGAGTGCCTCACAATCCTCACTGGTTTTCACCACCCTGAACAACTTTGTATCATCCGCAAATTTAGCCACTTCACTGCTTACTCCCATCTCCAAATCATTTATGAACAAGTTAAAAAGCAGTGGACCAAGTACTGATCCCTGCGGTACCCCACTGCTTACCACCCTCCACTGAGAAAATTGCCCACCTACACTCACTCTCTGTTTTCTATGAACTAGCCAGTTTTTGATCAATAAAAGGACCAGTTTGTTTGACACCTCAAAGTTTGTGATGGTTCGTGGCTTACGAACCAGGCACACCACAAACCGAAACAAACCACTTTCCTGGTTCATGCCCATGCCTATTGGTCACTGTGTGAAACATGATGCTGGACTAGATGGACTACTGGTCTGATCCAGCAGGACTCTTTTTATGTTCTAAGATAGGACTCCAGGCCCCGGCAAGGGTGGGGGTTCCCTGACCCCAGCTCGCATTTCCAAATGCTGCTCTAAGTGGCAGCAGGAGAAAAATAAACAAAAAAATATGGTTGTCATCCCCATGGTGTGATGTCACTTTTAGGGAGAACTTGGAAGTGATGTTCATCCTCTCTGGGAATAACTGGAAATTTAAGTGATTCCTAGAGAGGACTGATGTCACCACTGGTGCCCCCATGTCCCTGCCCCTCATGTCTTTCTGATTGCCAGGCCATGCTTGGTAACCCTACTCTAAGATGTTTCTGAAAATAAGGCCATCAAGGGATATCTGCAAGTGTCACTTGAAAAAAGATTGGAAGGCAGCTTTTGTAGCTTTCTTTTTTTACTCCAGTAGGGTTTACCACTGCCCCAGGTAGAAGACTCCTCCCAAGCTAACTCCACCCACAACCTTTTCTTTAATCTTATAGATCCTCCTAGCCAATCATAATTACCCATTCAGTGGGATGGCTTTATACAAAGGGTGGAAAACAAATGTTCAGAAACCAAAGTGGTTCTGCAGCAAAGTCATGTTTATACTAAAGATTTTTTAAAATTGTCACAAAATCCTTAGGCCATCTGGGCTAAGAAAATAACAAGGGAACACATATCCAGCTGGTCCTAACTAGAACATTACCTCTTCTGGAAGGTCCTAAAGCAAAGCAATCTTGTTTGTTTGTTTGTCTGGTCAACTTTTTGTACTTCTCACTACAGTCAAGTTTTGTGATAAAGAATTCTTTGTAGCTCTCTTTTTTGGTGCTCTGATTCGTCCTTATTTGTTCACACTACTTGGTCTCTGGTTCCTCTGGTTTAATAGGGTTCCTGTAAACACCAGAAGTCACATCAGCACAGTGCTGAGGACACTCTGGTATCTGGGCAGAATTCCAAATGCTAGAGTGTCCCTGGTGTCCTCCAGGGATGTTCTGACGTTGCTTCTGGGCATACAGGGAATGACGTCAGCATGTTGCAATGCTGTTGATGTTCTCCCCATTTTGGCACCGTTTCCCCCCTGCTGGCTAGCTGAGCAGCAGCAGAGAGCACCCTTTGGAGGTATGAAATCCCCCACCCCCACCCAGGACCTGGAAACCCTAAATCCAAATTCCTGGCCCACCTGGATGTTGGCAACCCAAGTGCAGCAAGCCTTGTTTTTAATGGCTCTCAGGACTAGTCCCATTCCAGTGTGAAGCCACATGGACAAATTTTCCAATGCAAATCCTACTGTGCTGTTCCCATTCATTGTAATAAAGAGATTTTCTTGCAGAGGAAGAAAATAACAAGAGATTGTACCTCTGAGGGGCATTTAATGGGTTGGTTCCTTTATTATGCTACATTTTCATTCATCCATATAGAACGCAAGAGATAATTTAAAAAAATGTTCAGAACATGTAGAAGCAAATCTCTCTGTCTGTCACCACTGATAGAAATGCTTTTAAAATTCTTTCCAGAACACGAGGAAAGGCAAGTGCGAAGCAGGATATCCTTAGTACAACACTTGTTCTAACGGATATGGAAAGAGGGTTTGTTTATAACAGTTAAAAACACAATTTTTACGTTAGTAAAAGAAACAATAGCATCACAGAAAGCTGCTGATTATGAAATATTATCGACATAACTGGGTTCCTTACTTTGGCTTCCATTGTTTGAGCCTCAGAAAATAATTGATCTGTGGTTTCTTATCGATACATTATTATGTGGTCGTGGCAAGAAAAAACACATGCCAGATGAGCTTCCCCTAGAAATCTGCACTGGAGGAGTTTGATTCAGTTTCCTTTATTGCTTATTTTACAGAAGAGGTCATAATTCCATGTCTTTTCTAGGGTTTTGCTGTGATACCATTTCCACCTTGATCCATCTATTCTATTGTTTTAAGGTAACAAATGTAGGATATGTTCTTCTTAGTAAAATATACTTTTAAAAGCTGGACAAGGAAATAAAAGGGTTTTACCGTTGTTTCTGAAGCTGTTTTATGGATGTAATTGCTATATGGGTATAATATATAGATAGATAGATGTAGAGGTTTCTGAACTGGTCAGGTGTTCTACTGAACTTGTCAGATCATCAGAGCAGAATCTCCTGTCTGTTCCAAGCTCCGACTGCAGGGTTTTTAGGTTTCCAGAAAAACCCATTCCAAGTTTGGCTGATAGTGTGACTTCAAAGACAAAACATCAATTGGGAACTGGCCTTTTTTCTGTGTCCTGCAGACAACTCAGGTACAGTGAACTTTGGTTGCTTCTACATCATGCTTGTGGCATGTTAGTATATATTTGGGTGTTGCTCAGAAGTATCTGGTTTAGTGGAGATATGTAATTTCTTCCATTTAAGTGCAAAGGATGATCTTCAGATTCTTCCCATCCCCAATAACCCCTTTGGTAAAGCAAGGAAAGAGTATCAATTTATCATACACACATACACACACACACACACACACACAGGGCTATTTTTGGGCAGGAACACACAGGAACAGAGTTCTGGCTGGCTTCAGAGCTGGCCACGCCCACTACAGCCAAACCCTCTGCGTGCGTGGCTAGAGGGAAGGCCTGGAGAGCGATCCTCCTCTGGCAACTCCAAGGCAGTCGGGCCAGGGGGGCCCTGGAAGGATCAGGGAGGCTCCCTACAGCTACGGGGCACCCAGGCAAGCCAAGGGAAGGCAATTTAAACTGCCTTCCCTTCCCTTCAAGGCGGGGGGCTTGTCCAGGCTCCCCGCAGCCACGGGGCGCCCGGGCAAGCCAAGGGAAGTAATGGGGTGTGGCCTAATATGCTAATGGGTTTCTGCTGTTGGGTGTAGCCTATTATGCTAATGAGTTCCTGCTGGGCTTTTTCTACAAAAAAGCCATATATACACACACACACACACATTTACAGGGGTCGTTTGGGGCCTGAGCGCGCCGGAGCACTGTTCCGGCACCCCCGGTGGAGGCAAGCCCTGCCCACAGCTCCCTGCCCCCGCCCCCAAGCTCCTTCAGTCTGCAGCACGATCTCTCCATTGTATTCTATGGCCCCATAGAATATAATGGAAAGATCGCGCTGCCACTCCAGGCCGGCTCTTTGGCAGGCCGGCTAGGGAAGCAAAAACGGGGGAGCATTTTCAAAAGCCTCCCCTTCCCCAGGGCCTGCAAGGGCGGGCTGGAAAGCCAAGAGAGAAGGGGTTTAAGGTGCTGGGGAAGGGGAGGCTTTTGAAGATGCTTCCCCTTCTGACATCATTTCAGGTGATTTCAGGGGGTGTGGCATATGCTAATGAGCTATTATGCTAATAGCTTATTAGGTGTGCTAATGAGCTCCTGCAGCTGTTTTTCTACGAAATTACCCCGGTGTTTGTGTGTATGTGTGTGTGAGTGTATTGATAGGATATATGTATTGATATCTCTCCCTTATAATAAAGCAGTAGTGGGGACCAACGTTCTAAAATGCCCGCCTTTAGTGTTTGGCCGGAAGAACTGCCACTCAGAAGACACTGGCTGGGTTGACTGGCTGCTTTGTGCAGTCCCGCCCAGCGTTTCAAGGTCTTTTGCATATGGAAGCTGATTGGACTTCACTCCATTCCACACCTCAAACTCCCCCCCCCGCAAGGCAGTTGGAACTGTCAGTTGCATATGGAACCTACTGTATTCTGAGGTAAAATATGTCCTCACTCACAACACATCACTTCCCCTTTAAAAGAAACAAACCCAATAACACAATCACACTACACCACACCACAAAGAAGACAGATCACACCACAAGCAGAATACCTCAAGGCAAAAAATGATAGGAAAAGGTGCTAGCAGTCACCCCATTACTGCCACAGATGGTGTGCAGGTCCCAGGTTCATGTTTTAAAAG
>NW_015163096.1:146197-174287 GCF_001447785.1 Gekko japonicus | reverse complement strand
AGAGAGAGGATAAGGAACTCATTTTTCCAGCATCTTAATTCAATAAGAAATTAACGTCAGTTTGATTTTAACTGTAGCTCCCTAAAAGTAAATCCTACTTAATTCAATGGACCTTGCTCCTAAAAAAGCACGCATAGCATTGCAGATTGGTCCTGTCCATATTTGCTTGGAAGTGACTCCTTCTAAGTTTAATAGGACTTTTGAATGTTTATAGGATTGTTGTGTAGCCTTAATCCTGCAGCCTAGCAACTAGATAGTACTGATTTTTTGCAGTTGTTCAAGCATCTTGCCTCAGGAGGTACAAGGCTTGTCTGGCCTTTGTAACTCCAGTAAATCCAAAAGCCCTACAGAAGCAAGGAGGAACATCTGATCGATGATGTAACATTGTGTTTTAGGTCGCTTACTGTCCCACCTGATTGTCCCACCTGATTGTCCCACCTGATTGTCCCACCTGATTGATGATGTAGCATTGTGTTTTAGGTCGCTTACTGTGGTTTAAATATTGTATTTTATTGTGTGTTTTATTGTATTTTAGATCCCGGCTTTGCCGCTGTGAACCGCCCTGAACCTTTTGGAGGGCGGTATAGAAATCTAATAAATAAATAAATAAATAAATAAATAAATCTCAATCTCTGTTTGAGCAGCAAAGACCTAATACAGCAGTGTAGAATTGCACTGAGAGAAAGGCAACTGCCAGTAAGCAGTACCAATGGTTCTTTAAATGCATCAGGATCAATTCCAGAATTGGATTTTTTAATTTGTGCAAAAATATCTGTGTGATGAACAGACCATTTAGGTTTCTTAAAATGGAATGCTGAATCTTAGGACTGGGAAGCCTACAGTATTAAGTCTACCTGTGAGCAAGCTCCATAGGAGGACTTATTTCAAAGTAAACATGTTTAGGAGCTGTTCAGCCCATTTCCTCATAATTCCCTGATGTTGTGTTTTGCTTAATGAGCACCATTCTGATACCCACAAGCCGTCATGCAATATTATTATTCTTGAGGACAGTAGAGTGTCTGGGAACAGTTACTGTAATGTTAGGCAATGGTCTTTCCAAGTCCTAAATAATGTGATTTCATACTACCGTACTAAGTGGAGTTACACCCTTCTAAAACCACTGAATTCAATGGGCTGAGAAGGATGGCACTGCTAGTCTACCTTCAAGTTTGGGCAAAAAAAAATTATGGAAAATATCAACATGTAAGAGCAATTGTAAAGTAGTCCTTTGGTTTATTAAAAGAGCTGTGTTACACCTGCATGTTCGGTTTTGGAATTTCCCTCCCTTCCTTGTAAACATAATTGGAATCTGCTTGCTTCCTGGCAGATTTATTTAATTGTATTTTTGGAGGCAGATAAATGTGTGATCTTTGAGGAAGGGGGATAACTGTTTGGCAATTTTTTGCCTGTAGTAGTCTGCTTTCTGTGACTTGGAAATGACTCCAGAAATGGTCAGAAACATTAATATGAGAGGGCTAGGTCCCATGATTGCCTTGCCCTGTGGAGAAGCCTTCGTCTAACAGGACAAGCTTACTCTCCTGGAACAAGGCTTCTGACAATGAAAAGGAATCATGGCACCCAACCCAAAGAGATACAGAGTACTTTAAAAACATTCAATTAAAAACATTCATTCATCTGCATTACAAATGTAATTATTGAGCTCTTCCAGTTCAGGAAATTATAGCTCTACCACATTAATGCAGCTTTAATTTAGCATATTAATGTAGCTTTAATTTAGCCTCCTTTCTGTTCCCTCCCATACATCAACCTGTTGCTACTATAGAAATGAAGATCTAATATTGAATTTTTTTTAAAAAAAACCCAACACAAAGCATGTCCTGGTTCATGTGTGTTTAGACCTTGTCTAAGGCTGCTATGTTAAGAATGCTTTCCTGGGAGTAAGCCCCACTGAATAAAATGGGACTTATTTTTGAAGAGACCTGCTTAGGGTTGCTCCCTATGATTATGTTGTATCAGCATACCAGGAAAAAGGGGTTTAGGATATTTTAAAACTGCATTTTTCAAAGGTGTGACTTCGTGCTTTAATTAGATTCAGGATGAGAAATCATGAGGGTTGCCAGGTCCCCCTGGCCACCAGCGGGGTAGGGTTGCCAGATCCAGATTGGGAGACTTACAGAGATTTGGGGATCGAGCCTGGGGAGGAGAGGGACTTCAGTTGGGTACAGTGCCACAGAGGCCACCCTCGAAAGCATCCATTTTCTCCCGGGGAACTGATCTCTGCAGTCTGGAGGTGAGCTGTAATACTGGGGGATCTCCAGGTCCCACCTGGAGGCTGGCATCCCTATTTGGCTGTAGGTGATCTATTAAAATGGAGATGGCACATGATACCGTTTGAGAGTCTAGCATGATTCTATTGATGAAATGCTATTTGATTATGATTCTAAGGCCTGCATGGGGCTTTCATTGGGTGGGGGGGGGGATGGGAAACACTCATATTATCAGTCCCAGACAAATAGCTGCTGCATTCATGCACAAGGCAGTACCACAGGATAGCAGTGTGGTCAGGCCCCTGCATTTGTGATAATCCATACTAAGGGTTACCTGGTGGTAGGAGAATGGTTGTGTTTAAGGAAATTAATCTTCACATGTATGATCTTTTTGAAGCAATTCTGCTCCTGGGGAAAAGTAACCTGATTGTCCAGGCTTCCTTTCATGTCACTCCCTCACCAGGCCAGCTCATGCTGGTGAGTTTCAAGAACCACATCCTGTTGACTGGGGGGGACTGAATTTTTTTTTATTGTTTAGGAGACATTTTTCACCAGAGAAAAGAGTTAAGAAAAATATGTTAGCTGCTCTTGAAATCGCTACCACGACATCTCATCACTCCATGAAAGCCCTCTTGTTCCTTCACTCCACTCCTCCTGAACTTCAAACAGTCCTATAATCCCTTTGACCTCCAAAGGTCAATGACATATAAAAGTATCTTTCTTTTGGTGTAAGAGCACATTAATCATCCTTCCATAGGCCTCTATTCTATTTGCACTCTTCAAGATATCCCATAGTATAACAAATACTCTTTCCTACAGTGATCTGGAAAGTGCTTTCAGTATAATACATTTTGTAAGGATAAAGCTGAGCTGTTAATTTCTTATGAAAATATTTCACCTAAAAACGATAGGACATTAAAAAAAGCATCATATAAATGATGAAAAATGCTGCGTTTTTACAGTAATTAAACTCATGACAGTGACATGTTTCTAGGCAAGTCCCAGTACATTTAAAAAAAAACAACTAAACAGGATATATTTGACATCTTGTCTTTGTTTTCAGCGCTTGCAGAATTTGTTTCACAGGATCAAACAGTTTCAGTTAAATCTATAGGATGGGTAAGGGCAATAGATTAAAAAAACAGCTTTGGGTGATAACAATAGCAGACCTACTTTCCTATTGTATACATAAGAGGACCGGGTGCTATTGAGGACAAGGCTCTGGGCTCTAATAGTTTTACTAGTTAACCTGTAACTAACAAAATTATGTCTTGAACACATCATACGAGAATGAGAAAAATACTATCTGCTAAAATGCCCTTCCTGTATCATGATAAAAGATACCCATCTTGCTTTTCAGCTGGTTACACTAATAGATGGATACAATTGCAATGCCATCTAGGGATGGCTGCAAACTGGGAAAATGCAGTTTGGTCCGTGGCATGTCCAGTTTGTGAACCACGGACTGTCACTCAATAAACAGTTGTGAACCAGGGACTGCCACTGACACTAATATTGACGCCATCTGAGATTCTGTAATTGATACATAGCTTTTATTTATTTATATTTATTTATTTATTTTATTCTAGAAGAAGAAGAGATTGGATTTATACCCCACCCTTCACGGAGTCTCAGAGCGGCTTACAAACTCCTTTCCCTTCCCCTCCCCACAACAGACACCCTGTGAGGTGGGTGGGGCTGAGAGAACTGACACAAACTGCTCTTTTTCAAGGACAGCTGTGCCAGAGCTTGTGACTGACCCAAGGTCACATCAGCAGGTGGAAGTGGAGGAGTGGGGAGTCAACCCGGTTCTCCCAGATTAGAGTCTGCACACTTAACCACTACACCAAACTACGGCTACTTATATCCCGCCCTCCCCGCATGGCATTATTGTTTTTAATATTGTTTTTAACTGCCGTACATCACCCAGAGCCTTGTGCTCACAGGGATTAGGCAATTCATACAGCCAATAGACAGACAGACAGACAGACAGTTTTGAAGCTAAATGAATCAGTTCATTAGGTTTGTAATGCAGTGAAACAACCCCCCACCCGGGGTGCTAGAAACACCAAACTCACTGGGGAACTCTGGCTGACTGTCTTCTATCTGCCCTCCACGTTTTGCGGCAATTAAAATTATGGGGCTCGAGTTATGCCCCCCCCAGAAGGTGCCCCCAGGTAAGGGCTTTCTGAGGAAATGATAGGCGGAGGTTCAGGAGTTTCCAGTGGGGGGCAGGGAAGCAAAAAAGCAAGGGCAATAGACGCCCAGCACAACAGAAGCAAAGTCCCCTATAATCTTTGCAGTAAAAACTGAAGGTGGGGGGCATTTTTGTGAGCTCTGCAGAACCAGTGCCACTGTTGCACTGTAAACCCAACAGGGCTGAGGTCAAGCCAGGAAAGTCCTTTGGGGAAAAATGTCAGGCACAGGTTCAAAAGTGTATAGATGGGACCCCCTGCAAGCTACACAAACCAAACACACAGGGAGCCTCAACCTGCCACCTGCTCCTCTACAATCTCTCCAAGTTGGGGGCAGATTACATTTTTGGGTCCCAGTTATAGACCCCCCCCAAAAAAGCATCCCCAGTGCTCTCTCTGGAAAAGACAACTGCAGTTACAGGATTCTGTGGAACAGCTCAGGAACAAGCCAGTGACACCAAACTCATAGGGAAACTTCACCTGGGGAGACCACCTCCCCCCAGCCAGACACTGGAAGCAAGGCAAGCATCTCCCTCTACGCTTGCAGCTCCCTTTCCCCCAAGCCTTCAAAGGCAGGTTTTGAAGGACAGAAAGGCAGACATCCCCAGGGTTTTGACAGGGGCTCCCCAAAGTTACCCCAGTACAGCTTGGCAAGCACCCCAGCCCCACCAGACCAGTGGAAATCAGGGTTTTCCATTTTAAGTGATGCAAAGACAGAAGGACAAACATCGGAGAAAGGCTTCCCAAAGTTACCCGATAACGACAGCTCGGCAGGCACCCCAGCCACACCAGACCAGTGGAAATCAGAGTTTTCCAGTTTAAGTGGTGCAACGACAGAAAGGTAAAGATGACAAGAAACTTCCGACAGGGGCTCCCCAAAGTTTCCCCATGACAGCTGCTTGGTAGGCACCCCAGCCACACCAGATGAGCAAGGGAAGCGTGCCCAGTCCCCAAAACTCTCACCACCCCAGCAGAGGGAGGAATCACAATCAAAATGTGGGTCCTCACCCAAGGCACCCAGTATCTAAGCCCCACCACTCTGCATGAGCAGAGCCGCCTAATATCTAGGGCTGCCAAATGCAGCCGGGGGGCGGGGAATCCCCCGTTTCGGAGCCCCGATTCCCGGCGCGCCAGAATCGGGGCCCGGGGGAAACCCCACCCCCGCGTGCGCGTCACCCGGAAGTGACGTCGCACGCTGGGGGCGGGGCCACGCGATTTGAGGGGAAAACAAAGAGTTTTCCCCTCAAATGGAGGGGAAAACTCTTTGTTTTCCCCTCAAATCGCGTGGCCCCGCCCCCAGCGTGCGACGTCACTTCCGGGTGATGTGCACGCTGCGCGCGCGCGCGCTACGCGCACACGCACACACCCGGGATCGTCCGGGAGCCCCCCGCTCTCGGACGATCCCAATTTGGCAACCCTACTAATACCCAAACCCCAGAAATGAATGAAATTCACAATTAGGAGGGGATAAAATATGGCAACTCACTCAGCCAAGGCACCCAGTAGCTAAGCCCCTCTGCAAGGCATGGGCAGAGAGACAGAGTGGCTCAGAGCACTGAGTCCATCCAACACCCAAACCCCAGCAGGGAAGAGGAGCTCACAATTTGGAGGGAATGTGCTCTGCTATTCAGCTTTTAACAAGTTCCCTGCCTCTCTGTGATGCAAAGAGCTAATAGATGAAAAGGTGTGGAGCTGAGCATATATATAGCTTTCTGATTCCATAGAGCAGAATGGGAACTTTATTATTGGCAGCCAACAGTGTTTGTTAAGCTTTGGAGGGCTCCTATTGGTGTTTTCAAGGCTGGAGAATTCTACCTCCTGTTGTCTTGGAGTTTTGTAAACAGCTTAATTGAATGGAGACAGTCTTCTGTCTGGAAATCTATCAGTTCATGAACTGCTACAAACAGCACCATGTTCGTGGAATGTTCGTGCTGGGCACCCTTCAACAAACATTGCTCCATAAACTGGCCAAAATTAATGACAAACATTACTTTGTGAGCCAGTTCATGTCCATCCCTAGTGCCATCCTAAGCAGATTTCTACCCTTTCGTGAATTTAGAATGGTGTAATTCGGTTTAGCTTAGCATTGTTAATTTTATAATTTTGAAGCCTTAAATGTCTGGGACTTGGGTATTTCATGGATTTCATGACTGCTGAGATCTTTGTCCCCACCCCCATCTTCAGAACTGGGCTACCAGAAACAGGATCTTTTCTGTCGTGGTCACTTGGTTATGGAGCTTGCTCATTGCCTCTATTTCCTGAGTATCTAGTCCTAGAACTGGGGGCCAGATAGACTAGCCAGTCCCCTGATTGCAGGAGAAAAATAAAATTAAAAATTGCTGTTGGGCCTATGGTGTGATATCATTTCTGGGAAAACCCAGAAGTGACATCATACCTGTCTAGGAATTTCTGGAAACTGTATGGTAAAATTAAGATTTTTCTAGGAAGTATTATCACACAATCGCTGGCAACATCCCTATGTCCCTGCCTCCCCAGTTTCTCACTGGTTGCCAGGCTGGGCCTGAAAACTTTAGAGACAGATGAAGATGTTTTTATTTTCTTTGGTCTGCTGTTATTGTTTTGCTCTTGTTCTATGCTCTTTTGGGCTGTGGCTATTGTTAAAAATGTTGTTCTGTGGTTAGGTTTTCTGCTGTAATTGATAATCTTATATTATTGTTAATTCTACTGATATTTTTGAGAGGCAGGCTATAAATGTCTTAAATGATAAATCCATTATTTTTCTCCCATAACTTATTATTGCTCTTATTTAAACCATTAATATGCCACCTTTCCACTGAACTTAAGGTCCCCAGTGTGGCAAAAAATTACAACATAAAACAAGCTTAAAAAAAGAATATAAAACATTTAAAACAATAAAACTAAACATATAGAGATAGACATATGAACAGGAAGGTGGGCCACTGAAAGTTAGTGAGGGAAAGCCAAGCAAAACAGAAAAATCTTCACCTGCTGGAAGAAGACAATGATAAAGGGGGACAGATGAACCTCCCTGGGGACGGAGATCCACAATTTTGGTGCCATGACTAACAAGGCTGTTTCTTGGGTGGCCAGTCATCTAGCCTCAGATGGTGGGGGCACCCGAAGTGGGGTCTCTGATGATGACTGAGTGATGGGTAGGTTCTTATGGGAGTAGGCTATCCTTTAAGTATACTGGCCCCAAACCATAGAGAAGAAGAGAGAAGAGAAGAGATTGGATTTATACCCCGCCCTTCACTACCCAAAGGTGTCTCAGAGTGGTTTATAAACTCCTTTCCCTTCCCCTCCCCACAACAGACACCCTGTGAGGTAGGTGGGGCTGAGAGAACTCTGACAGAAACTGCTCTTTTTCAAGTACAGCTGTGCCAGAACTATGGCTTGCCCAACGTCATCCAGCAGGTGCAAGTGGAGGAGTGGGGAATCAAACCCAGTTCTCCCAGATTAGAGTTCACGCACTTAACCACTACACCAAACTGGCTCACATATAGGGCTTGAAAGGTCAACATCAGCACCTTGAATGGTTGTTTCTGAAAATAAGGGTTTTAAGCAAGTCTTTGAAGTACTACAAAAATCTATAAAACACCTTTTGATAGAGATGAGAGTATAACAAGTGTGTACACCAGGCATCTCCAGACTTTTTGAACCTGTGGGCCCCTTTGGAATTCTGAAACAGTGTAGTGGGTACAGCCACAAAATGGATGCCATGAGAGGTGGAACCACACACACAAACATACACCCAGGGGAAATACAAGTGCAGGGGAGAAGGGAAATGTATATATTTCCCAATATATGTATATTGGGAATGTATATATTTCCCAATATATATTGGGAAGCAGGAGTGTGAGAGAGAACCAAGCCAACACTGTGGTGGCAGCCGCCACAGAAACATTAAAAAAAATTATACACCACCAATCAAATCTCTAGTGGCCAATCAGGTGCCCTGCTGGGCAAAAGCCCCACCTGGCCTCACCCACTTTCTAAAAACACTTAAGGGTAGCAGGAAAGGTGTTGGTGGGCCCCATGGTGCCCATTGGCACCATGCTGGGGACTCCTGGTGTGCACCATGTACAACAACCACACTATAATCACTCTAAACTCTGAAAGTATCTATCAACTTTGCGCCAAACACATTTAACATTTGAGTAGGGTTAGAAGGGGATAACTCTGTGCAGGATTACACTGTAAATCATCTACTCTAGGAGATATGCCATTAAGTATATGTCTGATTTATTTATTTTTTACTATTTTACTGGTCTTGATTTTCTTTTTTGTTCAGTTTCATATAAAATATGCTCAAATGATTATTATTAATTGTTGTTTCCAAATACATGTTTGGGTTCATGGTTAGCTTTGCACCAGCTGAACTGCTAAGCAAAGTATTTTGCAGAATAGCTTCTCAGCAAGTTAATTAACTTAAGTCTTCCAAATCTGAGCTACTTAAATGAAGCACAAAAAATGAACGTATATACGTTAATTAAAATTAATTTTCTAAGATACAGATAAATGGAGTCCTGCAAACAGACTGTTGTATGATAGATATTTGCAGCTTTCAGACTGAATATGCACTTTCTTTTTCCATTAACACAATTTTATATCTCAGCCTTTATGTTCTGATTAACACATAATCCACTAAATTTTCTTGGGCCTACTGAACTGTCATGATAAGACTTTTCTGAAAAAAGCTGCAATAAAATCTGCTTTGTTGTGTCAAAAAGGTGAAAAATTAGGAAACTCTAATTCCAGTTTCCTATTGAGCAGGTAACCATTAGAAAACTGAAGCTATGACTACCATATACTTATTTTAATCTTATTACCTTTGAGGGATGCAGTTCTTATTCCTTTACCACCTGTTCCTTTGAATGAGACAGTTCTGAAGGAAATTGTGTGAGGATCAGCCCTAAATAGGATAGTTTGGGGAGCTTTATTTTTATTTTTTAAGACTTTTCTAATAGGATTTACGCCGTCTGTGTGTCTTTAGAGAAAAAGTTGCCATTTTCCTTTAGTGAAAATGATGCTTGAGAGGATACTGGAGGAAGCTTAACATGAAAATAAGGGGTTCAATCTGAATGTGACTTTTTTTTTCAAAGCAGGAAAAGCCATTCTTAGCATCTTGCTACAATGGTACAATGGGATCATTGGATGTATAGCTTTAATTTTCAGATTTAAAAGACAAGATGCCTGCGCAGTGGGCCCACCCCATTTCCTGTTAATCCTCTGCCACATAGATCCATTGTCCCACTTGAACTGGCAACAAATGGGGAATAAGCCCTTCTCTCTATCTCTCCCTTGAGCTACTTAAATTAAACCAGCTGAGGTGGAAAAAAAAGGTTCCATAGCAACCCCACAATGGCTTTTCACTCAGCCAGGATTTGTAGGGCTGGTGACTGCAACAAATCTATATACTCCAAAGATTACAATGGATATGAAGAAAAGAGCAGCTGAAACATTTGATGTAGAAAATAACACGATTAGCAGCACACAACTAATCAACATTGCACTTATCCTGCATCCCTACACACAGGACCTAGAATATACATTTCTACAGAGGATAAGCAAAGGCATGCTGTGTAGGGACAGTACTGGTGTAGGAGTGGTATGCAAGACATCTACAGGTATGGATCCTTTTTGGGGAGGGGGAAAAGGTCTGTATTATGATAGGACAACAAAAACCCAAACTCAAACAAGAGCACATTGGGAATGGTCAATGATTCAATTTCGTTCTCAGGTTCCCCAACAACTGAGAAACTGATAGCAGTTCTCTTATCATAACATGTTGACATAGAGCTCAGCTAACAAAAAATAACACCAAGAAAACTGAGCTGGGAAGCAGAAACTCTAGGGTTCAGACGTTGCCCCTGCCATACTCTGGCCCCGGTCACACTGGAGGTTTTGCCCTGCAAGAGGGACGGATCGGGGGTGCATCAAACGGGCACGATCACACCGCAACATCTGGGAAGTGGAGTGCACCCGTCCCTGATCCGTCCTTTCCAGGCAAAACCGTGCATCAAAAAAAACCCCTCGAAAACAGTACTACCTACCTGAAGCTCCACAGCAAGGGCGGCTGTGGGATCGCCGGCATGCCCGTCTTCCGCAGCATTCGAGGCTCCCGGCCAAACTGCGTATGCGCACACAAGCGCAGCCGGCTGCCTCACTCTCCGTTCCGTTGCTCCCCCTCCCCGGCATCTAATCGTGCCGTGGAGCAACTGTGCAGCGGCTCGAGGGATCTGTCTGATCCCGCCGCCATGCGTCTATTTTGCTGTGGCTCAGAAAAGCCGCGCTTTGACCGTGCTTACCTCCCACACGTGTGACCGGGGCCTCTGTTCTACTGGCTACCTTGCTATACTCAGATAATCATGCCCACCTGCTTAATAATGTAGAAGAAGAGCTGGGTGTTTATACCCCACTTTTTTCTATCTTAAGGAGTCTCAAAGTGCTTTACAATCTCCTTCCATTCCTCTCCTCACAACAGTCACCTTGTGAGGTAGGAGGGGCTAAGAGAGTTCTGGAAAAACTGTGATTGGCCCCAGGTCACCCAGCTGGTTTCATGTGGAAGACTGGGGAATCAAACCCAGTTTTGCAGATTAGAGTCCACCACTCTTAACCACTACATCACATTGGCTTTAATGTGTATGGAGAGCTCCCTGCAAATGCTAAGTGTTTTTATAACAGTTATGCACTTATATATGGACCTTTAAGAGACATAAGCTCAATCCTAAACAGAGTTACACTCTTCCAAGGTAGATCAAGCTAGAAATAGTATCACAGCTAAAGTCCCAGAAAGAACAGGAATTCTTACCTCTTTTGTAAAATAAAAGCAGTAAAAGAAATTTAATCAAACTCCTTCAGTTCAGATTTCTAGTAGAAGGTCCCCTGACACAGGTTTTGCCAGAGCCACATAGTGTACTGATAAGCAACCGCAAATTATTTTCTGTGCCTCAAAATGATGGAAGCTGAAGTGAACAGCACAGAATGTAACATTTATTATTTGTGCGTTTTGATATTTATATCAAAATACGTGCTAGCTTTTTGTATTTCACTGTAGGTATAATGATCATATAGGCATTACTAGTTAATTTCCTTGTGCTTCGTAGAACATGCCAGTGTGGTTCAGAAACATCGGAAGAATGGGTGTTTTTTAGTGCATGAAGAATAATTCAGGTATTTATTATTTAAAGAAAGAAAAGAAAATGAGAGCCTAGTGGCATCTTAAAGGCTAACAAAATTTATTTCAGCATAAGTTTTTATGGTCAGACCTCAGTTCATCAGAGGCAAGTGACATCCTGTGTGAAGGTAGTTTTGGTGCTACAGACTACCTTATATGCAATGTTAAACACATCTTTTACAGTGAACATCTCATAGCAATGAAGTTCAGTTACAGAATTTAATTTTTAATTTTGAAAAGAGATTGTCAAATTAGTGAACTGATGGTTATTATGTGCCTTTATTTCTTGTATGAGTCCTCAAATGGTCTTCAGGAAAGTTTTCAAACTTTCCAAAACAGCTGAATGGACCATCTTTTTATGTGAAAAAGGAACTGTGATCCGTGAGGACAAGTAGTGTGATAATCCAATTATTTCTTTTGATCAAACGTACGGATTTTGAAATACTGATAGTATTCATTATCCAGTTACATAGGACCGTTCTTGTATGTAGGGTATGTCTTATTAGAATGACATGTATTGTTTAACAAATTGTTTTTTGTTCAGATCTCTACAGTCTAACAGCACAATCCAAAGAAGAGTTACACCCTTCCTAGCCCATTGGTTTCAAGGGTGTTAAGTCTGCTTAGGAGTACACTGTAATTTTCTTCCTTTCAAGCCAGCAGACTTTTTTTTAAGCATCAAGAGATCATGCCATTTAGCAGTAATATGCATTGTTAGCAAACTCTTGGCATAGGAAAGGAGGAAGGGATGCTGAGAAATGCTGATTCCATGTAGACATCAAAGACCACTATTTACTTGTTTGGCATTATCAGTTTGGCTTTGAAACAGCCTTCAAGCCTATTGTTCTGCAAAGGAAATTCTAAACCAAAAGTTTCAACATTAAATGAAAGGAAGTACAACTGAAGTTGCCTCCAACTCAGCAACTGGATGGCAAACATCACACTTTCATTTTTCACAGTGCCCATGCACTCTCTTTTAAAGCAAAGCTTTTTCCATGAGAAGGAACTGAGAGTGGTAGGGAATGGAGCCGGTCCTTTCCCTTTTCTCAGTCTTGTGTTCTTCCTTGTTCCAAATTGCCCCAAGTGACTCTGCAAATGAATATTTGCCCTCTGAAGATGCAGGTAGAGGTTTCAGTCATATCATTTATGTTTAAAATATTTCCATGTGAATGATTAAGCAGGGATTTCATGTGAACTCACAGAAATAAGTTTATATTGGAACATTATGATAGACCAGCATGCTGGGCTTGTTGGGCGGTAAGGCTCTGACTCCTTCCCTTCATTGTAGCGGCCTCTTGCAGTAGGAGCAAGAATGGATGGCCGAGAGTTTTGGAGCAGAAGGCCTGGAGTCTGGCTGTTCTAGGGCTGCACAGAAGGGCTAGAAGACCAGAAATCTGATGAGACCTGGCACATGAACAGGAGGTCTCGTGAGTGTAGGACAAGGGAAAGAACAAGATTTGTGTATCATGAGGACTTCCAGAATCTCTTGCGATGCTCAAAGTCCTACTTATTCAGTCTTGTGGGATTTGATTCCCATGAGTTTCCATAAGATTAGTTTTTGCTTTGTTTCTCAAAATAAAGCTGTCAATAACCTTCTTCAACCATCACCCTGGTCTTGACTCAGTGGAGAGTTTCTCCAAATGCAGTTTTTGCTCCTCTTTTTAAATTGAGTCTTCCAAAATTCTTACTCTAGGCACACTTGCTCAGAGGGTAGGAAGCTGTTCTTGCCAATTGCACAGCCTTCATTCCAGCTCTTTCAGCGATGTAGCCTGGTGGGGGACTATAGCTGATGTGGTCTTTGAGGAGCAAGGGAAGTCCATAGGTTTACCCTATCTAAGAGTGATCATGAGGGCAGTGATGAAAGCAGCTCCCATGGTTCTCCAGAACTCTCACAATGATACATCAGTACTACTCTATTCTTTAGTGCTAAATGTGAGTGAAATGCAACACCTCTCTGTTCCCGCCCACTTTCACCACTGCGGATCAGAGTCTTCAGGCTTCTCTGGGAAAGCACGTGGATCACAACAAACTATGGCAGGTCCTTAAAGAGATGGGAGCACCAGACCACCTCACATGTCTCTTGAGAAACCTGTATAAGCGCCAAGAAGCGACAGTTAGAACCGGATATGGAACAACTGATTGGTTTCGCATAGGAAAAGGAGTACAACAAAGATGTATATTGTCACCTTGCTTATTTAATATATATGCAGAGTACATCATGCGAAATGCTGGCCTGGATGAATCACAAGCGGGAATTAAGATTGCTGGGGAAAAGATCAACAACCTCAGATATGCAGACGATACCACTCTAATGGCAGAAAGTGAAGAGGACCTTAAGAGCCTTCTGCTCAGGGTAAAAGAGGAGAGCGCAAAAGTGGGCTTGAAGCTCAACATAAAAAAAACTAAGATCATGGCATCTGGCCCCATCACTCCTTGGCAAATTGAAGAGTCGTGGAAGTAGTGACAGACTTCTTGGCAAATAGAAGGGGAAGTCGTGGAAGTAGTGACAGACTTCACGTTCCTGGGATCCCAAATCACCGCAGACTGTGACAGCAGCCATGAAAATAAAATACGCCTGCTCCTTGTGAGGAAAGCGATGGCGAACCTCAACAGCATGATAAAAAGTAGAGACATCACCCTGCCAACAAAAGTCCGCATGGTCAAAGCAATAGTATTTCCAGTAGTCATGTATGGCTGCGAGAGTTAGACTGTAAGGAAGGCCGAGCGCCGAATAATAGATTCTTTTGAACTATGGTGCTGGAGAAGACTCTCGAGAGTCCTTGGACTGCAAGAAGATCAAATCAGTCAATCCTAAAAGAAATCAACCCTGACTGTTCCCTGGAAGGCCAGATGATGAAACTGAAGCTCAAATACTTTGGCCACCAAATGAGAAGGGAGCACTCACTGGAGAAGACTCTGATGCTGGGAAAGATCGAAGGTCAAAGAAGACGGGGACAGCAAAGGATGAGATGGTTAGACAGTGTCATCGATGCAACGAACATGAAGTTGAGCAAACGTCAGAGGACGGCGGAAGACAGGAAGGCCTGGCGTGATCTGGTCCATGGGGTCGCGAAGAGTCGGACTCGACTGTGCGACTAAACAACAACAAAGTTCTTTCATAACTTCTTTTAGTATTATTATTTATTTTGTGTACTTCATTTATAGCCTACAATTCTCTCCGGTGGTGACCCCAAGTGGCTCATATCATTCTTCTCTCCTCCATTTTGTCCTCACAACAAGGTAGGCTAGTCTGACAGTGTGTGACTGGCTCCAAGTCACCCAGCAGGCTTTCATGGCAGAGTAGGGATTCAAATTTGGGCCTCCAAGATCCTAGTCTGACTATACCACACTAGGTCTCCTAAGCGGGATCTGTAAGCAATTTTCAACTTTCTTCCACTCCAGCAATGTGTAGAAAATGCACACATCCCTTCCCCACTTAGTCACTATTGAACCTCATACTTCCAGCTGTAAATAACAACAGCTGTTGCTGATGTTAAGAAGTTTAGTAAATTCTTAACTGCTAAAATGCCAGTGCTAGATTGCATGCATATTTTCCTATTAAAATTGTTGTTGCCTGAGGCTTTTATTTCTTATATAATTTAACCTTTGCTTTTCTTGCTTCTAAGCATCACTTTCGGGGTCATTTCTCTTATGCTCCCACGCCTTCTCTCTGCTTCTGAAGCTTTTAGTATACTTGAACTTAACAATTTCCATGCTGACACAGTAAGGTTTAGGAGAGAGCTAAAGTTGTTCCATGATACCCAGAAGAGCGATCACATATCTACCCATCAGTCATCCAGTTCCCATCCACTCCCTCTCATTGGGTACCAAAAAGAAGACTCCCCACAAACTAGCACTCCTATATAATTTGTTGTAGGATAGATGTTAGAGGTGTGTTTCATTGTTTGCTGATACATTTCATACCTTTAGGGGACGCTGTAAAATACAGACATTTTGGAGGACTGTGGTCTAGTTTGTTAGAGAAATCCTAGGTATAAACATACCCCTTCCCATTTTTTCTGTTTGTAGCTTTTAATTTGTAGATATTAGAAAATGCAATAAAAAATCCTCTACGGGGGCCAAAAAAAATAAATAGTGATAGGCTACTTGAAAGGCTATGTGTATCCCTCAGATACGGAGCTTAGTTCGACCACCAAGATGGTATAGCAGCAAACTGTAAAAAGGAGGAGGAGGAGGAGATTGGATTTATACTCTGCCCTTCACTACCCAAAGGAGTCTCCGAGTGGCTTACAACCTCCTTTACCTTCCCCTCCCCACAACAGTCACCCTGTGAGGTAGGTGGGGCTGAGAGAGCTCTCTCAGGAACTGCCCTTGAGAGAACAGTTATGAAAGAATGTATGGCTAACCCAAGGTCACACCAGCAGCTGCATGTGGAGGAGTGGGGAATCAAACCCGGTTCTCCCAGATTAGAGTCCACACTCTTAACCACGAGTGGCAGAACCCCCTTCTTTAAATGATTGGTTTGATAACGTCTGGGGTACTACTTTATTGACAAGACTAATATATTATTAGAGAACCTGAAGGAGCAATTTAAAAATGGATGTTTGATAAACACTGGATACTGTGTATTATGTTCAGGAATGAGAAATAGGTGACAAGATTTACCCACTTCCCTTTTATGATTTGTTGTAGATTATTCTGGTTTTGTTGTGTGTATGTATGAATTTTTCTGTTTTTTCATTTATTTGGATATATGTGTATTTTTCCTTTTCTCTGTATGTATGTAATTATAAGCAACAATACATATTTTTTTAAAAGTGTCTCAAGAGACTGTATTACAAAAAGTAAAAATACAGACTGTGAAGTTGATTCTCTGCAGGGAAACCCTAGAATTAATTATGTTTATGGGGGAAAGATGAGGTTTGGGTTTGGCAGTATGAACCTCAATGAACACTTAAGCACAAGAAAAAGCTTGTCCACCTGCTATAAGTCATTATACAAATTGTAATAATTCCAAACCTACCATTCTAAATATATGATTTGGTATTCCATTTGAGCTGGCAGAAACTGTTCAAAGGCAAGCAGGTCAAGGTTTTAATCCCAAAGTGAACTACTGGTTCACTGTATGGTTTTAGGCTACATACTTGACGTTTTTGGGCCTGGCATTCTTGGGTCTTAATCAATGCAGCTGGAAAAGTATGAAGCAGGACTTTACTGAAAACCAGATGCTCCATCAGAGCAGATAATGTCTGTACAAAAAACAAAGCACAAGGAGCATGTGCTTTCCTTAAAGCTGTAGTTTTTGTTAATAAAAGTGTGCTGTGCTGGGAATGCAAAGCTAATCTCACACAGCACATAAACCAGAAATTATTATTATAAAGGGAACATAAAGAAAACATGTGATTTAGGGAGCAGTTAAGTACAAAGCAGATTAGTTTAGTGCTAGGTTATGGCTTCCGCAAGTGTCTATGCATACTGATAAAAACTCTCCTTTTTTGTTGTTCAGTCGCACAGTCGAGTCCGACTCTTTGCAGCCCCATGAACCAGATCACGCCAGGCCTTCCTGTCTTCCGCCTGTCTTGCTCAATTTCATGTTCGTTGCATCTATGACACTGTCTAACCATCTCATCCTTTGCCGTCCCCGTCTTCTTTGACCTTCGATCTTTCCCAGCATCAGGGTCTTCTCCAGTGAGTGCTCCCTTCTCATTTGGTGGCCAAAGTATTTGAGCTTCAGTTTCATTATCTGGCCTTCCAGGGAACAGTCAGGGTTGATTTCTTTTAGGATTGACTGATTTGATCTTCTTGCAGTCCAAGGGACTCTCAAGAGTCTTCTCCAGCACCATAGTTCAAAAGAATCTATTCTTCGGTGCTCGGCCTTCCTTATAGTCCAACTCTCACAGCCATACATGACTACTGGGAATACCATTGCTTTGACCATGCGGACTTTTGTTGGCAGGGTGATGTCTCTACTTTTTATCATGCTGTTGAGGTTCACCATCGCTTTCCTCCCAAGGAGCAGGCGTCTTTTAATTTCATGGCTGCTGTCACTGTCTGCGGTGATCTGGGATCCCAGGAACGTGAAGTCTGTCACTACTTCCACGACTTCCCCTTCTATTTGCCAAGAAGTGATGGGGCCGGATGCCATGATCTTAGTTTTTTTTTATGTTGAGCTTCAAGCCCACTTTTGCACTCTCCTCTTTTACCCTGAGCAAGAGGCTCTTAAGGTCCTCTTCACTTTCTGCCATTAGAGTGGTATCGTCTGCATATCTGAGGTTGTTGATCTTTTCCCCAGCAATCTTAATTCCTGCTTGTGATTCATCCAGGCCAGCATTTCGCATGATGTACTCTGCATATATATTAAAAAAGCAAGGTGACAATATACATCCTTGTCGTACTCTTTTTCCTATGCTAAACCAATCAGTTGTTCCATATCCGGTTCTAACTGTCGCTTCTTGGCGCTTATACAGGTTTCTCAAGAGACATGTGAGGTGGTCTGGTGCTCCCATCTCTTTAAGGACCTACCATAGTTTGTTGTGATCCACACAGTCAAAGGTTTTAGCATAGTCAATGAAACAGAAGTAGAACTTACATGATAGTAAAAGCTGTAATGTCTGTGAATTGCTAGAGATGGCCCAATTGACTTACTGCCTTTGTGTAGATTAGTTCTTTTGAGTTTTGGGTAATATATGTGTTTTTGTTAATTATTTCTTACATATAGACCTTTTTATCTCAAGAGCAAATATTTGGATGGGAGATCTCCAAAGAATACTAGGGCCAGAAGGCAGAGGCCAGCTATTAAGCTACTTCTCTGAATGTCCTCCATGCCCCAGTAGGAGTCACCAGAGGTCACCATGACTTCCAGACACAGGCACACAAACGCAAATGGATACACACGCAAAATGCAAAAAAAAAAAAAAAACCCCACCAAAAAAGAGATTATGTTCCCCTCATGTTCAACCTTATGATCACCTTCCCCACACTTGGGGGTGGTGGCATGGGGACAAATTGCAAGGGACTCTGTTCACCTTGGAAGCTCATGGTGTAAGGCCAGATATGTGATTGTTTTCATATGATATTTGGGTTGAGTCTGGGTGGTAAGGGTGGTGTCCAGGAGGAGCCTTTGATGGTCTGTAATGGCTCTTGACAGCCCTGCCATTTTTTTCTATCTATAACAATGTATTTGGATGTTATACACTTTCCTTCTTTTGTGCTGGGAGTTTACACGTAAAACATTTTTTTAAAAGCCACAAGACTTCCTCTCCTGCAGCTGGAAGGCTACTTAATGTGAAGGTGAGTGGGAAATCAGACTATTGGCACTAGATTAGGGTTTGCCAAAATGTTTGGCAAAAAATAAAATGTGATAGAGGTTTGTTTTGTCTGTAGGAAAAACCCTTGAACTAATTCAAATCTTTCATACCTAGAACATGTTTCCAATAAATATACGGGCAGATTTGTTTCATAGCCCTGGCCATGATCCAGGTAAATGTGTCACTATTTTTCTTAATATGCAACGTGAATACTTATCTAATTAAAAATGAAGAGGTAATTTGATGTGTTAGGAAAAAACCTTGATCAAAGAGAAAAATAGAGGTTGTTTGCTGTGACTTTTGTGTTATTGGAAACTCAGTAGCCTTTTGATTTTATTTAATTTTAAAATGAAAATGTCACTTGTATTGGAAGAAGCTTGCAAGATATAAAAAGTTAACTGGTTTTGAACAGAGCTTCAGGAAATAACAGGTCTACATTTAGCTTCTGGAGGGCTTTAAAAGTATTAGTATTCTTGAATTTAAAGTATGCAAGTATTTGTATAAAAAGCATCATCTTGTATTCAGTTGAAAGCTGTGGGGTTTAGGCCATATGGATCTACTTAGTGCAAGATGACATACTGTATTGTTCTAGCATGAGAAAAATTAAAAAGGCATCCTTTAGATCTTTTGTCCTTTCGTTTCTGAGACCAAGTCCCATGGCAGCCATCAAAGTCCAACATACTCTTAAAATAATTTACGAAGAAGAACTATGCACCGCTAGCAATTTCAAAATGATCCCAAGACATTATTGGAATTCTGTTGATATACCCGCCACCCTGCCACCCAACAATTTCCATGCCTGAGCTGACAGAAGTCGTCTTGGGGATGGTGTTGGGGACATCCAAGTATTGGGATATTTGGTTAATATAGGAGTTCATCAAACAAACTGATATCTGATGTCACATGTATGGAAGTACCACCATCAATTAGACGACTAAAAGGGGGCAAGATAGAGGTTTATAAAATTATGCATGGGGTGGAGAGAGTTGACAAAGGGAAATTTTTCTCCCTCTCCCAAAATATTAGAACTCGAAGGGCATCCAATGAAACTGATGGGCAGTAGGTTCGGGACAGACAAAAGAAAATATTACTTTACACAGAGAATGATTAAAATGTGAAATTCGCTGCCAGAGGATGTAGTGGTAGCCACAGAAATAAACACCTTTAAAAGGGGATTAGATAGATTCGTGAAGGATAAGTCTGTCAATGGCTACTAGCCATGGTGACTGAGGGGAACCTCCACATTCAGAGGAACTAAGCCTCTGAATCCCAGGGCCAGGAGGCAACATGAGGGAAGGCCTCAGCCTCTGTGCCTTGTCATTGGCCATCCAGAGGAACTCACTGGCCACTGTGTGAGTCAAGATGCTGGCTAGATGGACCACTGGTCTGATACAGCAGGGCTGTTCTTATGTGAGTCTATCTGTCCTTATATCTTGGAGAGTGGAGTGATTTCAGATGCTGAATAACAATAGGAGGCAAATGACAATAGCAAGCCCTATGCTATAGTTGCATCCATACCATCTCAGATTCATACTCCTGCTCATCCTCTAATGTGATTTATACCATCACATGTCAGCAATGCCCTTCCACCCTCTACATTGGACAAACAGGCTTATGACAAAGAATAATTTTACATAAGTCTGACATTAGAAACCACAACATTCAGAAACCAGTGGGGGAACATTTTAACCTTCCACGTCATTCGGTTGCTGACCTAGCAGTTAGTTTACAGAGGAATTTCAAAGGGAGATTAAAAAGAGAAACTACTGAATTGCAACTGATAACAATGCTCAAGACAATGCATCCTCCTGGACTGAATTTAGACCTAGGTTTCCTTTTGCATTACCAGTGCTGATTTCTCCACACCCACTACCCCTCTGTACATCACACCTTGGCTGTGGTCAGACATGCAGTTTGATCCAGTGTGGCCCCACTTCTAATTGATCCAGGGGTTTTTTGTAATGGAGAGTTTTGATCAGACCTCCCCCTTAACCTGCTTCAATGCGCTTTCACCCCATGGTTGATTGATCAGATGCGGAGTGAGGTGGTTGGGCAGTTTCTTTAACCATTTGTCTTTTAAGCATGCACATAAGCGCTCATGGGAAGCAGCACTTCAAACTCCTGGCAGAATGGGATTGCTGGAGGAGGCTGCTGGGACATGTAGTTCAGTATGAAGGAATTGTTTTTGAAACTGCTTTTGATAAATGCAACATTTCAAAGCTGGGGGGGTGAATAGAGAAGCCTCATCCTGTGTCCTATGTGCTGCTGGTGTTTTTATTTAAAAGCTTGGAGCGAAGCTGGAGTCATGGGTGTCATATTCAGACTGCCCCCCCTCTAAAAAAGTTCATCATTTCAATTAATCCCTTCCCCACCCCATGGCCAGAAAAAAGTACACAGGAGTCTTTCTGTGTAAGTATTTTAAAAAGAAAACACAGTTTTGAGAAGCTCCTCTGTGTTTGTGTGTGTGTGTGTGTGTGTGTGTGTGTGTGAGAGAGAGAGAGAGAGAGAGAGAGAGAGAGAGAGAGAGAAATGCAAATATAACGATCTAACCCCCCCCAACCCAGAAGAAAATGGAGGAAGGAAACGTTCAGACTTCCCAAGTAGCTTGAGAGCGCAATGGATTGATCAGACATCCAGAAATGTGGGGTGAAACCACATGCACTGGGAAGGGCTGGACTTTCCTCTGGTGCCAAATAACTCCAGCTTCAAAACAAGTGAGAATGGGGTGCTCACAACTGGGAAATGGAAGACAGATGTTGCTGTTTGGACATGCATTTTAAATCCAGAAGGGAACAGGGACAACACCAGATCAAACAGCATGTCTGATCGCAGCCTTAATCCAATCAAGCCTGCTATTGTTATTTGCCTGCTATTGTCATCTGAAATCACTTCACTTTCCCAGATATAAGGACAGATGGACTCACATTCTAGCTGTATCTGAAGAAGTGAGTCATGACTCCTGACAGCTCCTGCCCTGCCACAAATTTTGTTAGTCTTTAAGGTGCTGCTGGACTCTTGTGTCCTTCTCTAGTAGTCTTCTGCCAGCAGGTGAAGACTTTTTTGTATTTTTTTGGCATTCTCCCTCTGACAATTATTGGTCTCCCTCCCTGGTTGTGTTATGTGTATGTATGTGTTTATATGTTTTATGGAATTGTTTAAATATTTTATATAAGCTTATATGTTAAACGCTGTTTCAACGTCTTGATATTTTAGTGTTGAAATGTTCTAAGACAGAAAAAGGTATAAGCCTTTGGTGGATAAACTGAGGACTTTGAATATTAGGTACAGATGGGAAATTCCACAAGGCTTATCCTTTACTTACAAAGGTGGGAGAGTCCAGATCAGGTCGGTGACGGATTTTTATAAATTTAAGGCGGACAATTCTGACGTCTTTGGAGAACTTTAAATTAAGAATCTACAATGGATTACAAATTGTTGTCATGGAACGTGAATGGATTAAATTCACCTAACAAGAGGAAAAGAATCAATTATTGGATACAAAAACAAAATTGTAACTTGATATGCTTGCAAGAAACTCATATTAGAAAACTGGATGCCAAATATTTAAAAAATGTTAAATTGGGATTAGAATTTTATTCCTCGGCCTTAAATAAGAAAAAAGGTGTGGTGATATATGTGAAAAAGGACTTACGACCTAAAGAAATTTTCAAAGATTTGGAAGGAAGATATGTGGGTGTGGAAGTGATGATTCAACAGAAAAAGACACTGGTGGTCAATATATACGCACCCAATGGAGCAAAAGAAAAGTTCTTTAAGGACTTAACCGAACACCTACAAGGACAAACTTATGATCAAGTTATTTTGGCCGGAGACTTTAATGGAACTATAGATCGGCTGGATAGACAATCACAAAAAGGCAACGAAATTAGTGGAAAATTGCCAAAGAACTTTTTTGAACTAGTCAAACAGGAAAAACTAGAAGATGTGTGGAGGAAATGGAACCCAACGCAGAAAGATTTTACTTTTTATTCCAATAGACATTGCTCTTTTTCCAGAATTGATATGATTTGGATGTCAGAAGAATTGTCAATGAAAACACAAAAAATAGAAATCCTGCCTAGATGTAACTCGGATCACAACCCTGTTTTGTGGACCTCTACTGAAAGGAATAAATCCTTTCTTTGGAGAATAAATGAAGATTTGTTGGATAAAAAAGGTGTTATGGAAATGTTAAAAGAAGAAACAAAACAATATTTCCAACAAAATCTGAATAAAGAGACTTCAATACAGGTAGTGTGGGACGCTTACAAAGCTGTGATGAGAGGGATTCTCATCTCACAAAATGTGAAGCAAAAGAAGGAAAAACTTCAAAGGCAAGTGGAAGTATTGGAACAAATAGCCCAAAAAGAAAAAGAACTGAAGAAGAAACCGGGGAAAAAGAAGATTATTAGAGAACTACAGTTGCTGAAAGAACAGCTGAATGATTTTTTGAACCAAGAGCTTTATTGGAATTTAAAGAAGTTACAACAGAAATCTTTTGAAGGGGCGAATAAACCGGGGAAATATCTAGCTTGGCAACTCAAAGCAAGAAAAGAAAGAAGAATGATAACCAAAATTATAGAAGAAGGAAAAGAATTCGTTGACCCTAATGGTATAAAGAGAAGTTTCTTCAAGTATTATGCTAAATTGTTTCAAGCAAATAGAATTGATCTTGAGAAGATTGAAAGATATTTAGAAGAGATTCCACTATCCAAAATAAGCAAAGAGTTTAAAGATTTACTAAATGGGCCAATCCAAACAGAGGAAGTGAGGAAGGCAATTGAAGAAGCGAAGTTGGGGAAGGCGCCAGGGCCGGACGGATTTACCGCGAAGTTTTATAAAAAAATGAAAGAGGAACTTGTCCCGGCCCTGGAAGCTTTATCCAACGACATACGGATGTGCAAGAAAGTGCCAGACTCATGGAAAGAGGCAATCATTTCATTGATACCAAAGGAAGGCCAAGAACTAACGAATGTAAAGAACTACAGGCCAATTTCTCTCCTAAATAATGACTATAAGATCTTTGCAAAAATTATTGCAGAAAGAGTGAAAAACTACTTACAAACAGTGATTTCAGAAGATCAAGCGGGCTTTCTGCCAAAAAGACAAATTCGAGATAATGTAAGAATAGTAATGGACGCAGTGGAATACTATGAAAAGCACCCTGAAAAAGAGGTAACTTTTTTGTTTGTGGATGCGGAAAAAGCATTTGACAATCTTAATTGGAAGTTTATGTTACAGATGATGGAAAAAATTGATACGGGACAACAGTTCAGAAATTGTATTGAAGCTATCTATTCGGAACAAAGAGCTACACTGAATGTAAATAAAGAATTGACCGATAGCTTCAAGGTACAGAAAGGTACTCGGCAGGGTTGTCCCTTGTCACCGCTATTGTTCATTTGGGTGTTGGAGGTACTTTTACAAAAAATACAACAAGATCAAGAGATTAAGGGTTTGACACATAAAGGTTTTAAATATAAATACCGTGCTTTTGCAGATGACGTAATGTTTATTGTGGAAAACCCGACGGAAGAGTTACCGTTACTATTTCAAAAAATAAAAGATTTTGGAGAATTGGCAGGATTTTATGTAAACAAGAATAAAACGAAGCTTATTTGCAAAAATATGACGAAACAAAAACAAGTGGAACTACAAAATTTGGTACAATGTGAAGTGGTAAAGAAGACGAAATACTTAGGCATTGAGTTAACTGCAAAGAATATAGACTTATATAAGAACAATTATGAAAAACTATGGGCTAAGTTAACCCAAGACTTTAAGAAATGGGACAAAATGAACTTGTCACTGATGGGAAGAATTTCAGTTATAAAAATGAATGTCCTACCACGTTTGATGTTCCTGTTCCAAACAATACCAATACTTAGTAAGACAGATTTGCTGCAAAGGTGGCAACAAGAACTATCAAAGTTTGTTTGGGCAGGCAAGAAACCGAGAATTAAGATGAAAATACTTTGTGATGCCAAGGACAGAGGTGGACTACAGCTACCAAATCTCAGATTATATTATGAAGCGGTTTGTATGACCTGGTTGAAGCAATGGGTGAAATTAGAAAATGATAAGCTATTGGGGTTAGAAGGTCATGATTGTAGATTTGGTTGGCATGCATATTTATGGTATGACAAAACAAAAATGGATAGCTTTTTTAAGCATCATGTGGTAAGAAAAGCATTATTTGTGGTATGGATGAGATATAAAAAATATTTTGGTGATGTAAGGCCACTTTGGATTGTACCAGTGGAAGTGTTAACATCTTACTCAAGACGTAGAGACAAAGATTGGTTGCTGTATAAAGACATAATAAAAAAAGAGGGAACAGAATGGGTAATGAAAAAGCAGAATGAAATTGAATATGAATATGAATGGTTGAAATACATGCAGATCTCTGACCTTTTTAGGTCAGACAAAAGAAATTATGGTTTTAGAGAGGAAAAAAATGAAATGGAAAAGGTATGGGAGAGTGGAGGGGGAAAAGATATCTCTAAAATGTATAAAGTGTTGTTAAAATGGTATACAGAAGATGAGACTGTGAAAGAGCAAATGTTAAAATGGGCAATAAATATGAATAAGGAAATTGACATAGAAACCTGGGAATATTTGTGGAAAAATGCTATTAAAATATCACCCTGTACCAATGTTAGAGAGAATTGTTACAAAATGATGTATAGGTGGTATATGACCCCAAAGAAAATTGCAAATATGAACCAGAATATGTCAAATAAATGTTGGAAATGTAAAAAACATGAGGGCTCATTTTACCATATGTGGTGGACTTGTGAAAAAGCTACACTCTTTTGGACAAAAGTCCACAAAGAAATGCAAAAAATACTTAAGTGCTCTTTCAAGAAAGCGCCTGAAATTCTGCTTTTGGGACTAAAAATGGAAGAAGTTAACTCGACTAAAAGGACTTTATTCTGGTACCTTATTACAACAGCGAGGATGATTTATGCACAATTTTGGAAGACTGAGAAAGTACCAGAAATCGAAGACTGGATACAAAAAGTTCTGTTCATGGCAGAAATGGATAAAATTACAAAGAAGTTGAATAATCAAGAAGACAACGTGTTTTTTCAAGAATGGAATGACTTTAAAATATATCTGGAAAAGAACTGGGATGTAAAACAAAACTTAATATGTTTAGATCAATATTAAGTCAAATGATGTTATCTTGAGGTTGGATGATAACAAATGATGTGTTAATGATATAATGAAATTTGTAAGAAGGGGGAGAAGCATTGCGGGAAGCCACTGGAGGGAGGGGAGGAAGGGAATGAGGTAAACAATGGACTGAATGATTTAATCTTATATGTTATGTTCCTAAGAAAATAAAAATTTGTTTACCAAAAAAAAAAAGAAATGTTCTAATGTTTTGATGTTTGCTGCCTTGGGATTCTGTATGGAAAGGCAGCATAGAAATGTTTTAAATAAATCAACAATAAATGCTTGCAGAATTTTAATTTTACTTCATTTATCGTCTGCCTTTCTCACTGAGATTCAAAGCTGATTACAGGATATATAACAGTGAAGTCTGACAACATAAAACACCCAGTGAACTATCCAATAGGACAAGGATTACAGAATTAGAAGAGTAGGTTTTTATACCCTGCTTTTCTCTACTTTAAGGAATCTCAAAGCAGTTTACAATCACCTTCCCTTCTTCTCCCCACAACAGGCACCTTGTTAGGTACATGGGGCTGTGAGAGTTCTGAGATAACTATGACTGGCCCAAGGTCACCCAGCAGGGTTCATGTGGAGGAGTGGGGAATCAAAGTCCACTGCCACCACACTGGCAAATAACAAATGATCTAAGGAATAATATAAAGGAATACAGTAAGGTATACTATTAACCATACAGGAAGTGGATTACAAGGTACCAGACAAGGCAATAAAAGCAGTATCTAAAGTATCTCTAGTACATATGAATGTAAGTGCATGTTAATGTGTTCATCACAGTGTACTTCTCTTGCTCCCCATTGCCGGTTTAATGGTTGTTGCTGCATATGTGTGAATGCACCAGTTGGATCCATTGTGAGAGAAACATTCTTATAATTATTCTTATAATTATTCTTAAGTTGTATATTAAAAATACATATCTGTGGTCATTTTACTAACTTGGCCTGCTTCAGTGGCCATTGCAAGATGGGCTATTGCCATGCAATTAGTACATTATACAGGCAAAAAATAATTTTATCAATGTGTAAGAGGGTTCTCATAAAGTTTAGTTTAACATAAGAACATATGAGAAGCCAATGTTGGATCAGGCCAATGGCCCATCCAGTCCAATACTCTGTCACACAGTGGTCAAAAACACCAGGTGCCATCAGGAGGTCCTGTTAGCCAAATTGCCTTTAATTATTAATTATTCTAGGTCCTTATGATTATTAATAGGCAAATTTGGGTTCTCACCATTGTATACAGAAGTGCCACCTTTGCTGTAAGTATCTGAACAGACACAGAGACTGGATATAGTGAAATATAATGTCTCTACTGAAAGATATATATATCATTCAAACAATACACAAACACACACACATTTATACATATGCTAGGAAATAAAGATAGATTCTTAACACAGTTAGTTGATACGTTTCAATGGAAGAATGGAGGGGTTTAGAAATAGAAAATGGTGAACACGTGCTCTGAACCAGCAGAACCACGTGGCGAGGGTAAGAGAGAGTAAGAGAGAGACCATGTGGTCGGGCAGCATCTTTTCTAACGTGGCATGGGGGGGGGCTGACTAGGCAGGCCACATCCCCCTCTGATACCTTCTGTTAGTCCGTCCCATAAAACATACTATTGACTGGCTGGAAGAGGGGAGGGGGACTAAGGAGTGGTCAATGTTTGAGAGCTAGAAACTTGGTCTGGTGACTGGCACCTGGATGAATCATGAAGGCTGTATGAATCATCTGGCTAGGGCTATTGTCTCTTGATTAGATTTGTAGGAAGCTGGAAGAGGAGGGGGGGGAGAGAGGTTGCCTACATGTGCTGGAGGAAACGCCTAATGGCGTCTGGAGTTCTCTGGCCTCATGATTTTCCACGGCATGGCATCTGAGGCTTGGTGCTGGTTTATGGAACTGCTTCATCTCACAGCAGGTAAGATGGCTGGTGACTCTGGACTATCACTGTGGCAGCAACACTAAAGGAAGGTGTCCCTCTTTCAGGTGTGCAGTCTCAACAGGTATTCTCAGGTCTCCATGTTGTACAGTCCCTTTGCACAGT
>NW_015163096.1:83638-145477 GCF_001447785.1 Gekko japonicus | reverse complement strand
GGCATGGCATCTGAGGCTTGGTGCTGGCTTATGGAACTGCTTCATCTCACAGCAGGTAAGATGGCTGGTGACTCTGGACTATCACTGTGGCAGCAACACTAAAGGAAGGTGTCCCTCTTTCAGGTGTGCAGTCTCAACAGGTATTCTCAGGTCTCCATGTTGTACAGTCCCTTTGCACAGTTCATATTCCATAAAAACACATTGATAGGCTTGCATGGCAACAGTCCAGCAGTGGGGAGAATAAGGCATGTATAGTTGCACAACAATGTCCCTATTTTCATCTGTTGTATTCTGCAAGTTACGGCAAGTGGTATCTTATACAGGTTTGGCAGCTAGTTGTTGATATTATTTATGACTTTCAGTATTAGTGTTATATCTGACGATCAACAATATTTGATTGCTCTGGTTGCCAATATAGAGGGGAAATTCCCAGAGCGTTGTAGATGAGGCAACTGGAAATGATGTTGCTGTGTCTGTGCTATCATTCCCCTCCTGTTTTCTCCCACTGCAAGGGGGGGGGGTGCAGCCAGCAAGGAATGCCCAGAACAACCTGGTAGGCCAGCTCTGCAGAGAAAGTAGAACTGACTACTTCATATAATTTGGTTAGATCATTGTTACATTATTACACGTTTATTTTTGTAAGTACTTAATTATAATTATTTGAGAGAGTTACCTATACGCAAAGTCTTATTTATTTATTAAAATATGTATACCCTGTCTTTCCCTTGTGGGTCAAAGCAGCATAAAATTCAAAAATTCAAAAAAGTACAAAAAAAAAGCTAGAATAAAATTAAAATTGCTGAGAGAAAACAAAAAGAGAGCAGGATTAAGCTTCCCGGACTGGAATCTGTATTATCAGGCAGCAGCATTAGGCTGGATAAAAGAATGGGCACTCTTGGAAGATAAAAAAGTATTAAAACTTGAAGGACACGACCTACATATGGGCTGGCATGCCTATATGTGGTATGTTAAAGATAATCTACAAAAGTCCTTTACAAATCACATAACAAGAGGACCCTTAATGCAAATATGGAGACAGATAAAGGTAAAAAACTATGAAAAAATACCTAAATGGATTTCACCTATAGAAGCATTTGTGATGCCATCGTTAATGACAGAGGAAAAAAATATAGCATATAAGAACTTATTGGACGAACAGAACGAACTTAAATCCTGGGAAAAGTTGCAAGAAATGCATATAAAACTTTCAATATGGGAAAAGAACCAATTAATTTCAAGATATACTAGAGACAAAAAATCAGGCTTTTATGATACAGATACACAATTTGATAAAATATGGTTACGAGAGACGGGAAAACAGATTGGAAAAACTTATAAATTCCTTTTAGAAGAAGAGTTAATAAATGACTGGGAGAAACCCTTCATGATTAAATGGGAAAGAGACTTGGGCCGTAAGCTTCAGAAAGAAGAATGGGAAAAATCCTGGGCATCAATTAAATTACTAAGATCAATATCTTACAAAGAGAATATAATAAAAATGAATTACAGGTGGCACTGGACGCCAGACAGGCTACAAAAATGTTACCCAACAGTATCTGGAAGCTGTTGGAGGTGTAAAAATAATAGGGGAACATATTTTCACATCTGGTGGAATTGTGGAAAAATACTTAGATTTTGGAAAACTATCAAACAGTTGATAAAAGACATCACAGAAATAGATTTGCCTTTAGACCCAGAGATCTTTCTATTAAATGTAACACCCAATGACATCAAATACAATGAAAAATGTATTATTCTTTATCTGCTCACAATGGCAAGAATATGTATTGCAAGAAATTGGAAAACAGATACTATACCAAATAGGGAAGAAATGATTGATAAACTTTTTGAGATAATGGTAATGGATAAGTTGAACATGATGTTGGCTGGAAAATTAGAAGATAAATTTAACCAGAAATGGCATAAAGCCATAAAATGGTATGAGGTAAATTTGTAAAACCCCCAACTATAAACATAAAGGAAATGTATGTATGAATGTATGATGGAAAACTGAAAATAAACGTTAAAAAAAAATAAAAAAAATTCAAAAATTCAAAAAAGTACAAATACAGTAAAAACCCAACAACATCTGGCTTAGGGTTACCATCCCCCCAGTGGGGGCAGGGTTTTTCCCACTTTCGGGGCCCCCAATCTGCTGCTGGCCAGCTTGCCGGTGGGGGAAGCCCTACCCTGAAGAGCCCCATCATTCCTTACATGCCCAGAGCGATGATGTCACCTGGAGATGACATCATCGTACTGGGCACATCGCACAGGGATGCTTTAGCGTTTGGCTAAAATCTCTATGGTGACCAGTGTTCCCTCTAAGCTGAGTTAGTGTGAGCTAGCTCACAGTTTTTTAGCCTCTGGCTCACACATTTTTGTCTTAGCTCAGGAAGGATGGCTCCAGAGCAAACTAATTTAGGCAGTAGGCAAATTGTTTGCTCACAACTTTAATGCCAGTATATCACAAAGTAGAATTTCTGCTCACAAGACTCCACAGCTTAGAGGGAGCATTGATGGTGACCACAGAGTTTTTGGCCAAATGCTAGTGTACCCCCTGCACAATGTGCCTGGTGTGATGATGTCATTTCTGTGTGACATCATTGCAACACATGTGCAAAACACGTGTGCCAGAATATCCTGGGGAGGAGCCTAGAGTCCCTGCCAGCAGATGATAAGCATTTGGCAACCCTAATCCCTCTTTAAGAAAATGCTTGCAATTTAATCTCCATCAAAAGGTTTTGTAAACATGTAGTACAACATGTGATACAACACAACTTTCTGTTGGCAATTCTTGCGTTTCCTATATGTTTCGTGTATGTCACCCCTGTGATCACAGGCAGCTTCATTCTGATCATATGACCTGGCCCTTAGAAAAGAAAAAAAATATTGCTTGGGATTGGAGAGAGGGCAGTTGCACTTGCTGTTAGGTGGATCAGGGCAAAAATATTCAAGATTGGGATTGGTCTGTAAAATTATCACTTTCATAGTTCCTCTCTGTTTCACTCCATTTCCACGGCTCATAGCCAGTGCAGAATTTTGCCAGATATTCTTTGCCAAAACCAAGAGTAATCTGACCTCTGATGTGAGAATAAATTATGCAAATCATACACATTGGCAGAATCCACATAAATGTTTACAGCTGTACAATTTTCATGGACTTTTTGTTTTTTTTGGTGCAGAATAAATTGGGCCTGACATAAATGTTCAGTGTGGGAGCCTGAAACATTTTGTGGTGTGTTACTTATTCAAACTTCTTTTATGTCTTTCAAAATTATAAAAGTTGGCGCTGGCCATCATTCTGCAGATAGTCCATTATGACTCTTTCCTTTAAAGATTAATATGGTAACTTGAATTTGAGACAGGCTTTTTCTTCTAATCTATTCCACTGTAGTTCTGTTTCCAGGAAGTATAGATTAATCTCCTAACAGAGGTATGTTTATTTTATTCAATAGAAGTTTACAAAAATTGGGATAGAACATATCTGTAGGATCTAGTATTGTGGATATTTTTGGTATTGTGGTGACATCAGCGACAGAATTGTCTTTAGTTGTAATGGATTTATACTATGTATTTGCATCTATCCGTACACATTTATCCTACCCCACCTTCGAAGACCCTTCCACAGTTGTTTCCCCAAAAATCTGTGTGATCAACTAGCAAGAATGACTGGCACAAGGGTAAGACTGCAATCAAAAAATACTTTCCTGGGAGTAAGACCCATTGAATAAAGTGGCACTCAAACAGCTACTGGGGAAGAGATGAGGACAAGTACCAATAGTGCTATTCTGAATGACACGACTGGACTAAAGCCAAAAGGATATAATAGGAACATGGAATGTGACAAATATAAATCAAGGTAAGCTTATAATAGTAAAATGAGAAATGGAACATTTAAGCATAGGTAACTGGAATACAAAAGTAGGAAACAAAGCAGAATCCAATATTGTTGGAAGATTTGGGCTAGGGGCATGAAATGAAGCAGAAAAGTGACCCATATAATTCTGTGAAGACAACGATTTTTTTCATAGTGAACACATGGTTCAGAAAAGAAAACAGATGATTGTATATGTGGACGTCACCAGGTGGCCAATATAGAAATCATATAGATTACATAATCAGAAGCAGAAGTGGGAGAAGCTCTATTCTCTTTGCTAAAACAAGACCAAGCGCCAATTCAGACCATGTACCGTGAATATCAAAAATTAGAATAAAGCTGAAGAAAAACACCAAAGCATTCATAGCACCAAAATCTAAACCCCATTCCTGATGAGTTTAAAGACCATGTAAAGAACAGATTTGCATAGCTAGGTTCAAGTAACATGAACCAGAAGAACTGTGGGTTAAAACCAGATATATTATCAAGGAAGAATGCGCAAAGACTATTCCTGTAGCTAAAAGAAATTAAAACCTCAATGAATGGCTGATGAAACTCTTAAAATTGCAAAAGGAAAAAGTGACCGACACAGAATAAAAAGCCTAAATGCAGTGTTCCAGCAGGTTGCACATAGAGACAAAGAGAACTATTGTAATAACCAGTGTAAAGAAATAGATGAGAACAACAAAACAAGGAAGAACAAGAGATCTATTCCACAAGATCCAACAAATCAAATAAAATTTAAAGCACAAATAGGCATGCTGAAAGATCAACATGGAAATATATTAACTGAACAGGACAAAATAAAGAAAAGATGGGAACGATGCACTAACTATACAAAAGTACCAAAGCAGGGTGCTCCTGTATGAAACCATGCTGCCTCCTTATTTTGATAACAAGCATTAAGAACACAAAACTGTGCAGAAATAATTACGAATTATGATTGCAAAAAAACAACAACCAACCAGCAGAAACTAAGGGACAACATGCAAAAGGGTATTTTCCCCTTCACACAATTCAGCAGTTTTCTACAAAGAGGATACTGCCTCTTTAAGAGGCTATCCCAGTAGGCATCAGGTTCGCTTTTGGGGGCTCCAATCTGCCCCCAGCCAGCTGGCTGGTGAAGGAAGCCCTGCCCCCAAGACCCACCCCCAAGACTGACCACTAGCCCACCCCTCTCCCTCCCACCTGCTAGATTTAAAGGGCCCTCCAGCTGATTGGTGGGCTTCATGGTCTCCACCAATCAGCTGAAGCCCTTTAAATCTGGCAGGAGGGGAGGGGTTGCCAGGCTGGTGGCTGCTTTTGGGGGCAGGGCTTGGGGCATCCCCACCCACCCCTGGAATGCCCCCAAAATCCCACCACTGGAATGGTAAGGGGACCTGGCAACCCTAGTTTTCAACATGTCCCCCCCCCCATTTCCTGCATTTCCAGTCCATGAGTCTAATAGTACATTGTGGCCCAAATGGGAACATTGGCTTGAAAGGTTGGAAAATATTTCTTATGATGAAAACATGTACCTCCATGGCCCAAACCAACTGTTCAGGCTGACCCTCCAGAAAAAGGAAAGTCATGTGTATATACAGTGTTTTCCACACAGGCCACTGCTTCCACACGAACTGTTCTGCCATGTTGTCCTATCATAAGACAAGGGCACAGAATTCAGGTTCTCATTGATACTGGTGCATCAGTCAATATGATGTCTCAGAGTGCCTACAATGAAATTCCTCAGAAGCCATCTCTGCAAACCACAACCATAAAGATATATGCATATGGCACTTCACAGTCATTATCAACATCTGGCATGTTCCAAGCTCACTTTGCCTTTAAAGATTCATCTGTTATGCAACCAGTGTTTGTACTGACAAGTGGCCCTGATACACTGATTCGTTATGATATGGTTAATGCCTTAAGACTAATCCAAATGATCAGAGCTGTGCACCCTGATGGACTGTCTCAAAGCCTCCAAGCTCATGCAGCCCTGTTTCAAGGAATTGGCAAGCTTTGTGGCAGAAAAGTAAAACTCCACATTTATGATACCATTTGGCCAGTTGCTCTTCCTCATAGACGTATTCCCTTCCATATCAGAAAACTAGTTGAAGAAGACCTATTGCATCTGGAACAACTTGACACCATTGAGTGTGTAGAAGACCCCAAACTTGGGTCTCCCCAATAGTAGTAGAAGAAAAAAATACTGGATTTATACCCCACTTTTCACTACCCGAAGGAGTCTCGGAGCATCTTACAATCCCTTCCCCTTCCCCTCCTCACAACAAACACCCTGTGAGACAGGTGGGGCTGAGATAGCTCTCCCGAGAACTGCCCTTGAGAGAATAGCTCTGAAAGAACTTATGACTGACTGAATTCACACCAGCAGCTGCATGTGGAGGAGGGGGGGCTCAAACCTGGTTCTCCCAGATTAAAGTCTGCAACCTAACCACTACACCAAACTGGCTCTAGGTGGCATTTCTGCTGACCTGAAGAAAGTGATGGCCATACATAATGCCACCATACCCACAAATTCTACAGAAGTTCGCAGCCTCCCAGGCCCCACAAACTGTTGTACATATCTAGATTGGCCACAATTTCCCAGCCCCTCTGGCTTCTTACAAAAAAGGCCAACCATGGGAATGCTCACAGAAAAATCAAACTGCTTTTAATGACTTAAAGAATGCCCTTGCAAGTGATGTAGTAATGTCATGCTTTGATCCACACAGAAAAACTGAACTTTTGGTAGAACTGTTGGCCTAGGTGCCTTTCTCACACAGACTGATCCACATGGTCACGTTTACACCATTGCCAATGCCAGAAAAGCTCTCTCACCCACTGAACAACAGTATTCCCAAACAGAGAGCGAGGCTCTTGTGGTGGCTTGGGTGTATTCTCATTTTCATGTATACATACGGTTGCTCATTCAAGGTAATAACTGCTCATAAGCCTTTTGAACCCATATTTAACAATTTGTCTTTTCAGCCCCCAGTTCTCATTGAATGATGGATGCTCAATTGCAAGGCTGATTACAAAGTCATCTATCGACCTGGTAAAGACAATCCAGCAGACTATTTTTCAAGACATCCCACATCTGTGCCAATCAGCAATCATGAAGTTACAAACACAGTTGATGCACATGTCAACTTTCTGCTCTTACATGCTTTCACTTCAGGATATAGAGACTGCTGCACATGCTGATTCTTACTTCCAGTTGATTGCCAAGGCTTTCCATAACAGCCTGTGGAAAGATCTTAACAATCTGCACATTTGACCTTTGAGGCCCAAGCGTCATCCATTGTTTTAGTAATATTAGAACTTTTTGTCGTTCAGTCGCACAGTCGAGTCCGGCTCTTCACGACCCCATGGACCAGATCACGCCAGGCCTTCTGGTCTTCCGCCGTCCTCTGAAGTTTGCTCAACTTCATGTTCATTGCATCTATGACACTGTCTAACCATCTCATCCTTTGCCGTCCCCGTCTTCTTTGACCTTCAATCTTTCCCAGCATCAGGGTCTTCTCCAGTGAGTGCTCCCTTCTCATTTGGTGGCCAAAGTATTTGAGCTTCAGTTTCATTATCTGGCCTTCCAGGGAATAGTCAGGGCTGATTTCTTTTAGGATTGACTGATTTGATCTCCTTGCAGTCCAAGGGACTCTCAAGAGTCTTCTCCAGCACCATAGTTCAAAAGAATCTATTCTTCGGCGCTTGGCCTTCCTTATAGTCCAACTCTCGCAGCCATACATGACTACTGGGAATACCATTGCTTTGACCATGTGGACTTTTGTTGGCAGGGTGATGTCTCTACTTTTTATCATGCTGTTTAGGTTCGCCATCGCTTTCCTCCCAAGGAGCAGGCGTCTTTTAATTTCATGGCTGCTGTCACAGTCTGCGGTGATTTGGGATCTCAGGAATGTGAAGTCTGTCACTACTTCCATGACTTCCCCTTCTATATGCCAAGGAGTGATGGGGCCCTGCTTGTGATTCATCCAGGCCAGCATTTCGCATGATGTACTCTGCATATATATTAAATAAGCAAGGTGACAATATACATCCTTGTCGTACTCCTTTTCCTATGCTAAACCAATCAGTTGTTCCATATCCGGTTCTAACTGTCGCTTCTTGACCCTTATACAGGTTTCTCAAGAGACATGTGAGCTGGTCTGGTACTCCCATCTCTTTAAGGACCTGCCATAGTTTGTTGTGATCCACACATGCTTTAGCATAGTCAGTGAAGCAGAAGTAGATGTTTTTCTGGTACTCTCTTGCTTTTTTAATTAAAACTTACTGTAACTGAAAATAACCTCCTCCTTCGAGGTACATGGTTAGTTATCCCATGTTCACTATGGAAACATGTAGTGGATCTGGCTCATGAAGGTCACCAAGGAGTGGTTAAACCCAAAGCTTTGTTAAGAGATAAAGCACGGTTTCCTGGGATAGATACTGTTATGTATTGAAAAACTATGTTTGAGTCTGAACCAGGATTGTAAATAGACAAACCAGAGCTGTGCAATGTTCTGGAAGGAAGCACTCTGATTGGACCTTATCTGTAAATAGTTTTTGGTTGTTAGCTGACATGTGGGCATGGCTACCTAAGCCTGGACTGTTTAAAAGAGAGCCTGTTGCTCTATGTTTTGGTCTCATTCTGATTTCTTCTGAGTTCATTAAATAAAGCTGATTCACTGTTCACTAGCTGTGTTTAGTCTCATACTTAATGGTTGGTGACGAGGATGGGATTCTAGAGTGGGTAGGCAGCCCCGCTAAACTGACACCAGAACGGTGGATGACCGAGAAGCCCCTGAAGGACCCAGGGCAGAAGAATGTGACCCAGCCGATCAAGCGGCTGCAGCATGAGTACCAGTGCCTGCACCCCGAACAGTGATGGCTGTCAACCTGCGGTTCGAAGCGTTTGAACCAGACCTCAAGGAGTGGGACTCCTACCTGGCCAGGTTCGAGTTCCACCTTCAGGCGAACAAGGTCGATGATGAAGACCAGCAGAAGGCGACGTTCCTCAGTTCCTGTGGTACAGTGTATTCGACATCGCTCGGTCCCTGGTGGCGCCCGCTGAGATCAAAGACGTGTCCCTGGCTGACCTGAAGCTGAAGCATTTCGTGCCACAACCATCGCAGATCACTAGTTGGCACGCGTTCTATAAACAGCTCAGGTGGCCAATGAGACGATAGCTGAATACGTGTCGGCATTAAGGAAGGCTGCATGCCCGTGCAACTTCTCCAACCTGGAGGAAGCGCTCCTCAACTGGCTCATCCGTGGCATTAAGGACAAGAAGCTGAAGCAGCAGCTGTTCGCCCGGCAAGCCTTCACCTACGCTGTGGCCTACTCAGAAGCAATAGTTATTGGTTGCTAGCTGACATGTGGGCGTGGCTACCTAAGCCCGGACTGTTTAAAAGAGAGCCTGTTGCTCTATGTTTTTGTCTCATTCTGATTTCTTCTGACTTCGTTAAATAAAGCTGATTCACTGTTCACTAGCTGTGTTGAGTCTCGTACTTAACAGATACCCTCACTGAACAATGAGTAAAATCTTGCACTCTGTGCCAAACAACAATTCCTGTTCTGCGCCATTGCTAGCCACTACCTCCATCACCATGGGTTGAGGTCAGTGTAGATTTCTGTGATCTTCCCAATGGTGATCATCTTTTGGTTGTTATCGGTGGCTATGGCAGGTATTCAGAAGCAGAAATGTTCACCACTACTTCAGCAAATGCTGTCATCCCCAAACGCAACAAGATTTTTTCATCTTATAGTATACCAGCTGTTGTCAAAAGTGACAGTGGGCCACTGTTTCAGAGTCTGCAGTTTTCTCATTTTTCAAATTATCTTGGATTCAGACATAGAAAAATCATACTATGCTGGCCTCAATAAGTTGAGAGATTTATTGAAGAAAATTTTACAGATTGCTGCAGCAGAAGGAGCCAATATGAAGCAAAAACTATATTGTGGCAGTTATCGAACAACTCCTCATTGTTCCACTGGCATGGCACCAGCAAGTATTATGTTTAGAAGACAGATAAGGACAAAAGTGCCTCAAATTGATGTCCCATGCAAAGATGCATCCCTATGCCGCTGTGATGAGATGGCAAAGCTTTCATTGAAACAATATGCTGGCCACCGCAGGCGAGCCAGAGCAGTTCTTGTAAAAAACATTCAGCCTTGAAACAAACTCTTACTGCCCTTCTATCCTGAACCATGTTAAGTCACACATATAAATGGCACAATGATTATAGTGCAGAGGGAAAGCCACAAAGTCACACGAAATGTGTCTCATTTTAAACCATGTCAAAACACTCCAATTCTCAGATCCGCTTATGATGATGATGACGGCAGTGTCACCCGTTCTGATATTTCCACTGTACACAATCCAGAAACACCATCAGCTCCAGAAACAGGAAATCAGTGTTACCCACAAAGGACCAGTTATCATGCTCCAAGTTATTTGCAGGACCATGTCACATTAACTGAGGTATATTTGGGACTTTGACTCTATCTGCACAGTTATTTCCAATGGTTCACTTATACAGTTTGTTCTCTTTTTCTTTTCTTTGTTTTTAAAAGATATTTGTGTGTGCATGTGGATGGATGGATGGATGGATGGATGGATAGATAGATAGTAGTAGATACTAGTGTTGTTATGGGTGTTGGGATGTCTTAAGTTTTTGCATTTGTGTTTATGGGTATAGTTTCATGTCTGGGAAAAAGGAGGATATGGTGTTGTGACAAATCTGTTCCTTGAATCCAGGCCCGTGATTTAGACTGCTGAAGTCCACTCCAGGACTTGGTGTGGATGAGAACAGGAAAAAGGAAGTTATATTCACTGTAGCTCCAGACAGACAAAGAACTAGACTTATTAAACTGTGCTCCTGTCTGAAACCATACTGCCTCGTTATTCTGATACCAAGCATTAAGAACACAACAGTTGTGTTCTGAGATAATAAACTAGTTATGCTTAAGGCCTGTTGAGCCTCATTCTTACCACTACAAGGCAGAGCATACTCATCTGACTCAGTAGGCCTGGCCTCTTCTAACGTTCTTATCCATGCAAACCCCTGAAACAGGAAGATGCAAGTACTGCAAAGCTTCTTACATATCCCTTTCTTAAGAATCTGACAGCTGTCCACTTTCATAAAGCTAAACTTCATGGCCAAGACATCTTCACAGAGAATCTTTTGGTCCGCATTGCGATTATGAATGAGTGCTAAGAATTCTTCAGCTTATGGCTCTTTGTTTTTAAAATACATTGCCTGTAAAAATGAGGAAAATCTTAACCTCACAGGCAGACTAGAAAGTGGCCTGGGGTGGAAAAATCCAAGATGCTACACAGTGCTGGGATGTGTATGCAGCGGAGGAGGTCGGTTCCTGAGGCTCAGCTGCCTCCAGCCTCCTCCTGCCATCCCCCTTATTTTCCACTAGTCCGTAGACGGCAACCTCATCCTTAGTCAGTCTTTGTGGAAATAGGTGGGTAAATCTGTCCATATAAAGACTTCATACACCTTTTTGCTTTCATAAAGGGGGAAGGCAGAGCTGTTCAAGGACAGAGGTAATTTTCACCCACGACAAAACTCAGGAGGCAAAGGAGGAGGAGCCTTGAAAGAACATAAGAACAGAATCACAGAGACTTTCACACACTGGCCAGTGTGGTAGTATGTTGGTGTGGGGCTAGGCAGGCTGTGTGCTCTAGACTGGGTTAACTGAAGATGTGTGCATGCACACGAAAGCTTATACCTTGAATAAAACTTCATTGATCTTAAAGGTGCCACTGGACTCAAACTTTGTTCTGCTGCTGTTTTTGTTTGCTACCTGAGGAGCAGCACCTTTCTGCTTGGGTAAGAGTACTTCTGCTGCTGCAACTACACCTTGGTTGAGGAGGAGAGAAGTAGGGTGGGCTTTGTTTGTTGTCCTGCGCAGCTGGTACTTTTCCTGGCTGCTGCTGCTCTACACTCTCAGCCTATATAGCAACTTAGGATGCATTTGTTAAGGGTAGATCAGATTTTGAACTCAACATATAAAAGGACAGTCTTAACATGGTTTGTTTTCACTTTGTTTTGTAGATTAATAGAGTAGGTTTTCTGTGGACAAGGGGGATCCAATAGATATTGTTTACCTTGACTTCCAGAAAGCTTTTGATAAAGTTCCTCATCAAAGGCTCCTAAGTAAGCTCAAAAATCATGGGATAGAAGGACAAGTCCTTTTATGGATCAAAAACTGGCTAATTCATAGAAAACAGAGAGTGAGTATAAATGGGCAATTTTCTCAGTGGAGGGTGGTAAGCAGTGGGGTACCGCAGGGATCAGTACTTGGTCCACTGCTTTTTAACTTGTTCATTAATGATTTGGAGATGGGAGTAAGCAGTGAAGTGGCTAAATTTGCGGATGATACAAAGTTGTTCAGGGTGGTGAAAACCAGTGAGGATTGTGAGGCACTCCAAAGGGATCTGTCAAGGATGGGCGAGTGGGCGTCAACATGGCAAATGGAGTTCAATGTGGCCAAGTGCAAAGTGATGCACATTGGAGCCAAAAATCCCAAATATAAATACACATTGATGGGGTCTGAACTGGCAGAGACTGATCAAGAGAGAGATCTTGGAGTTGTAGTAGATAACTCACTGAAAATGTCGAGACAGTGTGTGACTGCAATAAAGAAGGCCAATGCTATGCTGGGGATTATTAGGAAGGGTATTGAAAACAGATCAGCCAATATCATAATGCCCCTGTATAAATCAATGGTGCCACCTCATTTGGAATACTGTGTGCAGTTCTGGTCACCACACCTTAAAAAGGATATTATAGCTTTGGAAAAAGTGCAGAAAAGGGCAACTCGAATGATAAAAGGGTTGGAACACTTTCCCTATGAGGAAAGGTTAAAGCGCTTAGAGCTCTTTAGCTTGGAGAAAAGACGACTGAGGGGTGACATGATCGAGGTTTATAAGATTATGCATGGGAAAGAGCAGGTAGAGAAAGAGGTACTTTTCTCCCTTTCTTACAATACAAGAACTCATGGGCACTCCATGAAATTGCTGAGCGGTCGGGTTAAAACGGATAAAAGGAAGTACTTCTGCACCCAAAGAGTGATTAATGCATGGAATTCACTGCCACAGGAAGTGGTGGCGGCTACAAGCATGGACAGCTTCAAAAGGGAATTAGATAAGCATATGGAGCAGAGGTCCATCAGTGGCTATTAGCCACAAGGTATAGATAGGGGCTCTGGGGCAAGTGATGCTCTGGTGCTTGGGGGTGTGTGTCAAAAGTGGGAGGGCTTCTAATGTCCTGGCCCCACTGGTGGACCTCCTGATGGCACTGGTATTTCTGGCCACTGTATGACACAGAGTGTTGGACTGGATGGGCCTTTGGCCTGATCCAACATTTGCGTCTCTTATGTTCTTATGTTCTTATGTCCCTACCAGCCAAGGGGTACCAACTGCCATTAGAATGCAAATCTCTTGTGCTGCTTCTGACATGATGTTATAAACAAGAATCTTTTGCAACATCACTGAAGAATCTAGGGTGCATGCTCGTTTTACACTGGGAGATAACCATTCCAGTTTTTCAAAGTCCCATTTCTAAGCTTGTTCATCCACAAGATGAATTGGTGACAATGTGGCTGGCAGTTGCATGATCCAGATGTTCAACGTATGGAAAAGCATGTTCAGATTAAAATCAGCACAAACAAAAGTGGTTTTGTGACTGTGAGATGTTAACTAAGAGTTTGGACTATGTCCTAGCTTTCTAGTGCTTGGGCCCCAGCTGAAGATGTGCAGGTTATTCCGCGGAATAATGAGATACAGAAAAGGTTTAATTGTCCTTGTTTATTGAATCTACATTATAAAAGATATTAAAAAGTCTCCCAAAATGCTACTCAGCAAAATTGTTGCAAAAACTCTAGAGGCTGAGTTGCTATTGGTACCTATCAGATTCACCTTGTGTAATTAGGACCAATGTTTTCTATTGTAAATAACTACATATCATTGCAATATTTGTGTTGACATATTGCTGAATCAAGAGTACATTCTTATGTGATAGTAAATTGGAGGGTGCTGCAGAAAGCTGTATGGAGGGGAAGGTTCATTGGAATGGTAGTATCTCTTTCATAACTAGGGTTGCCAACATCCAGGTGGTGACTGGAGAGCTCCAGGATTACAACTGATCTCCAGTTGACAGAGATCAGTTCACCTGGAGATAATGGCTGCTCTGGAAGGTGGACTCTATGGCATTCTACCCCATTAAAGTCCTTCCCCTACCCAAACCCTGCCCTCCAACCCCAAAATCTCCAGGTATTTCACAACCTGGAACTGTCCACCCTATTCCTAACCCAAAAGGGGAAATGTATGTATTTATTTAAAACATTTTTATCCTGTGCACATAACCAGGATTCTCAAAATGATTTACTTTTTGTATCACCAATTTTTCTAGCTCATTTTGCTTAGCTATATATTACAAATCATTACAGGCAATGTTTTCTTGAGAAATTCTTCATCTTATAAAATAAAGCAAGATTCTGAGCATGTTAGGCCAGTGCTTATAGACCAGACACCCAAACTGAATGGCCTTTTATGAAATGCATGGATTTCCTTAACACTAGCCCAATAAAAATCTTTTTGATAGCAGTGAAATTACATGAACTACAAACCAACTACATGGTTAGAAATTACATTTCTAAACCGCCCTCCCGCCGAAGGGCCCAGGGCAGCTTACATAGAGTCTTAAAACTAACATACAATTTAAAATGAGCAAGAACAACATAAAATATAATTCCATAAAGATTCCATAAATACAGTTAAACTATTTAAATATGATGGCATCATATAATAAAGTGCAAGTGCTACTCGACTGATGAAATCAATTTATTACTGGAACGCCCGGCAGAACAGCTCTGTTTTTACGACTCTGCGGAATTGCTGGAGGTCCCGCAGAACTCTGATTTCAGCAGGGAGCTTGTTCCAAAGCATTGGCACCACCAGGGAAAACGCCCTGGTCCTAGTTGCCGCCAACCTGGCATCCTTAGGCCCGGGGGGGCAGGCAGTTTTGAGTTCCAGATCGCAGTGCTCTCTGGGGGACATACGAGGAAAGGCGGACCCTCAAGTAGGCAGGCCCCTGACCCTATAGGGCTTTAAAGGTCAAAACCAGCACCTTGAAGCGAATCCGGAATGCTATTGGCAGCCAGTGCAACGACTTTAGCACAGGCTGGATGTGTTCCCGCATCGGGAGGCCCATCAACAGCCTGGCCACGGTGTTTTGCACTAGCTGCCAAGGGTGTAGACTTTCCAATTTCCGGGGGGGGGGCTGGGGCTGGGCCAGAGGCATTGCTTTGCTAGGAGCAAGGGTGGCTCCCGCGGGAGGCTGAGCACCTTCCTGAAAATTTCGGCGGGGGCTGAAGCCCCGCCGCCCCCACGAAGATTACGCCTATACTAGCTGCAGCTTCTGGAGTTGCCCCAAGGGCAGCCCCATGTAGAGCGAGTTGCAGTAGTCCAACCTTGAGGTGACCATAGCATGGATCACTGAAGCCAGATCATCACGCTTGAGGAAGGGAACCAACTTCCTAATCAGCCGAAGATGGTAAAAGGCTGCCTTGGCAGTGGCTGCTACCTGGGCCTCCATTGTCATGGAGGCATCCAGGAGCACACCCAAACTCCTGACCCTCGGTGCTGGCACCATCGGTGCCCATCGAAGGCCGGAAGTGGGACCCCTTTTTTAATTTATTTTTTAATTGTTTGTTTAAATTGTTACATTGAGTGTTTATATTTATTTACATTTTCTCCCCTTCCTCCCTCTCTCCCTCTTTTTTAGTGATAGTCTCTTCCCCGCAGCCAAGGGCACAGAGTCTTAATCTTCCACTGAATGTCCTTCCTTCTTTCATTCCGCATCCAGTCTAGATAGATCTTCCATCCGGTCTTGATTTCTGTGGATTTTTCTTCCCATTTTATTCCCTTGTTGATTGTTTCCACGATGTCTGACTGTATAAAATCAAACAAATAGTTGTGCCAGATTTCTATTGTCCATTTACTTTTGTCTTTCCAACCCAGAGCGATAACTGCCTTTCCTGCCAGTATCATAGCCTTAACTAGATTTTGAGTTTTCTTATCCAACAACGGGCTTCCTATTGTGCTTAACAGCATTAGGTTAAAGTCTATAGGTAATGTTACATTGCATACTTTCCTAATGATTTCAGTAATGCCACTGTCAGATCCAACAATAGCAGCACCGCTGTCCCGCCCCGATCCAGATGCCTCCGGAGGTCATCCATGAGGGCGACCAGTGCTGTCTCTGTCCCGTGACCCGGGTGGAAGCCGGACTGGAAGGGTTCCAGCATGGAAGTGTCATCCAGGAAGCTCTGCGAATATATTGTCACTGCACTCTCTATTAATTTGCCCAAGTTTGGCAAATTGGAGACTGGCCAATAGCTGGCCAATTTGGCCGGGTCCAGAGATGGTTTTTTTTAGGAGAGGGTGGACCATCGCTTCCTTGAGAGCCCCTGGGAACAGGCCCTCAGCGAGCGACTTGTTGATAATGTTCCGAAGGGTGCCTCGAAACCCCTCGCAGCCAGGTTTAATTAGCCAGGAGGGGCACAGATCAAGGCTGCATGTGATTGGGCGTACAGTTGAGATCAGTCTGTCAACTTCTTCTAGGCTGAGTGGACCAAAATAATCCAGAATGGGACCAGTAGATGTGCATGGAGCCTCGAGTTCCCTCACTGTCTCAAGTGTGGCCAGGAGGTCACGGTGGAGCAGCAAGACTTTATCTGCAAAATAGCTCGCAAATCTATATCCAATTCCCTAGCATTTTGTCTGCTCTGCGGAAGGGTAGTTAAAGACCGAATCATTCTATACAATTGTGCTGGGCGTGAGCTTGCAGACGCAATCGTGGCTGCGTAAAACTCCCTCTTCGCAGCCTTGGTTGCCATCTCATATGACCTCATAAACGTTTGGTAGGATGCTCTTGACGCCTCATCGTGAGCCCACCGCCACTGTCTCTCTAGCTGTCTGACCCTTCGCTTCATCAGCCTCAGCTCCTAGGTATACCAAAGGGCCAGCTTTGAGTGAGGGCGCAGAGGGCGTCTGGCAGCGATCTCGTCAATGGCCATCAAGAGTCGGCTATGCCAGTCCTCGGCCAACTCATCTAATGAGCTGTCAGGGGGCAATGGATCCCGGAGAGCCATCTGAAGCCACACTGGGTCCATTTGGCTCCGCGGGTGAGCCAAAATCTGCTCAACGCCCAAACAGGGTTGGGGTGGCAAATTCACTCGGGCCTTCAGGGCATGGTGGTCCAACCATGGAACTGCCGTAGCAGTAATCCAGTCCACTGTAACCCCCACCGCAAAGATCAAATCAAGCGTGTGACAGGCCTGATGAGTGGGGGCTGTTACAATTTGGGAGAGTCCCAGCACCGCCATGGATGATCCCAAGTCCACTGCCCGGGAGGAGGCTGCATCATCAGCATGGACATTGAAGTCACACAGGACTAGCAGCCTAGGGTGTTCCAATGCCCAGCCCGACACAGCCTCCACCAGAGATGGCAGGCTGTCCGCCGGTGCATTGGGCGGACATTACACTAGCCAGACAGCCAAACTCTCCCCAGTTTCCCACACAAAGCTGGCACACTCCATGGTAGACAGATGTGCAGGAGCTATTTAATGTTAACTGTTTGCCCATCATAAATCTCACACTGATTGCTTTCAAATATATGATCAGACCACTCAACCAAGCAGCATTTTGTTTGGAGAGTATTTTCTTCATCTGAGATGAGCAAGTCCCTTGATAGTTTCTTACGTTCTGTGTATTTTCATTCTTTCATCCAGACCCCTGTTGTTTCTGGTTGTGTTTTGGGAAGGTGGTAATTAAATTTTCAGGTGTGAGCAAGCTAGGTATGCCCATGATATGGTTCACAATGCACTTTGATAAAACATGCATGTGCCACATCATTAGTGTGCATAAACCAACATTATGAGATGGAAAGAACTCATTTGTTTTATTTTGACTTATTTATACCCTGCTTTCCTCCCCAATGGGAAGGCAAAATTACTTACAACATCCTCCTTTATGTCATCCTCACAACAAGCCTGTAAGGAAGGTTAGGCAATTTTCCAGTGCACAGTGGGGATTCAAACCTGGCTCTCCCAGATTCTAGTCCAACACTTCAACTACTACGCCACACTAACTTTCAGCTCTGGGAGAGCAGACAAATACCCCCCCAAAAAAATGTTTGCTATGAAGACTGTTAAATAATGAGCAAAAACACCTAATTTTGAAAAATGGAACAGATGAAGAAAATTTTTTTTAAAACACAGATATTTAATACAAACAAAAAGTAGTGCTCCTCTTCCTTTCTCCATTTTATCCTCACAACCATCTTGTGAAGTAGATTAGTGTAAAAGTGGCCCAAGGCAATGTAGGGGTAAAATTTATTTATTTATTTATTTATCAAATTTATACCCTCCCCTCCCCCGTAGGGCTCAGGGCGGCTTACAAAGGCAACATAACCTTGCTACAATAAAACATCATATACTTATAGTTTAAAAACATACTATACATCTTAAAATCCCAGTCCTAATTCAGATAGTGCTCAGTATTCTTCAAGGACTTTAAAATCCGAAGAAGATAAAAGAATTAAAGCTTTGGGAGATTATAGATATGAAAATTGATACATATTTTGCAGAATACAAGATATGGGTGGTTCTCTTGTGCCTTCATGGAGCTCCATGAAAATGTTTATGATTTCCTCAGAAAAATCCACAAGGTATTACTTCAAATGAATATGAACCTTTTTTGTATTAGAGTTTTCTGTTTATGGAACTCAGCAAAATCATCCAACTTCATTTTTTTTTGTATTTTCATTTGTCCTTTTCTTGTTAATTTAGAAGCACCGTGAACATCATTCTTTGCCAATGTGCATCTTCTCTGGAGAGCTGCAATTGCAGTTAGCTCTGTGTGCAAATGCATTCCTGTAATGTTTTCCTAGGTTGTTGTTTTTAAATATATATTAGGTAGATGCTAATAGGAAAACAGCAGAGTGCTACAAGTGAAGCAAGTTGCTGCTGAGTATAGCAAGATTTTACTGCAATGGTAAATCCTCTGACACCTACCATTACTCTGGCATCTTCCTGTAGCTGTTGTTATGGTTTTGCAAGAAGTAAATTTTTTAGCATTGATTGGGCCAGAGAAATATACCACAGCAGCCCTATTACTTATAGTATCTTCTGAGGTTATGGAGTTACAGCTGGAATTAAGACAGCATAGATATTTCCAGAGAAGTTTCTTCTGGATCAGAATGTAAATTTCAGGATTCAAATATCCTGAAACATCTTGATTTGTTTACATTTTACCTCCCCTTTTCTCCAAACACTTATCATAGTTCTTTTCCCTTTCTCAGTTTTATTTTCACAACAATCTTGAGAGGTAGATTAGTCTGATAATGACTGGCCCAAGGTCACATCCCTGAGAGTTTCATGGCATGTGGGAATTGGGACTAGGTTCCCAGGTACTAATTCAACATTCTAACCACTATATCGTACCGGCTCTCATAGACCATCCCCCAAGAATACACCCAGCCTACCTCTATCTGTAGAGGGAATGGTTAATCTCTTTAAACTTCAGTTTTAAGATGTTATCCTTAATCAGCCAAGTTTAGGAATTACACTTGTTTCTATGGCTCCAGGATAGGGTTGCAAACCTCCAGGTGGGGCCTGGAGATTTCCCAGAATTACAACTGCTCTCCAGATGATAGAGGTTAGTCCCCTTGGAGAAAATGGCTGCTTTAAAGGATAGATTCTATAAGGCATTTTACTCTGCTGAAGTCCCACCCCTTCTCAAACCCCACCCTCCCCAGGCTCCACCCCCAAATCTCTAGGAATTTCCTAACCTGGCCTTGACAACCCTACTTCAGGAGCTGAGCCCTGTAAATTAGCTCAAGGACTACATAGAAATCAATTCTGTCTGAGGTTCCATTAGAGTCCTGAGAACTATGGCAAAAAACCAAAAAAGGATGAAGTATGGAGGGGCAGTTGAAAATGAACTAGATAACAGATCCAGAGGGATAGCTATTTGAGTCTGTTGAAGCAAACCAGGCATTTGACTATGACTAACTACATTTATTCTTGTATGAGCTTTTGCTCGTCAGAGCTCACTTCTTCAGATGCGATAGTGATACCTTTTGACAGATAATGGAGACTGTAAAAGATGGTTTTATTTAAAATATTTATATCCCACTTTTCTCCCAATCAACAGGAATCAACGCATCTTAAAAACCCCTGCCTTGAATCTAAAATCCACAGGAACACAACACAAAGAGAAAGCCATTCCTTCATTGCCCGTCATGAAGAAGAAGTTTTATACCCCACCTTTCACTGCCCAAAGGAGTCTCAGAGCAGCTTACAATTGCCTTCCCTTCCTCTCCCCACAACAGACACCCTGTGTGGTAGCTGGGGCTGAGAGAGTTCTGAGAGAACTGTGACTGACCCAAGGTCACCCAGCTGGCTTCATGTAGAGGAGTGGGGAATCAAACCCAGGTCTCCAGATTAGAACGCGCTGCTCTTAACCACTACAGCAAGCTGGCTCTCTATTTTAGCTCATCTATTTGGGTCAATTTGCACAGTTATTTTTTGCCAATCTGTGGTTGCTGTCTCCCATTAAGATCTTCAACAGTACAAACCATGACAAAACTCCCAGAAAACAGAGATGCTTTTTCTGAATTTTCTTTCCTAAAAAACAAACAAATTAAACACCAATTTGGCCTGTGTTGATGCCCTTACCAGGAGATCCAGAAACAGTCAAAACAATTTTTTTCTTTTAAAAAAAAATCCCCATAGGGATATTTTTTATTTTGCAAATACTACAAACTACAAAGAGGGACTACAACTAAGGAGAAAGAAAAGCAAACCACACTAAACTAAAACGCCAAGAGGAGGAGATCTTTCCACTGTTAGTAAATATGTTAGTATAATTAGTTTTATTATCACAATATACTTGTTGAGTTCTTGCTTATAACCGTTTGCTTCTTATATGTTATTTTGTTAGTTGTTATGAGAGAAGTCTCTGATCATCTTCTTAGTCTTCGTTTCAAAAGGCCATTTTCCAAGTCCTTCTGCCTTTACTTTGACTTTCTATCTCTAAAATCGTATACCACTCTGGCAGGTCCTGCACCCTTTTCTGCCGCAGAATCCTCTTCCGTTCCCGAGGTAGCAGAGTCACTCGACTTTGATTCTCCCTCTTTGGACTCATCATCTGTCCCCAACTGGCGTTTCAAAAATTCTTTAGCTTTAAAAGTGGAGTCTATCTTCTCTATTCTGTCATTGATCTTAAAGATGACACCCTCCGGAACCGCCCATCTGTACGATATTCCATTAGTTTGAAGAAAATAAATTAGTTCCTTGTAATTTTTCCTCTTTTATCTAATTTCAAATGGAATGTCCTTTAAAGTTTTAATGGTAATATTTCCCATTTTCAGTGGGGTTGCTGATGTTGCTTTTAAGATTGCATCCCTGGTTTGTCTTCTTGAAAATTTGACCACTATTTCTCCAGGTAGGCTATTTTTTTTATATAGTTGGAGTATGCCCTATAGGCTGTCTCCATTTTGTTTACAAGTTCCTCCACTGTTAAGCCTACTACTGAAGCGATTTCACTAAGCACCTTCTTCAAGACTTCCCGATCTGTTTCAGGAACCCCCTGAAACCTGAGAATCATGTTAGCTTTTTCCATCTGAAGCTGCAAGACACGGTTCTCTTGGCAATTCTGCTTCATTTCAACCTCTTCCATCCTTTTCTTCAACTTCTTACTTGTGGTGTCAATCTCTTTACTTTTCTCGTTTGCCTGCTCCACTTTTTTCTCTGTCTCGTTCAGCTGGAGCTGCTGTGCCATGAAGTTTTTATTCATCACAATCCATTGCTGGTTAATACCATCGAGTTGTTCCATCACCGGCTTAAGCATATCTGCCAGGGGTTTGAGGACATCTGCTCCCTCTTCCGGTCTCGGGCTCTGCCCGCCCGGCTTCATTTTAAACTTTCTCTGCTTGGCCGCCATCTTTCCTGTTTTGTTTACAATTTCTACCGCTTCCCCACAACTCGGAAAACTCACCAAATGACTTTGCAGATCAGATAAGTCTCTCAAAACACTTTCGGTTTACTTCCTCCCCTCTCCCCCTTTGTGTTCGTTAACCGTTCTTTCTCAAAAGAGGCATCCCCCTTTGCAATCTCTGTTTTCAATCGTGTGTGTGGGGAATCGCTTTTCAAACTGCTCTGTTTTGTTCAGAACTCACGTTCATTGTCGGCCAGTTTATCTGACCATGCTCGGTTTTATGCCATTCCGCTTGATCTCCGGTGCTTGTCCCAGTCAGTCCAGCTTGTGCCCGAGGGCCACTCAGCGACTGGACCGTCGGAGCGAAGGGGAGCCCCAATTCTCCGGCATTGCGCCATCAAAGAGGCTATCCCTCAAAAGCCCCCTCAGCACTGGGAACTTTATGAAATACCTCTCCATTCAAAACAAAGCCAGCATAAACTTCACTGAATTAAGAACATAAGAACATAAGAGATGCCAATGTTGGATCAGGCCAAAGGCCCATCCAGTCCAACACTCTGTGTCACACAGTGGCCAGAAATACCAGTGCCATCAGGAGGTCCACCAGTGGGGCCAGGACATTTGAAGCCCTCCCACTGTTGACCCCCCCCCAAGCACCAAGAAGACAGAGCATCACTTGCCCCAGAGCCCCTAGCTATACCTTGTGGCTAATATCCACTGGTGGACCTCTGCTCCATATGCTTATCTAATTCCCTTTTGAAGCCGTCCATGCTTGTAGCCGCCACCACTTCCTGTGGCAGTGAATTCCATGTGTTAATCACTCTTTGGGTGAAGAAGTACTTCCTTTTATCCGTTCTAACCCGACCGCTCTGCAGTTTCATGGAGTGCCCACGAGTTCTTGTATTGTGAGAAAGGGAGAAAAGTACCTCTTTCTCTACCTGCTCTTTCCCATGCATAATCTTATAAACCTCGATCATGTCACCCCTCAGTCATCTTTTCTCCAAGCTAAAGAGCCCTAAGCACTTTAACCTTTCCTCATAGGGAAAGTGTTCCAACCCTTTTATCATTCGAGTTGCCCTTTTCTGCACTTTTTCCAAAGCTATAATATCCTTTTTAAGGTGTGGTGCCCAGAACTGCACACAGTATTCCAAATGAGGTCTCACCATTGATTTATATACACTGAAAGATTACCAAACCACGAGTTCCCCAGAATACGACTTTATGAACTATTGGATTCACATGATATTCCTGGGGTTTTTTATATGACCATGAAGCAAGTTTGCCCTTCCTCCCCAGCAAATAGGTCTCCAAGATCGAAGCTTATGCAGGATATTATGATTATTGTTATTATTATTTTATGATATTAGTTCTGTCATGCTACTGTAGTCACAAAGAAAAGATTTCTGAGAGAGGAAAGAACTTTTTTTAAAAAAACAATGCAGTGAACAGCTCCAGTGAGAGTGTTTCTAAGAGGGAGGTTCTTGGGACTTTGGGAAGGAACAAGGCACACAGAGGTAATACTTCTGAGGCTTTGTGGTGCTCATTACCTTTCTTTCCAGCACAATGATGTAGTGGAGTGGGTGGATGTCATATGGTACCAGCATTAGAATAGTCAACACATATTCAATAGCGTATGACTCACCCCATTGCTGAAACAACTTAGAATGAAGTTAGCTGCTGTAGTAGGCAGAAGCTTAACAATCCTATTTAGAGAGTCAGCCATCTCCCATGAAAAAGAAAACAGCAGCAGCAACAGCAAATCATTGTTTCCGTCTGTTCCTCTTTTTTCTTCTAAAGAGGAGATTCTCTTTAAATTGTTGCAAAATCTTCAGATTTTTCGGACATACCTGAAGTCATTTAAACACTTGGAATGTGGTATTGTCAGCTGTTAACAGATAACGGCTGTTATCTGGTCCTACTTATACACACACACAAACACACTCCTATGTACAGTACCAGGTAAAGATTTGGTAGGGTTTTTTTTCCATTTGAGAGGCTGCTGGTTTCAGAATCTATAAGAACTGCAGCAGAACATGGCAGAGTTCCCCCCCCCCCATTGCAAACACTATTGGACACTGTAAAATGTAGCATTTCATACTAATGTAGCATTAGCAATTATGTTTCTATTAAAGCAATCTAATGATCTGAGATTCATCCTCAATCACTGATCGCGCACATATTATTTAGTTTGGTCCTGGCCTGTGTCTTTGTTTTCCTGACTTATCGCACATACATTAATATGGGACATCAGCTGCCTGCTTATTAAACAGGGTGGGGTGGGAGCATTGCCTTCCCTCTGTAGCACTTCCTTTTTGTATCCGTATGAAAGAAAAATCCTTTTTTATGTGCCTAGGAAGTGCAACCTGAAGAGTAGAGCATAGCAAAAAAACAACAACAGGCACTAACTGCTAGTTATAGAAACTCAAACCATAGTGTCTCCCAAGCCAGTGAGAGAGGTCTGTCTTCAGTGTATTGTTAATACCAATCAGCACAATCCTCTTTGATGGCAAAATCTGTTATGAATGGTTAGCATCCATGTCATTAAGCATCTGCTGAGTTACTCCCTCCCCTCCATCTGATTTCCTTGAGCTCTAAATTGGACAGCTGAGCAACACAATAATGGTCAGATGAGAATCTTTTGAAATATTGCTGTTTATAAGAATGGTATTGACCTGTCAGTCTTCTAATTTATTTCTGTGTGTCTGTAGTGGGGCCAGGTGTAGAGTACTTTAAAGACAGTGAGTGATGTGCTTACTCTGACTGAGCCCCATGTAGCAATGGAAGAAGGCTTAAGAGGGCACAGGGTGCATTGGTTTTCATCTATGAAATATCGGAGGGGGTGGCATTGAAACTGTGACACAGTCTTCCCCCAAAAGAATGCATACAGAGTTGAGCAGCTTGTTTTTAATCATCCTCCGGCAGATGATAGAACATCTACAGTGCAGGTCAGGACCTCACTCAGCAGAACTTCATTCGTTGTCTTGGTGACTGTTCAAGTGGAATTAAATAACTCTGATCAGAGCACAGGAGCCTTAGCTGGACTGAAACTTAGAGCACATATGGGAGTTTCGTATCAGGGATCTTGAGAGCCCTTCAAGGATCTCACAAAGCGGTTATCCCTTAGAGGCTGCTTGCCTATGGGTTATGACTATGGACCTCTAGAACCTACAAGAAGATCCACACAGGAAACATCTGCACTCCTAGACCCTTAATGTCTTTTCCAGGCAATGCTCTGCTCTGGTTTTATCTGTATGGTATGCTCCGACAGTATCCACATTATGGCTTTGCACTCCTCCCCTCCCCCTTTTGCTTTCTGTACTGTTTGCACATATCAAATTACGACATTCTGCGATTGCTATAATCACTTTCCTCCCAAGCTGTTTCTAGTACCCATCTCAGGTACTAGGTCATTCACATCGCAGTGCCATTTTATGTATGTGGAGATGAGGATGGGGGAAGCATGAACAGTTGCACAAGTAAGTTTTCTTTGAGATATGGGTAATGGTGAACTGTTTTTAGAAGATATATATGTATTTTTGTATTAAAACACTTCTCCCCTTCCCTTTGACACAAATGCATTTTCAAGGCAGCTAACAGTATATAAAAACACTGGTACAAAATGTTTTAAAAGTACACATGCTACAATATAGTAAAAAGAGCCAGTGGCAGAACATTAAAATTAATTTTAATTGTTTTGTTCAATCCAATTCAATCAGCTGTCTCCTGTCTCAGTCTTTAGGAGGTCACCATAGATTTAGTCAGACAGACAGGTTAGGACACACACAGCATCATTTCATTCCTGTTATCTGATCCTATGCTCTTTGAAGTAGAATGCTGTTCTTAGGGGGGAGTTTCCTTCCTTCCAGCTTGACATTTCACTCTCTCACACACCCTTCCCCTCACACAAAGAAGGAGCACATTTTCTCTCCATCTCTGAGCAATGGATTCTGGGGTACTCTTCCCTGCATCCATACCTATCCTAGGTAGATAGAATAGATCCTATCCCTGTCCCTTATCTATACTGTCTAGAATGGAGTGCCATATGATAAAGAACTCTAATTAGTTTTGAATCTGACTACTGACTTTGTGTAACTTTTTTTTTACAGTAAACATTTAAACTCTGTGTAACTTTGTAAGCCTGCTAGCACACTCAGTACCAAAGTTTTGCTGCATGGAAATCCCTAGTACACTCTGCTGCATTAATAGTGATTCTTGGCTCTACTATATTTTGCAATATGGATTGCTTCTGTTACTCTACGTGCAATTCAATGTGCTGAGACATAAATATAATTTCAATGCTAATGACCTGTCAGTTTTGTTGGTATAAATAGTCAAAATACTTAAATACACAGAGTTTGCAGTGAATCTTTGCTTCACTGGAGAGGACACATTTCTTTCTTTTTAAAAAGCTTTATTTCTAAGGGTAAAAGGTACACAGGAAACCTACAAAGTAACAAACATGTCTAGAGTTACATTTTCACATCCTGCTTCTAGAAAGCATGGTCACACAACAAGTACACAACAATGGAGAATCTGCTTCTTCTTGACCCCCTAGAAAGGAAGTCACCTGAAACCAGTAACCAATCAATACTATTAACATTCATGGGCTTTTCTTGCATTGGCTGTCTGCCGGGTTTCCCTTCCAGGTCAGTCTAAACAATAGAAGAGATGGTAAACAAGTTAACCCTATAATGGCTGGAACCTGAGACCTGGCAACCCATACATTTTCAAAAAGTTTAACTGCATGGTTGTAAGTGGATATCCCCCTCATGGATCACTGCCTTGTCGTGGCGAGGGGGCTTGAGCAGTTCAATGAAGCTATGGGCTATGCCGTGAAGGGCCACCCAAGACGGACAGGCCACAGCAGAGAACTCAGACCAAGTGTGATCCACTGGAGAAGGAAATGGCAACCCACTCCAGTATCGTTGCCAAGAAAACCCCATGGACAGTAACAAAAGGCTAAAAGATATGACGTCGGAAGATGAGCCCCTCAGGTCGGAAGGTGTCCAATATGCTACTGAGGAAGAGCAGAGGGCAAGTACAAGTAACCCCAGAAAGAGTGAAGCGGCTGGGCCAAAGCCAAAAGGAAGCTCAGTTGTGGATGTATCTGATGGTGAAAGGAAAGTTCGATGCTGCAAAGAACAATACTACATAGGAACCTGGAATGTAAGATCTATGAATCAAGGTAAGCTTGACGTGGTCAAAAATGAGATGGCAAGACTGAACATCGATATCTTAGGAATCAGTGAACTAAAGTGGACAGGAATGGGTGAATTTAACTCAGAAGACCATTATATCTACTACTGTGGCCAGGAATCTCATAGAAAAAATGGTGTGGCCTTTATAGTCAACAAGAGAGTGCAAAAGGCAGTACTGGGATACAATCTCAAAAATGAGAGAATGATTTCTGTCCGATTCCAAGGCCAACCATTCATCATCACAGTAATCCAAGTCTATGCCCCAACCACTGATGCAGAAGAGGCTGAAGTGGACCGGTTCTATGAAGACCTACAACACCTTATAGAACTAACACCAAAAAATGATGTCCTCATCATCATAGGGGACTGGAATGCTAAAGTAGGAAGTCAAAAGGTAACCGGAATAACAGACAAGTTTGGCCTTGGAAAGCAAAATGAAGCAGGGCAAAGGTTAACAGAGTTTTGTCAAGAGAACACACTGGTCATAGCGAACACCCTTTTCCAACAACCTAAGAGGCGACTCTACACATGGACATCACCAGATGGGCAACACCGAAATCAGATTGACTATATAATTTGCAGTCAAAGATGGAGAAGCTCTATCCAGTCAGTAAAAACAAGACCTGGAGCTGACTGTGGTTCAGATCATGAGCTACTCATTGCAAAATTCAGACTTAAACTGAAGAAAATTGGGAAAACCACGAGGCCATTCAGGTTTGACCTAGATCGCATCCCTGATGAATATACAGTAGAGGTGAAGAATAGATTCAAGGGTCTGGATTTGATAGATAGAGTGCCTGAAGAACTATGGACAGAGGTTCGTGACATCGTACAGGAGGCAGCAATCACCACCATCCCAAAGAAAAAGAAATGTAAGAAAGCAAAGTGGCTTTCTGATGAGGCTTTACAAATAGCAGAGGAAAGAAGGAAAGCGAAAGGCAAAGGCGAAAAGGAAAGATTTACCCAACTGAACGCAGATTTCCAGAGAACAGCAAGGAGAGATAAGGAGGCCTTCCTGAATGAACAGTGCAAAGTAATAGAAGAAAACAATAGAATGGGAAGGACTAGAGATCTCTTCAAGAAAATTGGAGAAATCAAGGGAGCGTTCCATGCAAAGCTGGCCATGATAAAGGACAAAAACGGTAGGGACCTAACAGAAGCAGAAGAGATTAGGAAAAGATGGCAAGAATACACAGAAGAACTATACAAGAAAGACCTCAATGTCCTTGACAAACACGACGGTATAATCACTGACCTTGAGCCAGACATCCTGGAATGTGAAGTTAAATGGGCCTTAGAAAGCATTGCTAACAACAAAGCTAGTGGAGGTGATGGTATTCCAGCTGAGCTATTCAAAGTCTTAGAAGATGATGCTGTTAAAGTGCTGCACTCCATTTGCCAGCAAATTTGGAAAACGCAACAGTGGCCACAGGATTGGAAAAGGTCAGTATACATTCCAATCCCAAAGAAGGGCAATGCCAAGGAATGTTCAAACTATCGCACAATTGCACTCATATCACACGCTAGCAAGGTCATGCTCAAGATCCTACAAGCTAGGCTTCAACAGTACGTGGATAGAGAACTACCAGAAGTACAAGCTGGGTTTCGAAGAGGTAGAGGAACTAGAGATCAAATTGCCAACATTCGCTGGATTATGGAGAAAGCAAGAGAGTACCAGAAAAATATCTACTTCTGCTTCATTGACTATGCTAAAGCTTTTGACTGTGTGGATCACAACAAACTATGGCAGGTCCTTAAAGAGATGGGAGTACCAGACCACCTCACATGTCTCTTGAGAAACCTGTATAAGGGCCAAGAAGCGACAGTTAGAACCGGATATGGAACAACTGATTGGTTCAGCATAGGAAAAGGAGTACGACAAGGATGTATACTGTCACCTTGCTTATTTAATATATATGCAGAGTACATCATGCGAAATGCTGGCCTGGATGAATCACAAGCGGGAATTAAGATTGCTGGGGAAAAGATCAACAACCTCAGATATGCAGATGATACCACTCTAATGGCTGAAAGTGAAAAGGATCTAAAGAGCCTCTTGCTCAGAGTAAAAGAGGAGAGCGCAAAAGTGGGCTTGAAGCTCAACATCAAAAAAACTAAGATCATGGCATCCGGCCCCATCACTCCTTGGCAAATAGAAGGGGAAGTCGTGGAAGTAGTGACAGACTTCACGTTCCTGGGATCCCAGATCACCGCAGACTGTGACTGCAGCCATGAAATTAAAAGACGCCTGCTCCTTGGGGGGAAAGCGATGGCGAACCTAAACAGCATGATAAAAAGTAGACATCACCCTGCCAACAAAAGGCCGCATGGTCAAAGCAATGGTATTCCCAGTAAGGTATGGCTGCAAGAGTTGGACTATAAGGAAGGCCGAGTGCCGAAGAATAGATTCTTTTGAACTATGGTGCTGGAGAAGACTCTTGAGAGTCCCTTGGACTGCAAAAAGATCAAATCAGTCAATCCTAAAAGAAATCAACCCTGACTGTTCCCTGGAAGGCCAGATAATGAAACTGAAGCTCAAATACTTTGGCCACCAAATGAGAAGGGAGCACTCACTGGAGAAGACCCTGATGCTGGGAAAGATTGAAGGTCAAAGAAGACGGGGACGGCAAAGGATGAGATGGTTAGACAGTGTCATCGATGCAACGAACATGAAATTGAGCCAACTTCAGAGGACAGCGGAAAACGGGAGGGCCTGGCGGGAGATGATCCATGGGGTCGCGAATAGTCGGACTCGACTGTGCGACTGAACAACAACAACAAGTGGATATACTTTGGGAGAGGAGATGCTCTGTGTTCCTCCCCTACCATTTTGGACTAGCTCATTTCTTTCTCCTGCTTCTACGCACTGTACACAATTCATTTTCTTCTGCCCATCCCATCACAATCCTTATTTTCTGTGATGATCATTGAGATATGATGGGTTGGTGTGCCAATGTGCATGTGTGTTAGAGACAGAGAGTGTGCGAAAGCACATGGGAATATGTTTTAGATGACATGGGATCAGGAATGCATGTACCATTATTCTACATGCCTATTTGGTATACAGAGTGGCAGAATGTTGCCTTTCCTCAAATGCTGCCCCACCTGTAGTGAAATGTGACACTGTGTTTCATCTCTTTTCTTCCCCAGCTATCATCCTACCTCTGATGCCTCTTGCATTGGTGAAAGGGGACATCCTGACCTAGACAGTGTAAGAGAGGTTCTCAAGAAGCATACATCTCACTGGTCACATTGTCTCTAGGACTATTCTAGGGATTGCTGCTTTCATTGTTAAAGTATCCAGTAAAATACCTGTTTGGCCATTGCCTTTAGAATATTGTGTGTGTATTTGGATATAGATAGATAGAAAGAAGGAGAGAGGGAGAGGATGAACACCAATCATAATATTCACAAAATAGCTATTTTAGCTTCCCAGGTATCTGTATCTATGTAGAAAAAAATGTGTAGGTGTAAGTAAGAACAAGGGGGTGAATGCATCTATTAAAAGCTACAGAATAATGTTGATTTTGTTTATCTAGACTTAATTGCTGTGTTTGATTGCTTGGAATGATATGGAACCTGGGTTAGCAATAACATGGTGTACAGCACAGGGGAACTGTGATGAAGGACACCCTAAAGGAGGGAAATCAGTTCTTTAGGGCTTGAAATGTCATGGATGAAAAACACTTCCGTGGGATCCTGCAGTATCCAAAACCAGCCTTAGTCATAGGCCTGTGGGAGAGATTAAAATGGTGACTAATAAATTCTAGAAACATCCAAAGAAGTAAAATAGGGTTTCTTACCATACAAATAACAGTCTGAGGAGTAAATATTGCACTTGCTACCAGAAAGCTGAAAATCTCCATACATATATTCTCCCACCTCTCTGTTAGTTGACTGACTCATCAAAATTTGTTTTTCAGCAGTTCAGTGAGGCAGGACCAACTAATGTGCAAGGTGGACCTTAGAGCTATGCCATCTGTATTGGGGGACTTGAAAAATATTTAGAGCCATCTTCGCTTTCTACAGGGTCAGGTCTTCCCCACCAGAGCTCACCCAAAGTTCAGTAAGGAGTTAAGGTTGTCAGCCTCCACCTAGGGCCTGGAGTTCTGTCAGAATTACAACTGATCTCCAGATTTCTGAGGTCTGTTCCCCCGGAGAGAATGGCAGCTTTGCTGGGCAAACTCTATGGTATACCATACATTCTACATGAAGTCCCAAATTTCCTTCTCCTCAGGCACCACCCCCAAATTTCCAGGAATTTCCTAGGTCAGAGTTGGCGATTCTAGTGGTCATTCAATACAAGGTCTGTCTGCTTGGGACATGTATCTACCATAGCCCTTACACGTCATTTGTGCTTACACCAAAGTAATTATCCAGGGCTAATTTTGACAATGTGAGAGTACACGTGGTTGGATGATTGTATCATACACAAGAACAGGTACCTGAAGAAGTGAGGAGTGACTCACGAAAGCTCATACCCTACCACAAATTTTACTCTTTAAGGTGCTACTGGACTCTTACTATTGCTTTCCTATTGCTAAGAACAGTTAAGAGAGACTACATAATGCATATCAGTTTGAAGGTTTTTAAGCAAAGCCATGTCGGTTCATAAAAAGATTCTAAACCTGATGGTGGTACAATGGTTTTCTGTTAGGATCAACCAAAACTTCACAACACCATGAGCAAGCTTTTCTCTAGATCTATTCATCAAGCTGGATGTTCAGTACAAAACAACAAAGGATGGAGGAGAAGAGAAAAGAATACCTTGGGGCCTGATTGAGAAATCCCTAGCCTGCAGTTTGTAGTCTTCCAGTGGGATACTGAATGTATTAGAGACTTAACTGGATTAAATGATGCTGGGTGCAAGAGTTTTAAAGGGTGTAACTACACAATACACCTGACACATGCCAAGCCATGGGTGCACAACCAGACTTGCAGTCAGAGGTACATCAGGGCTTATTCACTTGACACTGCAAGGAAGTACTGATGGAGGAGGAGCTCCTGGTTTTCCTTTCACCTTATTATCAGCTGTAGAAAGGGTAGCCAGAGGAGACTTTTCATCCCTTTTCTCTGGCTTCATGTGTCCTGCCTACTGCTTCCAAGTGAGTCCCCCTGATGTACATCTGACTGCAAGTCCAGTTGTGCACCTGTGATGCAACACGTGTCAGGCATATCATGTTGTCTGGCCCTTCGATATCCCAAAGTCTTTTGGGATAGACAGAGAAGAAGAAAAGTAATTGTCCCTTAGGACTTATATATTCTCAAATACAGCTATCTCACTTCAAGAGATCCAGATATTTTAAGTATCGCATAAAATCTTGGTTAAAATACTACTATTATCAGAATTCTGCAAATTCTCTCACTTTCTTGAAATAGAATTAACGCTAAAATACCTCTTTATTGCAGAGTTTCTGTTTTAAAGATGAAGGTCTTGCCCTGCTTAAATCACTGGGAAGGTTGCTGCTGCATTCATCAAGTATCAAATTGGTGCACAAGTGCCTGGCTTGAATTAAATGCGTACTTGTAAGCTTCTGGTCTTCTCTCCACAATATCTGTTTATTATTAAGGTTTTAAAGAAGCTCCTATGTAAATAATTCATGTGAGATATCTACAGTGCTGGATCTTTTAGAATGCAATCCACACAAATACTGTGGGGGATAAAAGACTATTAAAATGTAGGAATGTGTGCAATGACTGTGTTAGATGGGTTGTGCCCTCAATTTTCTGAAAATTCAAACATGTGCATTTTTAATAAAGGAGAAGAATAAATAAATATACATGATTTGGGGCACAATCCCCTGGAAAGTGTTCCTTTGAAAGCCCCATTGAATTGAATGAGATCTGCGCAAGACAGTTTGTGTTCAGACTGTGAGAGCATAAGAAGCACATTCTGAAACATGAAAATAATGCTTTTTTCTCCATCTAGCAATTGGGACTGCAATCTAACAGCTTCCATTACTGGAAAGCAACCTTTACTGTGAGACGTTTAAAGCTACAGTTTAGTGCTTAGCTGCCATGCATTATTTTTACTAGCATGGACCTTGAATAATCAGAAGGTGCTTTCCTCTCCAGAGAAACTTGGTATGCTTGGCACATCTAGCACTGTACCTGTGAACAAAAATTATTTGACTTGATGTGATGATGGATTAAGTGCCTGTCTTCCACACTGAATCTTACCAGAAAAAGAATTATTTGTTCTGGAACATTCTTAAGGATAGATCCGTTTGCATGAGCTGAGCAGTAGGATACTTTTACACAGGTGAGAAGACAGGTAGTTTGAGTTGATTCACCCTTCCTACAACAGGCGTAAGGCCATATCTCACATTGTTCCTGTGGGTCCCTCAGTTCCCTGGAGCTTGTTATGGAAGGCTGTAACGGACTGAAGTGGAAGATGTACTTTGAATACTGAAACCATTATACTTTATTCTCGTTCCAGAAGAGAATAAAGCATAAAACTTATCTTTTTCAAATTAACATTTCTAACTAGTGAACACCCAACCTATCTTCTAAATCACAGAGCATTAGTAACTAAGGATTTCTGAATCTTTTCTGGAATTCTGATTTCTTCTAGGAAACCTACCCACATCAATAATCAATAATCAAAAAATCAATAAATAAGTGACAGTTGCTTTCTCATTTCCTATGGAACTCCCTTGATTTGAGCTCCCTACATTTCTGATAGTATAATCCAGAAAGTTTAAATACAAAAACTAACACAGAAGAAATTAATAGAAATGAAAAAAAACCCCAGATCTATAGTGATTTTACATACCAAAAAACTTTAAAGTCAACCTATGTATATTTGGTGGGTGGTGGTGGTTTGGGGCATTAAAATTATTAAATTGATTACATTAATTGTTCATGTAGAAGAGAGATCTAATATATAACAGCTAACATTGATGAATATAGCTTTTTTCAAGGTGTTTTCATGTGCCTTGTCAAAAGCTGACAATTCAGTCAAATATCCCATTACATATTAGACTGATTGAACTTTTACATGGCATTTTTGGGTACACAAGTCTAGAATCCTGAATCCTAAATATTCCAGTAATGACTTAAGGATCCCGCCTTTAGAGTATCCTGAACTTAACATTGTGTAGGGTTGGTTTTTTATATAGTTCTTTAGGAAACAGAACATCCAGGATCCTGTCTAGACTTTTTGTGGGTGCAAGGAGGGGCAATTTTCACTTATTCCTGCCCAGGAGTACCATTTCAGATGGCATTTTGGTCTGCTGCGGATTGAAATCATTCCACCTTCTTGTACCTGTTGAAATTCTAGGCAAGTTTCAAGCCCCCCCCCCCCGGGACCCAAGCTTAGAGATGATCTAGTTTTAAAGCCATGGGTTTTTTGATATTTTTTTTTGGGGGGGGGGACTGAAATGTTAGCATAAATTAAAATATATGCTGTACTTTCTTATGGATTATAAACTTTGTAATGCTTTAAAATAAAATGCATTATGTATGCCTTCATGTATAAAATGTGCTACTTTGCATATTTATGACATTTAAAGGTATACACACCTTAGTTTTCTACAAGCAACATTACAAATAGTATTAGAATAAGAAAACTGTAAACTGTTGTACCCTATGTTACCTTAGTTTAATTTTTATTTATTTATTAAATTTATACCCTGCCCTCTCTGCTGAGGCAGGCTCAAGGTGGCTTACATTAGAATTATTAAAACAAATTAAAATCCTAAAAGCAATTTTAAGGTGCTATGTGTAACATTACAAATAAGATTGCGGAACATATTTCTTAAACAATAACCATACAGGTGTCTGGTCAGAATGGTTACAGACCACTATCCTGCCCCAATATTGGGTATCATCATGCTACAATAGCCAATGATGGTTTCCAGGGCAAGGCTCAGATGTTATAATAGTTGTTACATATGGCAGCTCAATTGAATGCTTGGTGGAAGAGCTCCATCTTGCAGGCCCTGAGGAACTGTAATTAGTTCTGCAGGGCCCTAACATCCTCGGGGAGCTCATTCCACCAGCATGGAGCCACCACAGAAAAAGCCCTGGCCCTGGCCAGAGCTAGTCTGGCATATTTTTTATGCATATCTCAGTGTTTGCAATCTGAGAGGTAGCAGTGTCTAAATTTTAAAGAGCTGGTAGTACATACCAGACCCTGTGAGAACATTCATTTGAAAGAAAAGGAGTAGCTGCCAATTTGGTATCCTTTCAAGTACTGCATTTCATTTTATAGCTGGTCAATATTTATTTATTTTTATTTATTGTTTCAACTTTTACCCCGCCCTCCCCACCAAAGCAGGCTCAGGGAGGCTTACATAAAACCAATAAAACAAGATACATATTACAATAAAAATACATAAAACGTGACATAAGATCATGAATATATCAATGGCGGTACAGTATAATAAAGTGCATTCATGAACACGTTCAGTGGTGGATACCATTCTAGGTAGCTTCTAGCTCTAGGTCAGGACAGGGCTTAGCTGATAAAGTGCAGCTCTTATCAAAATGCCTGCCAGAAAAGCTCCATTTTCATGGCCCTGCAGAACTGTGAGAGGTCCCACAGGGCCCTGATTTCACCAGGGAGCTCGTTCCAGCAGGTCGGAGCTGCCAAAGAAAATGCCCTGGTCCTGGTCGATGTCAGCCTGGCGTCCTTCAGACCAGGGAGGGCCAAGCGGTTTTGTGATCCTGATCTCAGTGCTCTCTGGGGAACATGCAGGGAAAGGCAGTTTTTCAGGTAGGCAGGTCCCTGACCATAAAGGGCTTCAAAGGTCAAAACCAGCACCTTGAAGCGAATCCGGTATGCTATTGGAAGCCAGTGCAGTGTCTTTAGCACAGGCTGGATGTGCTCCCACATAGGGAGACCCATCAACAGCCTGGCCGCTGCATTCTGCACCAGCTGCTGCTTCCGGAGTTGCACCAAAGGCAGCCCCATGTAGAGAGCGTTGCGGTAGTCCAACCTGGAGGTAACCCTTTCGTGTATCACTGAAGCCAGATCATTGAGTTCGAGAAAGGGAACCAACTGCCTAATCAGCCGAATGTGGTAAAAGGCTGCCTTGGCAGCGGCTTCTACCTGGGCCTCCATTGTTAGGGAAGCATCCAAGAGCACTCCAAACTCCTGACCCTCAGCACCGGCACCAACAGTGCCCCATCGAAGGCCGGTAATGAGATCCCTACCCCCGGACCACTCCGATTCAGGCACAGGACTGCCGTCTTCATTGGATTCAATTTCAATCGACTCAGTCTAAGCCATCTAGCCATGTCCTGTAACGCCCGGTCCAGGTCTTCCAGGGTGGAGTCGGACTGACCACCCAGCAGCAACAGATAGAACTGGGTGTCATCCGCATATTGGTTACACTAGCCCATGCCTCCGGGCAATCTGGGCAAGGGGGCACATATAGATGTTAAATAACATCGGGGAAAGCACTGCCCCTTGCAGCACTCCTCAGATTAGTGGGTGCCTTTGGGACAGCTGCTCCCCAATAGCCACCCTTGGAGATGAGCCATTGCAAGGCAAGCCCCTGAATCCCCGTGTTGGTGAGGCGGTGGGCAAGTAGCTGGTGATCGACTGTGTTGAATGCTGCTGACAGGTCCAATGACAACAGCACTGCCGTCCTGCCCCAATCCAGATGCCTCTGGAGGTCATCTGTGAGGGTGACCAGAGCTGTCTCCATCTCATGGCCTGGGCGGAAGCCAGACTGGAAGGGATCTAGCATGGAAGTGTCATCCATAAAGAGATTTATTATGATATGAAGAAATGTGGGGGAAGAACAGGCATGTTGGTGCCCAAGGCAATGGTTGGAGCCCTTTAAAGCTGCACTGCCCTGTGGTGTGACTCACCAGTGAGCTCAGAAGGCATTTAAATGCCTTCTGAGTTCACTTGCCAGTTGACTTGTGCCGTGGTGGTGGTTCACTTGTGAGAGCCACCCATGGCTTCTGCAGGGGGAGGAGAAATGAAAGGCATTGCTGAAATTGCTTGTATCTAATAGATGCAATATTTGATATCCAAGAACCAAGATCTATCTGGCAGGCATAGATGCTCTTCACCACTGCCTATAAGTTCATTATAAATGCTTTGTCTTTTGCGTTCATGCCTGGGATAATATCCACAGTATCCTCATTAATTGCTGCACAATTACTGGATTTTGTCATAATTGATTGGATTCATTTCAGTTTTTCCACCATGAGAATGTGAACACAGTGATTGGACATGTGCAACCTACTATTTGCTAGTCCTGCCTCGACTCTTCTTAGCTTTTACCATCTTTCCAGGAGGGAAAAGATCTGACTGGATCTGGGAGACAGTAAATGATTTATGGAGAGAGAAAGTAGTTCCAGACACCTTGAAAGAAGCAGTAATTAGACTCTCTGATAGAAACTTTTCTGGGGTCCTGGCAAATGCTTATCAAGTTCCTCCTTACACCACTCCAGAAACCTTTAAATGACACCAATTATCTGGATATATTTCATTCTGGCTTCCATCCCAGGTTTGCACTGAAACTTCTTTGATTGCATTGGAAGATTACATATCCCAAGAGATAGACAGAGGGGGTTTAACTTTGCAAATTCTTCTGGACCTCTCAGCATTTTTTCCAATACCATTGACCAGGGCTTTTTTTTTTTTTTTTTAAAGAGGTACCGGCACTCTCAAGAGCGAAATGAAGTTTTCAATCTGTATATTGGAAACTCATGAACTTTTAAGCATTTTAAAAAGAACTTTTGTTGAAGAGGTTTTGGAACTCTGTTCTGGTGTGTTCCCCCAGGGAAAAAACCCCGCCATTGACCATCACATCTTTCTATACCAGATGGCTGGGACATGACTTGAAGGCAATGTGTTCTGTTCTTACCTGGTAGATCATTTTGTCTATATGAAACTACTGGGAAAAATCATCCCAGGATTTAGAATAAGGTGCTAACAACAGGCTGATGACAGCCAAATGATTTCTGTTTCACTTTTTTAGCTGAGCAGTGGTGTACAGGTGCCTTAGATTTGTCATGGGATGGATGAAGGCTAACAAACTGAATCAAATATGAGGTGGTTTACTGTTGATGGATGGTTCAATTGACCACGGAAGTGGTATTTATGTAATCTGTTCTGGATGGGATTGCACTTGTCCTTAATAACCAAGCTTTCAGTTTCAGTGTGTTAGATCTGTTTCTGACTTTGAATTCCAGCTGTTCTCTGTAGCACAAAGCAGTTTATAAGCTTAGGGTGACTTGTTGCCAGCTATGACTCCTGGACACAGATTGCCTTGCTACATTCGAGTCCAGAGGCACCGTAGAGAGCAACAAGATATTCAGGGTATAAACTTTTGGCAGTCAAAGCTCCCTTCGTCAGAGAACTTTGACTCGAAAACTTAAACCTAGAAAATCTTTTTGGTCAAAGCCTCAGTACAGTTATGCACGCTCTGGTTAACATCCAGGTTGAATTACTGAAGTACTTTGTACATAGGGTTGCCTTGAATACGATTGGAAACTTTGATTGGTTCCGAATAGGGATGTGTACCAACTACCTAATTAGAATACAGACTGAATCAATACATTTGGTCATTTCTAGGAATCTTTGGAAATGATCATTATTATGATCTTGCTGCATCCTTCTCACAGTTGCATGAGCTGAAGGGAAGGCAGTTGGAAGTACAGGTAATCTAACAGTTATGTTTTCCAATTAGAAGAGTTGGTAAATATTCCCATCAAAGAGGATCCTATTTGCTTGCTGTTCCAAGTCCTGCTGTAATTTGTTTGGTACTCTCTGAAGTGGAATGGGAGAGCAGAGGCAGAGATTAGCTGTGCTCTCTGGATAGCAATCGACTGGTGGTCCCCGGCCCTAAAGCGTTTCTCTACCCCATAGGCTGCTTGCCTACCGGAAAAAGTGTCATAACGTTGCTCCTGTTTCCTGGCAGGCAGGTAGCATGCTAACCTGGCAAGGAAGGGGGAACAGAGGTAGAGCTAGCTTTGCTTTGTTTCCCCCACCACAGTAGGCAGCGAACCTGCAGGGGACAGATACTTTTTGCTTAAATTCTTTGGAAGATAACCAGGAAGGCTTCCACAGAGCATCCTGGAGAGGGAGGCAAATGTTTCTGCCCCCTCCCTGAAAGGCAGGAATACCAAACCAGATGGGATGTGAGAGAACTGTGAGAAGGAAAGATCTGAGTTCTCTGTCTGTCTGCATGAGAGACCAGCAAAGATCTCCCCCTTTCCACACCTTACTGCATGTTTTTCTCCAAGCAAGCTCTGATTCTGGAAGTTAGCTGGATTAGTAGAAAAATACTGAATCAACTGAGGGCTGTGGAGTAAGGTCCAGAAAGGGCAGATTTAGCTCCTCTTGTGCTTATTCTAAAATAGACACCCCCACGCACACACTTGCATGAAGCTCTCACTTGCTTTTAATTTTAACTGTCTATAAAACGAGATGATTTATCCTATGTGCTTGATTTGTTAAAGGGGGATTTTGTTGGAGAAGGGCTACGTTGCCACCAAAGGACTACAGTGCCACCAAAGTAGGTAGAAAACTAAGTTATAGCCTGAAATGTGTTTTCCATTGAAGCCAATAGAAATGAATTAAGGATAAAGAAACTAAACAAACCAGGCATGACTATAATTAAAAGATTTTTTTTTAAATTAGGAACAAAATTAACTGAAAGCCATTTGAATAAAATTTCTTTGCACATCCTGTTCCAAATGACAGCAGCCATATTGTTCCCTGATAGTTGCTGGACTAAATATGCTTCACTAGCATTAAAAAGATAAGTACTGGTTTCAGGTTTGTTCCACAGTTTTGACCTCTTAAGTCCGAAGCAGTTTGAGGCCAGAATATCTACAGATCCGCCTGCTACCATGCCAAGTTGCCCATTGTTTGAAGTTATCATCTAAAGCCCCAAATAAACAGCAACATTTTAATAATGAGAGTGAAAGTACATTAAAATAATAAATGTTATCTTCCTAATTGATGCCCAGTATCATACATAAAATTTGCTTCCAAGGAGGCTATTATACTGGACAAGTGCTTCTAAATTGCTAATCAGGTATTGCTTTTTAGATCAGGAGAACCAAATTAAAGTATAGGTTTTAATGAATCCCACTATTATGCTATACAGATGAGGAATTCTTACAGTAATCTTACACTGATGAGTTGCTGTGAGCCCCCCCCCCCCCCAATTTGAATTCTCAGATTCATGTGGTATGGGAATGCTTTTCTAGTGTTTGGTTGCATGCTGTACTGGTCTTGTTTTTATACAAGAACCATGTTGGATGGGCAGATAAAGCAGCTACTTAGATGCCAGTTAGAGTTACCAACATCCAGGTGGGGCCTGGAGATCATCCAGTATTATAACAGATCTCCGGATAACAGAGATCAGTTCCCCTGGAAAAAATGGCTGATTTGGAAGGTGGAGTCTATGGCATTACACCCTGCTGAAGTCTCTCCCCTCCACAAACCCTGCCTACCCCAAGCTCCACCCCAAATCTCCAGGAATTTTACAGCCCAGAGTTGGTAACCCTAATGCCAGTGGGGCAAGACTCCAGGAGGATGCAATGTTGGAACCTACTCTGTCATTATATGCTTATGGGTTTGTTAAAATAAATTCCCTTAATCCCGCTGTACCCACTTTCATCTGAAAATCCAACAATCCATTTCTTTTCCTCTTTTTAGGAACTTGGAGTCAGTTTCTAATCAATTCTATTTTGATCAAAGAGAAATTCAAAGAAAAGAGGGGCAGGAAGGGAAGTTCTGCAGAATTTCAGAATTTTACTCCACAGATGTTCAGAGGCAAGCAATGTGTTCCCAAACCTTCCTTTCCTCCTGCTAGAGCACCACCCTAGTGTTGTGTAACATAAAACAAGTGCAAGGACTGAAGGTACAAAAGGGTGCATTGATTTCTCTTCAAAGAGAAGCTCCTCTTGTAAAGGAAAATCAATGTCTGTATCTTAAAAAGTGAATGGGGAGGGATTCCCTTCCCATAACATTATCTTCTTAAGCCCCTCTTGGTTCAAATATACAAGCATTATGTGTGCATTTTACAGGGTATTGGGTTGCATTAGATTTCAAGACCCCTTTCATACATGAAGCTTACAATACTGAGTGGCTGCAGAATTGTTATGATGATATATTGGAAAGATGGGAGAAAATGCAGGTAACCTCAGGAGGTATACGAATGCACCACAGTGCTGGGGGAAGCACAGGGAATCCTACTTCCACATAGCATCAAACCTGGGGCAAATAACCCATGTGGAAACAGCTGTTATGTCTTCTTTGAGATACTTTCTGGTCTATTTCCTGTTTTAGTACTAATTCCTGTTTTAGTACTGTAATTGCTAGGGAAACTTCCTTCCTTTGGAATGGTTGTTGGTCCCCTGTCTTGTCATATAGGAATGATAATATCTTGTAAATGGTTTTGAAAAGAGTGTAATGCAGAAAACCATTACACTAGGGAACTCCCAGAGAAGTACATAATGGCTTTGGTCCCTGTTTTCTTGCCATAGTTCTCTAGCTAGCTTGGTATAAATGGTTAATCCATTGCCATTGATAGCGGCACAAACTGAGTATACATGCAGTTGGCCATTTAGTAGGTCAGAGTACATGGATCTGTCAAATCTACTTAGTAAAAACACCCCAAATAAATTTCTTTGACAAAACACCAAGAGTGATTTTTCTGAATAGATCTTGATTGCCAAAAAAAAATAGACAAATTCATTTCCAACATCTGTGTACTTCAAGCAAAACAAAATATAAAGGCAACCCCCCCCCCTGCTTATCAAGTGCAAACTGTTGGTGAAGTTTCCATAAATTTTCATTATGAGACTGCCTGAATATCCCTTCTTTAGGAACCATTTTTTTCCTAGCACAAATGCAAATTTTTGCAAACTACACTCTTGGCACGTTCAGGCACAAAACCACATGACTTCTATATTATGCCCTAGCAGTTCGACATGGGGTGTTTCTGGAGGCTTACCCCATCACCTTCAACCTCTTACCACCTCTGCCTGCCACCTCCCCCAGAGCAGCTAATGCTCCTTGCCTTCCCTAGTTTAACAAGCCAAGCATGCCATAAAGGGCTTCTAAAACTCTTAGGAAGCTCTTCATAAGAGTGTGGGTAGCCCTACCGGGCATACCTAATTCGCCATGTTGTGCTTAAAGATGCTTAAGAAGGAAGAAGGAAGAAGCATTAACTGCTCTGGATCCTGAGTATACAAGTGAGAATGAGGAGGTGATACCAAGGGACAGAAGCAGGAGCGGTGCTTAACTTTACTACCCCTGAAAGTACACTGCCTGAGGCCACTCTCTTCTCTTGCCTCATTTCAGAGTCAGCCATGTTGTTATGACTATTTCCCCCACCTATAGCTGCTTATGGCCAGGGTTAATCAGATCAGAGTGTAAACACTAATACAAATAAGCTAAGAATACACAGAAGGAATGGAGAGTAGGTATGTTTTAAAGGATTTGATTCCTGGAAGGGAATTTTTAAAAAAGATGTGATAGAATATTTCTTATCATTGAATAATTAAAGAAAAAGCATTGCCATTGAAGCTCTCTAGGTGCCTTCTGTTTTTATGTAGTGGAAAGCAGGAAGAAAATTTGAAAGTTTTACATTTTTAGAAAATTACTTTGGTGCAGTTTTCAGGGAATCAGTGGAACTGACAGGAGAAAGATGCTGACAGAAGGGGTGTAGTTTATGCTAAAGTCAGAGGATAGCAGCAAATTGATTTTGTTTAGAGAAATGCAGTGCAGAGTTTCGATACCATGTTAAGCAATTCATAGAGCAATTTGGGTAGGAGTGAATCAGAAAAGGGAGCTGACTGACCCCAGCACTGGTGTAACTCGGATATACACCAGTGTAAGGGGCATTTATACCAGTGGAGGGCAGGAGTGGCACTCTGTGGTGCACTTGCACTGGTGCAGTTGCACCATGGCCACACACTGGTGGAGTGGCGTGCCCAGTGCAAGTGAAAATGTGAGTGTGCCAAGGGGCGTAGCACCAGCCAGTCAGCACCCAAAGCATTTTCAGCACAGGAACACCCCACAGAATAGGCACAAAATTGTGCTGACAAAAATGGTGAAACAGCCCATTGGTGGCCATAGTAACTCCCTTTTCACTCCCCCCTCCTCAGCTGTGGCCATGCCCTCAGGTATCCAAGCAGCTCAGGATACCAACCAAGTGTGCATTCAACCAGCGCCCCCCCCCACACACTGTCTATACCCCTCCCCGGCACCCAATGAAAGTCTGTCCCACCCTACAAATGGTTCTGAGAGATCACCCCACAACTCCAGAGGTAGGGCGCAGGGCATGGGATACTGTATGAGAGCTCCCTGCTGTGTGGACTTAGAGCTAGCATGCACACACTTCAGTAGTGGGCAGAACACAGATAGGGCACTTAGGAATGCTGGGTGAACACTTGGGAGGAAGAGACCATCAAGAGAGCAAAGTCCACACTCCATGGCTGACCTCCCTCAGATTTCAGGCCCCACAGGTACAGCAGCTCATCTGCCAGGATCCCAAGGGGCAGACACCCATGAACAGGTAAGCAAGGAAACCTTTTCCCAACCCCCTTCCCCCCTTGGCCAACAACAGTGGCATTGACTGGACATGGTGTCTTTTGCTTCCAAACCTGGCAGCTGAGGGGGCCAGTTGCACTCCCCCAGACAGACAAGGACCCCACACACTGGGCAGTTCAATGCATCTGGGGACACCTGAGGCCGCTGCCAGGAGAGGGGGCTGAAGGTGGCACCACCATGCCAGGTTCTGTGCCCTGCCCATTGGCAGCATCTGGGCAACCTGAGTGCCAGCATTCCTCCAACCTGAGTGCCAAGTGATCTCACCTGACACCCAAAACCCCTTCCCCTGCAGGAACTCAATGTCCTAATGTTGCTGACAGAGTGCATGTCCAGATGCATGGAGGTTCTGACAGGATACTTGATCAGGTGTGGATGATCTGGATTCCACCACCCATTGATTCCCCCTTGCAGCGTCAGAGTCCACAATTGCCAAATCCCCCACGAGCTGCCAACAAGGAACTATCCCCTTAGGGAGGTGACTGGCAGTACCACAGCTGCATGGTGGCCAGCTGGTGCAGCGCTGGTGCAGCTCAGGATTGCTCTGTCTGACCACCTAGGAACCACAAAGCTATAAGCTTATGGGTGGTGGTGGTATTTTTTGGTATTTTTATGCACGCATGTGAGTGTGTGTGCACCTGGAAGTCATGGCGACCTCTGGTGATGGAGGGGCCTGGAGGATATTCAGAGGGGTGGCTGAGTAAAGCCTGCCTTGCCTCCCACCTCTGGTATTTCAAGGAAGTACTTGCCAGAGTCAGCCCTGTTTAGCTTCCAAGATCTGACTAGATGAGGCTTGCTTAGGCTACCCAGGTCAGGGCTATAAGCTTACTGTTAATGGGCATTTCATATGTACACTGCTTAATATTGTTAGGGATCCTGAAGAGGAAAGGCTGTGTGCTGAAACAAAAGGGGAGATTGGGCAAAACACTCCCTCTGCTATGATCTTTTGCTCTGCTTCTAGGGGAGCTTATCCAAGAGAGAAAAGGGTAATTTCCTCTCATTTCCACTTTACCTGCAACTATCTGTGCTGCATCCCACTCTGTTCCCAAAAGCCTCCTGACCCTCAGAAACTATTTTTTGGCAGGTGAAAGGGGTTTCAAGGAGAAGGGAGAATTCATTGGCTCTTAAACAGTTATTGCTAAATGCATTTTAAGAACATTATTGTTCGGCATAGAGCACATTAAAAATATTAGCAGTGTGCTCAGTTGACTTTAATGGACTTAGAAGGATGTAACTCTGTTTAGGAATACACTGTAAATGGCCATGTGAAAAGAGGATGGTACTGCCAGCAACTAGCCAAACCATCATGGCACCCAAAAGACATCCCAGATCACTATCACAGATTCATGCTTGTTATTCAATTATATATGTTTAATTGTTGTTCTTCAGTCACACAGTCGAGTCTGACTCTTCGCAACCCCATGGACCACATCACGCCAGGCCTTCCTGTCTTCCATCATCCTCCGGAGTTTGCTTAATTTCATGTTCGTTGCATCAGTAACACTGTCAAACCAGCTCATCCTTTGCTGTCCCCTCCTTCTTTTGCCTTCCATCTTTGCCAGCATCAGGGTCTTCTCCAGTGAGTGCTCCCTTCTCATTTGGTGGCCAAAGTATTTAAGCTTCAGGTACAGTATCTGGCCTTCCAGGGAACAGTCAGGGTTGATTTCTTTTAGGATTGACTGATTTGATTAGGCTACTAATCTTCTGTAGTAGAGTTCACTTGGGTTCACAAGATGTCTTCTTATCTTGCAGGAATTGGATAAGAGATGTGCAATAATTCAGCATCTACTCTGATAGTAAAGATCAGGAGGCTGGCTGTTGGGGGCTTCCTGGATTTGTATTGATTGTATTTGTATTGTATTGTATTGAAGCAAAGGATGAGATGGTTAGACAGTGTCACAGATGCAACGAACATGAAATTGAGCCAACTTCAGAGGACGGCGGAAGACAGGAGGGCCTGGCAGGATCTGGTCCATGGGGTCGCGAAGAGTCGGACTCGACTGTGCGACTGAACAACAACAACAACAAGGTCAGAATGCAAGGCATAACTGTATAGAATTCAACAAGCTTTCTTATATATCTTTATTTTAAATGCAGAGATCCTCCCTAGACTTTTAAGCATGTTGGTCCTGGACCAAAAACTATGAAAGCTATTACTTCATCCTCATTACTGTGAGGTTTCAGGGACATTGTTCACTGACAATTCAGGCAGATGTAAAGAGGAGACAGCATATGAACCTTTCACACTCCCTGTGTCCTCACTGTCTGACCTGCCTGATATTTCACCTTGATTAATGACTGTAAACCTTTCCTGGCAGAGGATTTCCTTTGCTGTATATCTTCTCAGAAGTCCTAAATCTGTGCCAAAATAACATAGTTTAGTCAACAGTTGAGATAACCATTGAGAAACTTCTGAAGCTCATTCATAAGAGCAAGACAATTGGATATAAAAAATAAATCCAGAGAAGTCCTGGCCTTTTCATGAGCAGGGAGGAAAGAGCTTTCTTTACCACATAATTTATTTCCAATGAATAATTCAACCATTCCTAGCAGTAAATTCAAAAGACTAACCTGTCTCTGACCTCTCACTCCAGCAAGCCCATTCACTGAAATGGAATTCTATCCTCTGTTTTATGATTAACAAGTAATTGGATACATGAGATACAATGATACTATGAACAGCTAAGGTTTGGGTGATAGGATAGGATACTGTGGAGTGTAAAAAAGAGGCATATCCCAGAATACCTTTGCTATTGAAGTCAATGCTTGGCATCTTCAAATCAATATTCCAAGAGTAGAAAAATAGGGACAACATAAAATAATCCATAAATTCCAAAATTCAAAGCAGATCTGTGAAAAACTCCCATACTATGTACCAACATTTTCCCTTCAGAGCTAACCAGAAGATTATATGTTGAAATTACAATATATTTATATATCTTTAATTATTGCATGACACGTATTGTTCCTACTTAGGGTTGCCAGCCTCCAGGTGGGGCCTGGGGGTTTCCCGCTTTTACAACTGATCTCCAGCTGACAGAGGTCAGCTCCCCTAGAGAAGATGGATGCTTTGAAGGGCGAACGCCATGGCATTGGACCATGCTGAGGGCCCTCCCCTCTCCAAACCTTACCCTCTCCTGGATTCACCCCCAAAGTCTCCAGGGATTTTCCAACCCAGACCTGGCAACCCTACTTGAGCATAGGTAAAGGTAAAGGTTTCCCTTGCTTGAAAGCCAGTCGAATCCGACTCTACGGTTGCGATGCTCATCTCCGTTTCCAAGCCGAAGAGCCAGCGCTGTCCGAAGACATTTCCATGGTCATGTGGCTGGCATGACTAAACGCCAAGACACACGGAACGTTGTTACCTTCCCACTGAAGCAATACCTGTTTATCTACTTGCAATTTCTTGCTTTTGAACTGCTAGGTTGACAGGAGCTGGAACCAGAGACAGGCGCTCACTCCGTCATGCGACCCTCGGGTCTCAAACTGCTGAACTACCGAACTTCCAGCCTGCAGTTCAGCGTCTTAACCACTTGAACATAGCTTCCCCAAAAGTTGTTTTATGGAATGAATTCAAATTTGTTTAACAATATACATGGTTTCCAAGGAGAGACTGATTTAGTTAAACAGCTTTTCAGAAAATTATGCTGCTCAAATTAAGGTATCTGTACCAAAGCAGATACTTAAAAATAGATTAAGAAAGGTGTATTCACAATGAGCCCTGTCTTTCAGGGCTGCCGTAAGCAGAGTTATATCCTTCTAAATCCATTAAAGTCAGTTCCAGAGAATATCCAGAAAATTACTGTTTCAGTAATTTTAATATAATAATTTAATGTAAACTGTAATCAATCAGAGAATATAAACTTTAATCAAACAAAAAAATAATAAGCACAGAGAACAGCAAATACTGTTGAGGGAAAATCAGTATGGCTACTTCAAAGGGAATACCCACCTCGCCAACCTTTTGGCATTCCCTCAGCGATCCCTCCTTCCTGATCCATGTTTTAATAGCTTTTTTTTTTTTTTTTACATATTTTACATAATTTGTTTTAATGATGTGTATTTAGGGAGGGTTGATTTTAATGGTTTTAACAAGTGATTTTGTAATGTATGTTTTAAATTGTCAGCTGCCTTGTGAGGGCAGAAAGATAAATGTTGTAAATAAAATAAGAGAATGGGTTCTCTAATGGATTAAGAACTGGTTAAATGGCAGGAAGCAGAGAGTATGAATAACTGTATTCACAATAGAGGGAAATGAGCAGAGTGGTCTCACAATAATCAGTATTGGCATTGGTTGTTGTTGTTCAGTCACACAGTCAAGTCCGACTCTTCGTGACCCCATGGACCACATCATGCCAGGCCCTCCTGTCCTCCGTCGTTCTCTGGAGTTTGCTCAACTTCATGTTCATTGCATCAATGACACTGTCTAACCATCTCATCCTTTGCCGTCCCCTTCTTCTTTTACCTTCAAACTTTCCCAGCATCAGGGTCTTCTCCAGTGAGTGCTCCCTTCTCATTTGGTGGCCAACGTATTTGAGCTTCAGCTTCAGTATCTGGCCCTCCAGGGGACAGTCAGGGTTGATTTCTTTTAGGACTGACTGATTTGATCTCCTTGCAGTCTAAGGGACTCTCAAGAGTCTTCTCCAGCACCATAGTTCAAAAGAATCTATTTGTGATGCGCTTCTCCTGTGGACTTGGGGGGAATCCACCAGTGGCCGGGGCGCCTGGCTTCCCTGCGGGGTAGATGATGCTGGGAGTCAGAGGTGGATCACAAAAGGGAGCTGCGGAAGGACCTCAGACTGGCAGGGGATGGGGTTAATGGCACCCCTCAAGTCCCTCTGCCTCGTGCGCCTGATACTGCTCCCTTTCTCTCTCTCTCCTTCACCTTCACAGTTTCGCTCCCTCGCGCGCTGTTCCTCCCCGGTCTCTCCTAAGAGCTCCTCTTTTATTTCCCCCTTCCTCTCCCTCTCCCAGCGCCACCCCTCTTCCCCGCCTCCCTTCCTCCCAACCTGGCCCCGCCCCCTTTTATATACATGGACGCTTTCCAGGCATCCGGGGCGTGGTCTCAAGTGAACTGGTGGTGGTCCTGTTGGCCCTGGGGCCACGCCGCCGCCTGGGCATTTTGCCACGCTTGGCCTCAGCTCTCCCTCAGTGGGGCCGGAGCCATGGCTCCTGGGGTTGGCATGATGCGGCACTCGCTGTGAGGGTCTTGCCCTGCCAGTGTTGTGACCTCCATCCAAGCCGCTGGGTGTCGAGTCGCTGTGCTGTGTCTCCTTCGGGTGCTACGGTGCCATCGCTTCTCCGATCCTCTGCTGCCATCGGGGTGAGCATCTCCGGGGGTGGGGGGTCCCATCCCGGGACTGGGGAACCAGGACACTATTCTTCGGTGCTTGGCCTTCCTTATGGTCCAACTCTCTCAGCCATGTATTACTACTGGGAATGCCATTGCTTTAACCACACGGACTTTTGTTGGCAGGGGGATGTCTCTACCTTTTATTGTGCTGTCTAGGTTTGCCAGTGCTTTCCTTCCCCGGAGCAGGCGTCTTTTAATTTCATGGCTGCAGTCACCGGGTGCTAGCACCACAAAAAAAGCCATGACTTCCACTTCTGTTTGCCAAGGAGTGATAGTGCTGGATGCCATGATCTTAGTTTTTTGGATGTTGAGTTTCAAGCTAACTTTTGTGCTCTCCTCTTTCACCCTCAGCAAGAGCTCTTTAGGTCCACTTTCTGCCATTAGAGTGGTATTGTCGGCATATCTGAGGTTGTTGATCTTTCCCCCAGCAATCTTAATTCCAGTTTATGATTCATCCAGGCTGCCATTTCACATGATGTACTCTGCATATAAATTAAATAAGCAAGGTGACGATATACATCCTTGTTGTACTCCTTTTCCTATGTTAAACCAATCAGTTGTTCCATATCCGGTTCTGTCACTTCTTGACTCTTATACAGGTTTCTCAGGAGACATGTGAGGTGGTCTGGTACTCCCATCTCTTTAAGGACTTGCCATAGTTTGTTGTGGTCCATACAATCAAAGGCTTTAGGATAGTCAATGAAGCAGAAGTAGATGTTTTATTGGTACACCCTTGCTTTCTCCATAATCCAGCGAATGTTGGCAATTTGATCTCTAGTTCCTCTACCACTTTGAAACCCAGCTTGTACTTCTGGCAGTTCTCTATCCACATATCGCTGAAGCCTAGCTTGTAGGATCTTGAGCATGACCTTGATAGCATGTGAAATGAGTGCAATTGTGCGATAGCTTGAACATTCCCTTGGCATTGCCCTTCTTTGGGATTGAAATGTTAACTGACCTTTTCCAATCCTGTGGCCACTGTTGCATTTTCCAAATTTGCTAGCATATTGAGTGCAGCACTTTAATAGCATCATCTTTTAAGACTTTGAATAGCTCAGCTGAGATACCATACCCTCCGCTAGCTTTGTTGTTAGTAATGCTTTCTAAGGCCCATTGGACTTCACACTCCAGGATGTCTGGCTCAAGGTCAGTGATCACACCATTGTGGTTGTCAAGGACACCGAGGTCTTTCCTGTATAGTTTTTCTGTGTATTATTGCCATTCAGTTTAAGTCTGAATTTTGCAATGAGTAGCTCATGATCTGAGCCACAGTCAGCTCTAGGTCTTGTTTTTACTGACTGGATAGAGCTTCTCCATCTTTGACTGCAAATGATATAATCAATCTGATTTCAGTGTTGCCCATCTGGTGATGTCCATGTGTAGAGTCGCCTCTTAGGTTGCTGGAAGAGGGTGCTTGCTATGACCAGCGGGTTCTCTTGACAAAACTCTGTTAGCCTTTGCCTGGCTTCATTTTGTTCTCCAAAGCCAAACTTGTCCGTTATTCCACTTACCTTTTGACTTCCTACTTTAGCATTCCAGTCCCCTATGATAATAAGGACATCTTTTTTTGGTGTTGTAGGTCTTCATAGAATCGGTCCACTTCAGTCTCTTCTGCGTCAGTGGTTGGGGCATAGACTTGGATTACTGTGATGTTTGCCTTGAATTTGGACCAAGATCATTCTGTCATTTTTTTAGAGTGTATCCCATTACTGCCTTTCTCACTCTCTTGTTAACTATAAAGGCCACACCATTTTTTCTACGGGATTCTTGGCCACAGTAGTAGATACAATGGTTTTCTCAGTTAAATTTGCCCATTCCTGTCCACTTGAGTTCACTGATTCTCAAGATGTCAATGTTCAGTCTTGCCATCTCATTTTTGACCACATCCAACTTACCTTGATTCATAGATCTTACATTCCAGGTTCCTATGCAGTATGGTTCTTTGCAGCATCAGACTTTCCTTTCACCATCAGACACATCCCCAGCTGAGCATCCTTTCGGCTTTGGCCCAGCCGCTTCATTCTTTCTGGGGTTACATGTACTTGCCCTTTGCTCTTCCCCAGTAGCATAATGGACACCTTCCGACCTGAGGGGCTCATCTTCCAGCATCATCTCTTTTACTGTCCATGGGGTTTTCTTGGCAAAGATATTGGAGTGGGTTGCCATTTCCTTATTCAGTGAATCACGTTTTGTCTGAGTTCTCCGCTGTGGCCTGTCCATCCTGGGTGCCTGGGTCCCTTCTGAGACTTCAAGGGAACATAATTATGTCATGCAGTAGCTCAGTACTGGTTTAATGTGGAAGTACTGCTAAGAGAATCAGAGAAGTTATTGGTAGCCCACAGCCTCATCGAACTATGCAAGCCCCCTCACCACATCAAGGCAGTGATCCATGAGAGAGATTAGCATTGGTGGCGATTCTCAAATGAGTTTTCTGCTAGTAAATATGAGCCATATTTATATATTATACTTGTCATATATTTATTACATTAGGGCACATCATACTTAAGAAAAAGAGTAACTGATAATTCTGACTCAAGAAAACATGGTTTATCTGTAACAATAACCATTGTTTTCTGATATTTCAAGGGAACATAATTATGTCATGCAGTAGCTCAGTACTGGTTTAATGTGGAAGTACTGCTAAGAGAATCAGATCAGTTATTGGTATCCTGGAAAAAAATTCAGCATGCAGCATTCTTGGTAGTACTATAACTTAATGACTGCCCTTTAGAAGTCATCATTACACAAGGCATCCAATTTAAATTCAGTAATAGCATCACATGTTAAACATCTAGGTTGCAGTCATCACAATAAGGCAGTGCCTTTCCCCCTTTGAGATCAGTGCAATGTAAAGTGATTTCTTTTGGCTTAATCATGTCCAAAGATTTGTTTAATTAAAAGCAAGCAAGCATGATTTTCCTCTTTAAAAAAAATCAGTGCTCCAAAACTTGCTTAAATTAGGAACAGTAAACACATAAAACAGTGAACACTGTGGATATCTCTATACATAGTACATTCATAAAAGAAAATCACACTCCAATATATGTTTGTTTATATTGCATCTGCTGTGAACAATGATTTAACAAACACTGCAGTTCTGAGGAAACATAGCAATAAAAAGGGAGCCATGTGTGAAGCCTTTCTGATCATAGGCATAAACTTTGGGGGCGCTGAAGGGCTCAAGCACACACACCCCTCCAGATTTGGCCAAGGGGTGCTGAGCCTCCTCCAGGCAACCAGTGCCAGGCAATATCGACAAACTCACATGAGGGACTCAGTCACAATGGAAGGCAGCTGAAGCACAAGACTCCTGTAAATGGATGTCCAGGAAACCTTTAAAAATGTTCCCCCACAGAGTTTTCTGTGCTGCCTTTCTTAGTGTCAAATTTGTGAGCATTAGTTGGTCTTATGCATATGGTATGTATATTTGCAGATCTTAAAGTGACTATTCTAAAAGTGAATTTCAAAAGCAGGACACAGCAGGAGATCACTGAGATACCACTATAACTACTGATCAACTTCCACCTTTTCCTAGGTTTGGCCCAGCCCAGGGGTGTTGTTAGGGGGTTACCCAGGGGTGTCCAGGCCCTTTTAAATTTCTGGGGAGCCCCTCCCTAAATCCCCCATGATCCAGCCTCCATAGATAGTGGCCCTGGTTCTTTTAAGGACCTAGCATAGCAATGCCTCTGGCCCAGCCCCAGCACCCCTCCCCCAGGAAATTGGAAAGTCTTCGCCCTTGTTCCCAATGCTTTAGCATTACTGGACAGCTTTTAGCATCAAGCCCTGCCAACATGCACACGGCACCATCACTAAGTCCCCTTTGTTCATGTGGAGCCCTTACTAAAAAATAGGAGGGGGGCCGTGGCTCAGTGGTAGAGTATCTGCATTGTACGCAGAAAGTCCCAAGTTCAATCCCTAGCATCTCTAGTTTAAAAAGGATCAGGTAGTAGGTGGCATGAAAGACCTGAGACCCTGGAGAGCTGCAACCAGTCAGAGTAAGCAGTAATGGCCACGATAGACCAATGATCTGACTCTGTATGAGGCAACTTCTTTGTCCATGAGTTGAACAACATAAAAGGAGTGGTGAATATATTCTACACAAAGATTACAATGTGTTTTGAATTGTATAATGAGAAAATACTATGTGATGTCATGTGAATGTGAATACTATGTGCTGTGCATACTATACAAATGTGAAAATACTATGGTCACACTGTAGCCAAACATAACATTTTTAATACCCACAGAGTTACAGTCAAGGATTCTTTTCCACTAAGTGAGCAGTATAACAGAAAGGAGTCCTTGTATCCATTAAACGATATCAGAGGAAAAATTAAACACGAGCTTAACCTCCCCTCATATACATCTAAAATAAATGGAATGTCACAGTATTTAACTATTGCTGCATTGTATTCTGTTTATAAATCCCTATGTACCACTCTCTAAGCAACCACCATGGCTCTAGAAATATTTTCCAGACTTTACCTTTTTTCCACATGGTAAGAACACAGGATTGTAGCACAGGCTAATGAAGTCTGTTAAATTAGGTTAATTCCAATATGAACAATTGCTTCACCTCCAATAATAAATCATCATTGCCTCTCTGTCGTTGGTTTCCTTGCATCTAATTTCCTAAGCACTAAGCAATGGCTAAACCACAAGAGTGGATTACAGTGCAGCCCTAGCATAGATGCATCCATCTAATCCCACTGAAGTTTCTGGTTGGGAATACACTGACCTACTGAGCTGGGGTAGAATACGAAGTGGACAAGGCAATTAAATCCTCGTATGGAATGTCAGGTACTGTATTTTTAAAAGCAGTAGGTCATATCCAGCCCATGCATGATCAAATCCCAGTTTCTTCAGTCTGTCATCTTTTCTGCCACTTTAGTGTCCTATAGACAATTCCCAATATTGTTGCAGCTTCCATTCCCTTGTCTGCTACCCAAAGTCAAGCAGTGAATAAAATTCTGCATACAGCTGACAGAGGTCCAGCTTCAAGTCTCAGTGTGCCTGTGAAGCTGACTGGATGTCCTTAGGCAATTCTGGAGGGGTAGACTTGTTAGTCTGTTGTAGCAAAACCAAACAAGTCCAGAAATTTGATTTTCTTTCTTTTCCTTCTGAACAAGTGAGCTCTAACTCAGAAAATCTCGTACTGGAACAAAACGTTCTAGTCTCTAAGGTGCCACTGGAATTCTGTTTTGTCCTTAGAGAACTCACTCTCTTTGTACATTCAGTCTCACCGGGATATTGTAAGGGTAAAACATGCCCAGCCAAGGCTGTCAAGTATATGAAATATCAACAGACACAACCCCTGTGTTGGAGTCAAGGCCTAGGTTTTTAAGGGACATGACAAATGAGGGGCATGTCAAGATGATCATAATGTTAGTTTGAGTACATCTTAATCAGTTAAAGAATGTAATTTTCTAGATATTGCATAGGCAGTCTTTGAAATCAAGATATTCAACTGTATGGGATTAATATTCAAATATTTACTTCTGTGAATTAAATTGTTTATGTGTATCAAAACATGCATATAGTTATTGAGTTTGGTTCTTAGAAATCCTATAGCCATCTGAATGCTTTATGTTCAAATACAGTCACTGCAGACTAAGGCTGCATGGATCTCAGTGCGTTTGTTGAAGTCCCCCTGTGTTTGCAGAAGTTACTCCTTCCCCCTGCCCCCTCGCACCCACTTCCATCTGTGGGAGCTTTGCTTATCTATGCAAAAAAACTTGCAAAGAAAAAATCTCCAAGCTGCAGCTGCCCGATAGTGCACATCAATATGTTCAAACTGTATTTTTCAGAAAGTTAACAAACATATAACACAATACTGATGTTTCATCTTTTTCATGCAGAAATAAGTTGTGTTTCAAGGCATTCTATGTGCGCACTGTGTAATTACATTAATCAGAGAGAGCTTCTTCTCAGTGTTCCTCTACTGTTACTATGGCAGCACCCACATGTTTGCACAGAACAGAGCATGGGTAGGCCCACTCTTAATTAGACTTACAAAGCAGTTATGTTTCAAAGGAAGGCAATTAATACAAAGTTAGAAGTACAGATGCTGAGGGAGAGTGATAGGTCTGAATATGTTTCCATATTTTTTTATGGAGGCTTTCCCACAGCTTTGTATTGGAATGATTTAACTCTGCCACTGTGTAAGAAGGGGGACTCAAGTTCAGGTCTGACTAGAAGCCCAGCAACAGCACAAAGACATAGCAAAGCCTCTGAACCCTGCCTAAGGCTGCCAACTCCAGGGTGGGAAATTTCTGGAGATTTGGGGGCAGAGCCTGGGGAGGGTTTAATTTGGGGAGGAGGGGAAGCTCAGCAGGGGTGCAGTAACATCCATTGAACTCAGTGAGGCTGGCTTGTGACAACACCTTCAGGATTACACTGGAGCCCCCAGGGCAATTCTGTTGCTTTGCCTCAGAGCACCAATTGAATTCAGCAACACAAACAACTAATGGTGTAGTAATTAAAAGCGGCAGACTCTAATCTGGAGAACTGGTGATGATTCCCCACTCCTCCACATGCAGCCAACTGGGTGACCTTGGGCCAGTCACAGTTTCTCTCAGAGCTGGTCTCTCAAGAGCTGTTCTCTCAGAACTAGCCCCACCTACCTCACAATGTGATTGTTGTGGGGAGAGGAAGGGAATGTGATTGTAAGGTGCTTTGAAACTCCTTAAGATAGAGGAAAATGGAATATAAAACCTACTCTTCTTCTTCATTCATGATATACATGAATTTATGAGGCAAAGTCTGACCTGGTGTGCTGAAATTGCATTGTTCTAATCCAAAATTCATTATCTAACACCTCCCTGTGCATTTTTATAGCTTTAAAATATCTCAAAACTTCTGCTAAACAGGAATAGAACAGGCTGAAGTGTGGGAGGCCCTTGGCTGAACAACTCTCTCTCTCCAAAAATAGAAAGACGAAGCACAATGTTCCTTGCTTGCACTGTTTCCAAATCTGTTTTTAATGAATTACCACATCTGATTGCCTAGCCACTGTTTTTAGTCCCCTGAAACAATATTCACTGACATTAGCAGAAGCTTCCCACACTCACAGTGTGATTCCATCTTCTAGGTGTGCCTGAAAGGTGGATCAGAACGAAACACCCTTGAAAAACACACATTTGCACAGGTCACTGCATCAGAGGAAGCTTTCTCTAGCCTTAAACTATCAGGAAAGCACAAGAATGGGCATGTTGAGTTCTCCTGGGGAGGGAGGATTTGTCTACAAGGGGCTCTATCGAAGTAGCTATGGTGAGGCCTAGGGTTGCCAACTCCAAGTTGAGAAATTCCTGGAGATTTGGAGGTGGATCCTGGGGTAGAACCTCAGGGGGTTATAATGCCATAAGAGTCCACCCTCCAAAGGCTTGGCTTATAAACCTCGATCATGTCACCCCTCAGTCGTCTTTTCTCCAAGCTAAAGAGCCCTAAGCGCTTTAACCTTTCCTCATAGGGAAAGTGTTCCAACCCTTTTATCATTCGAGTTGCCCTTTTCTGCACTTTTTCCAAAGCTATAATATCCTTTTTAAGGTGTGGTGCCCAGAACTGCACACAGTATTCCAAATGAGGTCTCACCATTGATTTATATAGGGGCATTATTATATTGGCTGATCTGTTTTCAATACCCTTCCTAATAATCCCCAGCATAGCATTGGCCTTCTTTATTGCAGTCACACACTGTCTCGACATTTTCAGTGAGTTATCCACTACAACTCCAAGATCTCTCTCTTGCTCAGTCTCTGCCAGTTCAGACCCCATCAATGTGTATTTATATTTAGGATTTTTGGCTCCAATGTGCATCACCTTGCACTTGGCCACATTGAACCCCATTTGCCATGTTGACGCCCACTTGCCCATCTTTGACAGATCCCTTTGGAGTGCCTCACAATCCTCACTGGTTTTCACCACCCTGAACAACTTTGTATCATCCGCAAATTTAGCCACTTCACTGCTTACTCCCAACTCCAAATCATTAATGAACAAGTTAAAAAGCAGTGGACCAAGTACTGATCCCTGTGGTACCCCACTGCTTACCCCCCTCCACTGGGAGAACTGCCCATTTATACTCACTCTCTGTTTTCTATTAATTAGCCAGTTTTTGATCCATAAAAGGACTTGTCCTTTTATCCCATGATTTTTGAGCTTACTTATGAGCCTTTGATGAGGAACTTTATCAAAAGCTTTCTGGAAGTCAAGGTAAATAATATCTATTGGATCCCCCTTGTCCACATGTTTGTTCACCCCCTCAAAGAACATTAACAGGTTAGTGAGACAAGATCTTCCCTTACAGAACCCATGTTGAGTCTGCCTCAATAGGTTTTGTTCATCTATGTGCCTACTAATTCTTTCCTTAATAATGGTTTCCACCAATTTACCCGGTATCGACGTCAGACTGACTGGCCTGTAATTTCCCGGATCTCCTCTGGAACCCTTTTTAAAGATGGGAGTGACATTAGCTACCTTCCAGTCCTCAGGAATGGAGGCTAATTTTAAGGATATATTACATATTTTTGTCAGGAGATCCACAAGTTCACAATTGAGTTCTTTCAGAACTCTCGGAGGTATGCCATCTGGGCCTGGTGATTTATCAGTTTTTAAGTTGTCTATCAGTTTTAGGACCTTGAACAGAATTGAGAGGATTCAGACCTGAATTATGTATTTGCCATGGGTAGAATGTCAAACATTAGTGCTTCATTTCTACCCAGATCCAGTGTTCTACATTCAAAGTATTCAAAAGAGTTTGCATCCCCAGAGTCTTTGTCTTCTGAAATAAAATGGTGGCCTCCACTTTATTACCTGTGGTGAAACCATGAGTAGCTTGTCAGATCTTCTTAGGAAGCCCTCTAGGGAAATATACAAATGCCATGGAAGTCATGTTGTTATATCAGTAGCTGGCACTTTTCTTGAAATCAGGTCACCCCAACACAGTGAAAGGTATAGTGCATCCTTGCAGAAACTGTTGGGCATAAAAGATTTCACATAAATGAATAAGCAAACCTGTTCTTTTAGCATGCAGACATTTGAGTCTCTGTTGATTTTATTTCTTGTAGAGAAGACACAAATATCAGGTAATAATAGACAAACATGCAAGGAGATAACAGATAGAGTATTTTAGGAATTCCTATCTTTTCCTTATAGATAATTTGTTTTTAAAAAAGGAAAACCACTTGCAGTATTAATGGCAAATCACAGGCAAGATTGTTCCCTGCACAGTTGCACTATCTGTAGAGGGAGGGATCCCCATAGGGTTTCACAGAACACAAGACGCAGGCATCTCACAGAGGACAACATTTAGGTCTGGGATCCCCACTCTGTGCCCTGTGTAGCAACTGTGAAGAAATAAATTCTTCTCTAACTTCTCTAGTTTACATCCCACAAACATCCATGCATTTATGCAATCTTCAGGCCAATTCAATCGAGTTATGATGTTCCATCTTTGTGAAAACCACAGTGAAATGAATCCAGAGGCTAGCAGAATCCCTCAGATGGAATGGTGTTCCTAGACCTATTCTGGTACTGAAAAGTGGATTTGTCATCTCACATCTCAACAAGAATTTGACTACAGAATTTAAGAGAATTTTCCAGAAGGCCCAAGACACTTTAATAATTCTGTATGGATTATTCGATGAATGAATTGTATTCTGTTGTATTCTGTTGTTTATGCTCAATGGTCTCCGTTATGTATAATCTGAAGAGCTGTTCCGTAAGAAGCTTCTGCAAATGTAATTTGCATTGGAATGAACTTTGGTATTGACATTTCTATATCTTTATAATATATAACTAGTAATTTTTCATGATGAATTTTTTTTATTGCCATGTGGTGGCCTGCACACCTGAAAGAGTCTTGAAGGAAATGGAACCCTGTAAAACATCTGTAACTTTCTAAGCTAAAGAGCCTGCCTTATATTTAATATATACTAGGACATGTATCAAGTGAGGGACAGAGAAATCATGGAATGAGCTCCCAGAGGACATCAGGGCCCTGTGGGACCTTTCACAGTTTCGCAGGGCTGTAAAATGGAGCTCTTCCACCAAGTCTTCGATTAGGAGCTGCCACTGATGAACGAGCTACTGAAAACATCTGTTACTGGCACTTTACCAGGGTACTGGTCTAGTCATACTGGGCCATCTTACAATTGCCATCCACACTTTGCTAATTGTACTTAATCTGCACTGTATATACTATTGTTGGAATTGTATCTGTTTTTATTGTACTTTTAATTATGGTACGCAGCCTTGAGCCTGCTTGTCAGGCAAGGCGGGATATAAATCAAAATAAATAAATAAATAAATTCCATCCTTTTGAATCAATTGCTCAGACTGGTATTGTGCTGAGAGTATGCTTGTGAAGATTTTCTTTTTAATAAATCCTTTATAACTTTTGATACTGGTAGCAGTTCTCTGTACCACATAGACCTCCACCATCCTGGGCATGCCATTTTAAAAGGACCACCAGGAAGAAGGGGAGGGGCAGTCAGTTGGCAAGTGGCTACTCCCCCAGTGGTGCACAAAGCAGCTGTCCTTGTGATAACCAGGCACTTGTTAGTGGGAGACACAGAAGCAAGGCCTCAGTTCTTGGAAGGGAAGCTGGGAGTCCTGGCCCTTCCAGTGGGCAATTCCTACAAAGGCCAGGTGGTGGCAGTGGTTGAACACACACACACAGAAAAGCCCTTCCAGGTGTTGAGAAAACCTTGGAGGGAACAGTGGAATAGGACCTGCTGGTCAGAGCAGGACTATTTTGCCACACTGTCATATGTTAGTTGCCAGGCATTGATTTGGAAACAGGATAAACAAACAGATTTATGTCACCAAAATCAGCAAATATTTTTTTCTGAGTCCAATTCTGAGCACCAGAATGATTTAGAAAATTTGTGGCATTCTGTCATGGACCATAGTATAGACTTCTCCTCATCAGGAGATGAGGCCAAAGATTCAGAGAAGGAGGCAGCTGAGTAGCCAACACCTCCACAGAAAAGGGGCAATTTGAGACCTCATTTGAAGTGCAGAAGTAGCCCCAACAATCTGAATCAGCCTCCCTTCCAATTTGGATAGTCTTCTGCCTCCACTCCAGAGTCTGCTACTGAACCAGAGGTCTTCATCCACCAATCCCTTCAAGCATCTTAAAAACCCAAACTACATTTGTCTTCATTGCTGTAGCTGGATGCAGCACCTTTAAGGAATGTTAGCCAGCTCCTGGAGGGGAGGGGCCTGTAGCACCACCTCCTTGAAAGAGTATTTAAGGCCTCATTTCACCTCCTGCCTTTATTGGAACAACATCTATGATACCCTGTTGGCTTGATTCCTGCATCTCAGCCTCTAGCAGGATACAGTCCAAGTGACATTAACAAGGGATGGTTTCAGTGATAGAGCTCCAGTTTAAACATCTCCAGTTTAAAGGATCAGGTAGTTGGTGAAGTTGGTGACTGTAGAAAGTGGTTCTTTAGTTGCTATAGGCCTTTTGTTGAAAATACTGTATACATGTATATTCAATAAATAAATATCTTCTCAATCTCTTTCTAGGGTGGGTGGACTACCTGTTGCCAAGGGGGAGCATGGGTATCTGCATCAGTTCCCTCCTTTCTCTTCTTATCCACCGGTAGATGCAAAAGATGTATTCTCCTCTATTCCCGTAGGATATGTGGGCTGGCTGGTACTCCCTATGTACTGAGAAGGGGTTTGAGTCCCTGTAGCTGTATCCCCTGCACTCATCTGCCTTATCTGTCTACAAACAGGCACAAGCAAAGCTTTTGCTGGCCAGCCTGTCTACCTGCCTAGTATATGTGTGGCAGCAAATAATTATGAGGAACCAAGGCTGTACAAAATCACAAAGCTCTCCAAAAACCAGTAGAAAGGTACAATGAGTGGCAGAAAGTGGAAATGCCTGTCAGGTTGATCTTGTCTTTGATATCCATGTTTCACATATATGGCTGTTGCTGCATTGAAATTTGAGCCAAATACTGTGTCAAGAAGTTTGCACACTAGCTGCTTGTGCTACATGGTGGTTAAGTCATGCCTTGATAATGATTAATACAGTTGTGCTGTAGTTGAAGCCATTTTTGCACTTCCATAGTAACACTCAGGACCTGGTGAGAGATGTAAAAGTGATTGCACCACTTGGCAACAGTGATCATAATGTTGTTGAGTTCAACATTTGTATAAATAGGGAATTGGCCAAAAAGACTCACACAACCACTTTTAACTTTAAAAGGGGTAACTTCTCTGATATGAGGGGACACGTGGGGAGGAAACTGAAAGGAAAAGTAGAAAGGGTCAAAACCATTGGGGAAGTTTGGAAACTATTTAAAACTACGATCCTAGAAGCTCAAAAAATATTCTGCAGGTTAGGAAAGGCACAAACAGGTATAGGAAAAAGCCTGCATGGTTAACAAACAAAGTAATGGAAGCTGTAAAAGTTAAAAAGGATTCCTTTAAGCAGTGGAAAGCTAGTCACAGTGAGGCTGATAAAACGGAACACAGGCTATGGCAAATAAAATGCAAGTCTGTGGTCAGGCAGGCAAAAAGGGAATATGAGGAGCATATAGCAAAAAACGTAAAAACCAACAATAAAACTTTCTTCAAATACATTAGAAACAGGAAACCAGCCCCGGAGGCAGTGGGGCCCTTGGATGACCAAGGGGTAAAAGGAGTACTGAAGGATGATAGGGAAATGGCTGAGAAGCTAAATGCATTTTTTGCCTCTGTCTTCACTGTGGAAGATGAGAAGTGCTTGCCCACTCCAAAACCGCTGATTTCAGGAGGGGTGTTGAAAAACCTGAGTCAGATTGAGGTGACGAGAGAGAAGGTCCTAAAACTGATAGACAACTTAAAAACTGATAAATCACCAGGCCCAGATGGCATACATCCGAGAGT
>NW_015163096.1:34362-83095 GCF_001447785.1 Gekko japonicus | reverse complement strand
TAGATAACTCACTGAAAATGTCGAGACAGTGTGTGACTGCAATAAAAAAGGCCAATGCTATGCTGGGGATTATTACGAAGGGTATTGAAAACAGATCAGCCAATATCATAATGCCCCTATATAAATCAATGGTGTGACCTCATTTGGGATACTGTGTGCAGTTCTGGTCACCACACCTTAAAAAAGATATTATAGCTTTGGAAAAAGTGCAGAAAAGGGCAACTTGAATGATAAAAGGGTTGGAACACTTTCCCTATGAGGAAAGGTTAAAGCGCTTAGGGCTCTTTAGCTTGGAGAAATGACGACTGAGGGGAGACATGATTGAGGTTTATAAGATTATGCATGGGATAGAGCAGGTAGAGAAAGAGGTACTTTTCTCCCTTTCTCACAATACAAGAACTCGTGGGCACTCCATGAAATTGCTGAGCAGTCGGGTTAGAGCGGATAAAAGGAAGTACTTCTTCACCCAAAGAGTGATTAACACATGGAATTCACTGCCACAGGAGGTGGTGGCGGCTACAAGCATGGACAGCTTCAAAAGGGAATTAGATAAGCATATGGAGCAGAGGTCCATCAGTGGCTATTAGCCACAAGGTATAGATAGGGGCTCTGGGGCAAATGATGCTCTGTCTTCTTGGTGCTTGGGTGGGGTCAACAGTGGGAGGGCTTCTAATGTCCTGGCCCCACTGGTGGACCTCCCGATGGCACCTGGTATTTCTGGCCACTGTGTGACACAGAGTGTTGGACTGGATGGTCCTTTGGCCTGATCCAACATTGGTGTCTCTTATGTTCTTATGATTAATTTTCAGAGAACAGGTGCATATCACCTGAGATCATGATCAGATTATTAAAGTGATCTACTTGTCAAGCTCAGTTCACTTGCTCTTTGCACATGTACAGTCGGATGAATCCTGTAAATAACCCTACAGGTTATATATTTCTTGGTTGTATGCATGCCTAGTCTATAGTATCCATCTCTAAGGAATCCCAAGAAATAATCGTAGGATCACCTACATTCATAAGCTGAGATATCACACAAAGAGACAAAAGTGGGAAGTTTCCACTCAAAAATCTCAAATATGATTCCCCCCACCCTTTTGAACTATGTGTCCTTTAATAATTAGTGATGGTGGTATCTATGAGAAAACAGTCTGTAATTGCACCAATGGACACATATGGTTCATTCAGACAAACAGGCTGTTGAATAATCAGTTCACTGATTGTGACTGGATAAACAGGAGACTAGCCAAAAAAAGGTAAAGGTTCACTTGCTCGAAAGCCAGTCGAGTCCGACTCTAGGGCTGCGGTGCTCATCTCTATTTCCAAGCCTGATGGGTAATTGGACATCCCTTGGTTGCAGAGTTAGAGCCCCGTCTGTCCTCCTTTTTTGCTTTAATTGAATAGGAATACTTTATATCACCTCTTTTATGTACATAATATTACACCGTTGTGAGGGGCTAAGAGATTCTAACAGCCTAGTTCACCCTGCACTGTACCCTGTTTATCAGTCTTTGCCTCTTGCACTAGCTGTATACTGCCGACAATGATGCATATGGATTAGATCCACTAGACTGCCATGTCTTTAGGCTCTTCTGAAACAAGTGAATTCAGTGGATATAATTAGGTTGTGCTCTTAGGATAATGTTTAGCTGGAAGAATATTCCTAGAAATCTTTTTGCATGAGTCAAATTGTTGAATTATTGGAAGAAATAAAGCCAAATTTGAATCTTATCAGGTTGCTATGGGTAACAACCTACCAAACCTCCTGCAATACAAAGTAATGCATCTTCTGCATCCAAAACATGAAATTTCCATCCACACATATGCAGGATAACCACTTTCTCAAAAGAACAGTGTAAACTGGTCACCTAGGGCACATCTGATGACAATAGTCTGCATTCACATAAAGAACTGCATTGTTTCTATAGCAGCCACTTGAATTTAAAATAGTCAGTATGGAAGACTAGAAGGAAGGTATTATGGTTTCAGAATCTCAAGATACCAGTTCTGCATGAAATAATATAATCCTGTAGAATACAAAGACATGAACTGTTGTGTTATGATTAGTATCTTAATGTGTATATGTTTTTGTTGCTCGAACTACATTCTATTTTTGAAATCATGTTTATGTTGTTAGAACTGTAAAAACAGAGACTCTTTTGTGCTTAACCAAGAACTGTTTATTCACAAAAACAATAATTCCAGGCTAAAATTAGACTGTTGAATCTAAACACTCAAATGTTTATTTTATTCCAGCTTGTCTCTTTTGCACTTAGCTCCTTTGTCCTTTAGATTAAAACAGCAACTGGCTACTGCCTAGTAGCAATGTGTATACTGCAAAAAGTGCTGTAAAGCTGTCATAAATGTTGGAGTCCTTCCTCTGTCATGAAAGTTTGTTGGGCGAACTTGGGCCAGATGCATATTCTCAGCTTAACCCACCTCACAGTATTGTTGTGAAGATGAAATGGAGGGCAAGAGAACAATGTAAGCCCCTTTGAGGCCCCATTGTGGAGAAAGGTGAGGCATAAATGAAGTAAACAAAATACTGCTTTAAAATGCAGTAAGAGACAATCTATATATCTATTTCTCAAGTGTGGCCCCCATCTGTGGATACATACATCCGCAGATCAGGGCCACGCTTAACCAAAAGACATAGTTCTGAAAATATGGGGGACTTCCCAGGTTTGCAAAAATATCTAAAACTTTTAAAAAATACAATAGGGAGGTTAAATTCTTCCCAAAATAAAACTGTTGTATGTGCACATGCAGACAATGAACTTACCTGTACAGCTCTGGCAGTGGATGGAGGGAGCCACTCCAAGCATGGATGCCGTAGTAGCAGACGTAGGAAGCCACTCCAGGCATGGCTTCAGGAAGACACTCTGGGCCCAGCTGCAACAGTGACAGACACCAGGAGCTGTTTCAGGCTCAGCAGTGGTGGATGTCAGAAGAGGTTCCAGGCTCAATTGCTGCTGGGAGCCGCTCCAGGGTTGGAGTGGCTCCCAGGCATCACCACTGGTAGGAAAAAAGAAGGGAGGGAGATTGTCTTGGGGGGGGGGAGAAAGAGAAACATTTATTTATTTATTTATTTATTATTTAAACTTTTACCCTGTCCTCCCTGCCGAGGCAGGCTCGGGGCGGCTTACATAAAACCCAATAAATACAAAAATACATCTCAATATAAAATACACAATAAAATACACAATAAACAATTTAGACAAGGGCTATTTTTGGGCAGGAACGCACAGGAACGGAGTTCCGGCTGGCTTCAGAGTTGGTCATGCCAATTACAGCCAAAGCCTCTGTGTGTGTGACTACAGAGGGAAGGCCTGGAGAGCAACCCCCGCCGGTGACTCCGAGGCGGGGGGCCCGAAGGGGCCCCTGGAAGGATTGGGGAGGCATTTAAAGGCCTCCCCGTGCCTTCCCTGGCCTGTCCAAGGGCCAGCTTGCCCGGGCACCCCGTAGTCACACGGGGTGTGGCCTAATAGGCTAATGAGTTTTTGCTGTTGGGTGTGGCCTATTACGCTAATGAGTTCCTGCTGGGTTTTTTCTACAAAAAAAGCCCTGGTTTAGACCATTAATATATCGATGGCAATCCAGATATAATAAAGTGCGTTTAAGAGCACTTAACAAGGGGGCATTGTCTGAGGCAGGGGGAGAGAAAGCCAAAGAAGGGGGATTGGTTGAAGGGGCACAGAAAGAAAAACAAGGGGGGATTGTCTGAGTGGGCTGAGAAACAAAAACAAGAGGGATTGTTTGAGGGAGGGAACAAGAAAGAATGGGGATTGTCTGAGGGAGGGAGAAAAACAGAAAGAAGGGGAAATAAAGAGAAAGAAGAGGGGAGAGATTTTCAAGGGGAAGGAAATAGTCGGGAGATAAAGAAAGGGACAGACTGAGAAGGGGTGGGGGGGAGGACATTGTCTGAGAAGGGCTGGGGTAAGACAGGGGTGAGATTGCCATACAAGGGGTGAATGGAGAAAAGGGGTAAGGGAGGATTGATAGAGAAGGGCATGGGGGAGAAAAAAGGGGGAAGCTAACATAGAATGGGTGAGGGGAGAAGGGGTGGTGAGGGAAGATTGATAGATAAGGGGTGAGGGTAGAAAGAGAGAGGAGGAAACTTTGACAGAGAAGGGTGGAGAGGGAAGGAAGTAAAGACAGAGGAACATTCCCTCCCTTTAAGTTTCTTTCAGGTATCCCTTTGTACACATAATAAAATAGATGGCTAGGAAATGTTATTGCCAGCACTTGGGGATTCCAGCACGAAGCATTCTACATTTCTTTACCTGTTACAGCCTATTAGATTCTGTATTCTGTTCACCCATAACCTACAGAATTCATTGTGTGGTGGTAATAATAAATTCTGTTGGGTGAGATTCATGCTTTGCAGCAGAAGGCAAACATTCTTGAACAAAAGCCATAAAATAAGAGGAAAAGAACGTACAGACTTTCCTTCCTCTCATGTAACCTCCAGCTTTAAAACAGTATTTCAAAGGCTCCTGCAGTGTTTAAGCCTTGGTGAAGGGTGCATTTCTGTTATTTATGAGGCAGTATGCTGCCAAAGAGGCAAATAAGAGCCTTTTCTGTGCTATCATGACTTACAGATGCTTTTTCTGTTGTTGGTTTTTTAAAACTTTTTTGTGTGTCTGTGAAGGAACAGAAAACTCATATTCCTTTGAGATATCCAGTGGTATACATTCTAGCAATTTCAAATGGTATGGGCTACTCGTTTGTAGGAAGACAGTGATGTGCATTGAGTTTTCTCGCTATATATAGATATAAAGGAGAATGAGGCTCCCGTGCTTTTAATAGTTGTGCTGAAGAGGGAATTTTGGCAGGTGCAGCTTGTCATGCAGAGATAAGAAAAGCTGCATCTGCTGGCATTCCCTCTTTTATGTAACAGTTAAAGCTCCTCTTTACCATCCTATTTTTAGCAAGCTTTCCTTTATTTCTGCTTCTGCAAGGCAGCATATCACCAGCCTCAAAGGGATGCCAGCCTCCAGGTGGGGCCTGGGGATCCCCTGGAATGACAGCTCATCTCCAGACTACAGAGATCAGTGATCCTGGAGAAAATGGCACCTTTGGAGGGTGGACTCTATGGCATTGTACCCCACTGAGGTCCCCAGGGCTCCCAAGTACTTACCTTCATTTGGCGGGGGATGTATCATTCTTTGCGGGACCATTCCCATGGGGAAAACACAGGCGCTGCACTATTCCGTCGCCCAGACGTGACGTAGGCATGTAGCCAGGCGACGCTCTAGCAATGGGGCTGGAAACTCGATGGTACCATCGAGTTTCCAGTCCATTTACCAGAGCGTCACCCAGCTACGTGCCTACGTCACATCTGGGTGACGGTATAGTGCAGCGCCTGTGTTCCAAGCAAGAATCTTCCGGCGGGGAGGCATGTGTCCCTTGGGAACCCTAGCGGTCCCTGTCCTCCCCGGGCTCCATTCCCAAATCTCCGGGAGTTTCCCAATCTGGATCTAGCAACTGTACCCCATCCATCCCCTACTGGTAGCCAGGGGGGACCTGGCAACCCTATGACTCAAACTGAGGGTGAGGGTGACATCTGACGCTTGCTCCCCGGGGCTCTACTGTTTTGAATCACTTTGCTTATTGATTCAAATTGCAGTTTGGTTGCATCTGTGCTGAACACACCATCTAGTTGTAATCTAGACCCTGAGGGGTTTGTTTGGGTTGTTCTTCCTCGATCTGCTCCCGATAATTGTATGAGAAGGTGCCTGTAATCCATGTGGTACATTCTCTTGCCAGTTTTTCTCATTTGGTCCTCCACTTCAGTGTGCCACATTTATTTATGCCAATTATGTGAGATGGAACCAGAAACAGGATTATTTGGGCACTCAGAGCACTTCTTCCTTCTTCTTGCATTTTCCACTCCTGAGGCCTGCCATTCGAAATGGGTTCTGATGCTGAACCTTGCTGTGTGCTGGTTCCAATTAAGTACTGGCCACTTGCAAAAGAATTTTAGTCTCCCTTAAGAGACTTAAACTTTCCCGGGAGTAAGCCCCATTGAATACACTTCAGTTAGGATTCCAAGCAGACTTGGTTGCACTGAAAGCTACTTTAACTTTAGTTTTTAATGTGCATCTGTAGTTTTAAGAGATGAACACTTTTTTGATCTAGTAATTGGACCCTTTTAATGAGACAGAATGCGTGCACTGTATTCCTCCTTTTAAAATTTAACCTACTGAAACACATTTCTTTAAAATGTGTTAGACATTTCATTTCTGCATTTTGTTTCTCTTTCTTTTGAGTTGTTTAATCACAGTGCTGCTTGTGAATTTACCTGAGGGGTGTTGTACAATATTTATGTTGTTGATCAATGGCAGTTGATGTTTGCTGCTGGGGGGGGGGCAGCAGAGGGATAGAGGAATGGAGAGAGAGACTTTTTCTGAAAGATGGAACAAGCATTTATCAAGCAGCTTGCTCATATGATCTCCACCTGGCCTGGGACCTCTGCCTAAACAAATACCATTCCACTGAAACAGATTGATGGATGGATAGGGAGCCAGAAAACTGGAATTAAAAAAACCCCTTGTTAACTTTATACCCAGAGCAATGACATCCATTAAAGCAGTCATCGGGAACTACTCCAAAGGCAGAGAGTAAAAGAAGGGGCATACACTGTGCTATGCAGACTGTGCCCAAAAAAATGTGTTAATAAATGTGGTGAAATTGCTCGTCATTGAACTTTTGTCAGTCTACAAGCCTCCTTAAGTACTGGTGGAACTGAAAGGCTGGTAAATCTAGGCTACATCACCTATCTTTAACATTAATAACACTAACTGGCAGCAGACTTCTCTGTCCTAATATGACAAGTGTCTGATTATCCTGAAAACCATACAAACAGCTGTGTGTATAGTACTTAACATCTGTACAGCACTGTGAGTATTCAAAGTATTTTGTATATATTTTCTTTTTGTATTCCATTAAATAGCCATACAAAACTAGTGTGCATTATCCTCTCTGTATTCGAGATTTTGAGTGTTTGAAAGGTAAGGCTGAGGCTATTTGTTAAGATCACAATAGTAGTGAGATTAGAAGAAGAAGAGAAGAAGAGACTGGATTTATATCCCGCCCTTCACTACCCAAAGGAGTCTCAGAGCGGCTTACAAACCCCTTTCCCTTCCCTTCCCCACTACAGACACCCTGTGAGGTAGGCGGGGCTGAGAGAGCGGTGGCAGAAACTGCTCTTTTTCAAAAACAGCTGTGCCAGAACCAGGGCTATTTCGGGGCAGGAACGGAGTTCCAGCTGGCTTCAGAGTTGGCCACACCCACTACAGCCAAAACCTCTGTGTGCATGGCTACAGAGTGAAGGCCTGGAGAGCAACCCCCCCGATGACTCCAAGGTGGGGGGCCAGGGGGGGCCTGGAAGGATCGGGGAGGCATTTACATGCCTCCCCGTGCCTTCCCCAGCCTGTCCAAGGGCCACCTTGCCTGCAGGGCACCCGGGCAAGCCAAGGGAAGGCATGGGGGTGTGGCCTAATATGCTAATGAGCTGCACTGTCTGGGGTGTGGCCTAATATGCTATTGTGTTTCTGCTGTTGGGTGTGGCCTATTATGCTAATGAGTTCCTGCTGGGCTTTTTCTACAAAAAAAGCCCTGGCCAGAACTATGGCTTGCCTAAGGTCATCCAGCAGGTGCAAGTGTAGGAGTGGAGAATCAAACCCGGTGTAACAGGCCGGATTCACCCCCCGGCCAGAGTAACCCCGGGGTTACTCTGGCCTAGCCCGGAGTAACCCCTGCCAGGCCAGGCCAGAGTAACCCCGGGGGTTAATCCAGACCAGAGGGGTTATTCTGGCCTAGCCCGGAGTAACCCCGGGGTTACTCTGGCCGGCCCAGATTAACCCCCCAGGCCAAATGTGTGCAGAGTTCTAAGACTGAAGTCAATCAGCTTTCTCATTTCTCATGGCGCCCATTTTAATTGCGCATTGTAACAATCAGACAGGGGAAAGTCCGTGAATGGCCCGTCAGGAACAGAAAATTCCAGTTTTAAAGTACTGCCTTTTTAATATGGCTCCGAAGTGCGGCAAAACAGGATGGTCACGGACGAGGTATGTTTCCCAGATGTTGCTGTCTGGAAATTATATTTAAATCTGCCAGGCACTCGTGCATGGCGCAGATCTAAAGAACCGTCTGAACAGGCTCTCTGTGAAAGTTCTGGAGTTCTATTGGTTTTTCCTGATCTTTGACATAGCTACTCACTCTAAAGGACAGCTGCACAAATGATTTCTGAAAAATCTCTGCCTTGCTGACAGCACAATGTCTCAGCTCCCCTACTGTATAAATTGATATCTTCAAAAATATCTTCAGATGCCTGTTCATATTGTAGGTACACCACTGAGAAGATAATAGACTTTTCAACTTCCAAAAAGTCAGACTAGTAGAAGCTTTAAGAAAAAAGTATAATGTATTAACTCTCCAGAGCTATTGTTGTATTATTAATGTTCTAACCATATGAGCCGAATGTTCTACAGGGATATGCATTCAGATAATAACTAATCAAAATCCAAGCCGAGCATGCCTTGTTCATAAACCTCAGAAGGGGAGCCAATTCAAATGAAAGTTCCTCTGACTTTGGAACCTGAATTGACTACGCCCACTCTAGCAGTTTTTCTGGTGATGCTGCAATAGTGTTGGGGGACTTCAAGGTCCAGGAATGTTCTATGGGCTGGATTGAGACTGGCAAGAGAGTTCTCACAGAGCAAGACAACCAAGACAGTGGCTTTACCTTGGAAACTATTTATTGAATCTTGAAAACCATAATTTTTAAACTTTCAGACATAAAACATTCTAGTATGCAGCATACAGAATTACATTAACCGAAATATACTGTAGTTCTATACAGAATATATCCTGGTTGTTTGTTAAGACCCACAAAGGTGGGTGGGTGGTGTACAAAAGAAACCACTATATACCTATCAATCAGATCTGTGACGAATATACAACGCGCTTGACAAATCTAATCCCTCATACACAGCAGGCATGAACTTTGCCTGTTATTTAATGGAGCATCTGAGGGCAAGAAAACCCAGTCTACTAAGGTGCCTCTCCAAATGGCAATCTATATATTATCAATGTGTTGGGAAGCTCTTAGACATATATTACGTCAAGGGTTCCTGGGGAGCCCAATAAATCCATATGTTAAGGGTAGGAGGTTAGTTTCACTGGCTGATTTCGCACTAGACCTGCCTCGATGTTGCACCGCAGTTTGCCCCGATACTATTGGTCAATTTCACACCCGAAGCTGCAGGGCTGCATTTTGACTCGCGGCTTCGTACGATTTCCCCCTCAATTTCATGATCCTGTTTTTTGAGGATCACGAAACTGCAGAGGAAATTGGGCGAAGCCGCGGGTCAAATGCAGCCCCGTGGCTTTGGGTGTGAAATTGACCAATAGTATTGGGGCAAATGGTGGCGCAACATCGAGGCAACTCTAGTGCAAAATTAGCCACTATCTCTTGAGATGTAAACTATCCACTAAGCCAACGAGCAATGTCAGGGCATTAGCTTTACGAAGTGTGAAATATTGAACCCAAAAATAGCTATTAGAATCTAATATATGTTAAAGCCAGAGAGACTAAGTCTCAATTATTGATCAATTCCCCCAACAAATAGATGATTGATTTCCTCTATGCTCTGTTTCCCTTGGATGGTGAAGGGTAGGAGACAAGCAGTGAGAGCACAGAGCAACTCAGTAGATACCTGCCTGCTTGCCAACCAGAATCCTTAGCCATGTCCACACTAAAAAAACAATATCCCCTACTTAATGTTTTTGTGCATAGTACCCCCTCCCCAGCTGGTTTACTGGTTTGGAAAGAGCTCTCATTCATATAACTAGGAATGATACTTGCCTGATGATAGGAGGAAACAAATGATTTGCTTTCAAGCTGTTGGCAGCATGGCAGACAGCAGGACAGGGGAATATAGAGGCAGAGGCTGTTTTTGGATTAAGCCAAATCCCCTGCCCATCCGCCCATCCACCCACCGCAAAAATCCTGTCCATGACTGACAGCTTCTGGAAAATAAGCAATGGCTTTGCTTGCATTTTCTGAAAGGCAGAAACAACCATATTACTTGGGGGAAACTGCCAAGTTTTAAAGGCCAGTCTTGCTGTGCTCTCTTCTCCCCCTCCCCATAATAGGCATCCTGCCTCTGTTTAAGATTGGAGGCTTTTGGAAATTCATCTTCCAAATGTAAAAACAAAAACAAAGAAAACACACAAACGAAGTAGGAAGAGCTGCAGGAAGGATCTGCTCTGTCACTCTAAAAGCAACTCTGGGGGCATCAGTTTATAGTTACACATGAGTCTTCCCATGCATGTCTAAAGCAGGGATGGAGATGTATATATCTCTCTCCTTATGCATAATTCTGTTTTGGGGTGGCAAGATTCCATGCACCCCCTCAGCCATTGGCCCATGAGCTGCCACTCAAGAGTACTCGCGTGCCATTGCCCGGGTACTAGGTCTGCTCTTCTTCCCCGCCCACTCCCCCTTCAGCCACTCTGCCCAGTCAGAATTACTTGCAAACGGCGTTCTCTCTTGACAAAGATGCTGCTCCTGCTTGCGTCCTGTGTGGGACTTAACTTTTTCCTCAGTGGCTGTTGGTAGGTGTAATGAAATGGCAGTTAGCTATGTTTGTAAGATAGCTACCTTCTGTGTCGTTGTTTGTTTAAAATGTTCCCCCATAAGGTTTAATTGAGATGTATTCAGCAGAGGGACCTGCAGGATTATCACTCACTGGGTTGAATGGGGCTTCCTCATCTGCTGGCCTACAGTTCCCAGCAGCCCCAAAGCCAAAAAGTGTGGGAAAAGAGAGACTGCCCCAAGGGGCAGGACAGCATCAATATAGACTCCAGCCCATCCAGGTTGGAGGTAGTCTTCATCCTACAGGAGGTTAGGAAATGTTCCTGCTGCCTGTGCTGACGTGGCTGTCCAGGCCACAAGCCACAGACGTGGGGGAACCCTGGGAGGCAGCAGAGATTCAGCCACTCCACAGTCAGCTGGACTGGGAATGAATGGAAGTTTCCCTGCTCTCTTGGGCTTGGCCTGCAGCGGAGTCAGAGGCTGGTCCAAGGAGAGATCCTATCCTGAGCCTACAACCTCCAGAGGTAGAGAGTGTTGTGTGTAGAGAAAGAGGATTGCGGTTAACCCCTGTTGATTTATGCTCTGTTGGTTCATAGTGTGTGATTACTCCTACAGTTCTGCCTTATTCGTTTAGTGTGTGTGTGCTCCATAACTGTGTAAATAGTTAAATAAATTCTTTTATTTTGGCTACTAATCTGTGTTGTGCTCTGACCACATAGTCTCTCCCACTCTGCACAACAACAAAGGGAGGGGGTAGCCCAAGGAAGCAAGGAAAGGTCAGACCCTAGGGTTTCCAACTTTCCAGGGATCTCCCCCAAAATTGGGGATTCCATCTCCAAATAGGGAGATTCAGCCAGAGGGGTCTCACTGTCCCTCTAAAAAGGCAATGAGAATTCAGTGAGTGGTGGCAGCAAACTTAAGGAGTGAGATACACCCACGGGTAAAGTAAAGTAAAGGAGCTGCAGTGGCTCAAGTGGTTAAGACGCTGAACTGCAGGCTGTGGAAGGTCGGTAGTTCAGCAGTTTGAGAACTGAGTCTGCCGCATGACGGAGAGAGCTCCCGTCTCTAGTTCCAGCTCCTGCCAACCTAGCAGTTCGAAAGCAAGAAATTGCAAGTAGATAAATAGGTACCACTTCAGTGGGAAGGTAACAGCGTTCTATGTGCCTTGGTGTTTAGTCATGCCGGCCACATGACCACAGAAATGTCTTCGGACAGTGCTGGCTCTTCAGCTTTGAAATGGAGTTGAGCACCGCAACCCTAGAGTCGGATTCAACTGGCTTTTGAGCAAGGGAACCTTTACCTTTACACCCATGGGAGCTGAAGAGTGAGGGGAAAATAAAGGTAGGTTGATCATTGGCTGGGAAAGAGATTGGGTTGCCAACTCCAGATGGGAAATTCCTGGATTTTCCTGGATATTTGAGAGGTGGAACCTGGAGAGGGTGAGGTTTGAGGAGGGGTGGGACCTCAGACAGGTACGATGCCATAGACTCCACCCTCCAGTGAGAGCCAGTTTGGTGTAGTGGTTAAGTGTGTGGACTCTAATCTGGGAGAACCGGGTTTGATTCCCCACTCCTCCACTTGCAGCTGCTGGATGACCTTGGGCAAGCCATAGTTCTGTCAGAGCTGTCCTTGAATGAGCAGTTTCTGCCAGAGCTCTCTCAGCCCCACCTACCTCACAGGGTGTCTGTTGTGGGGAGGGGAAGGGAAAGGACTTTGTAAGCCACTCTGAGACTCTGAGTGAAGGGCAGGGTATAAATCCAATCTCTCTCCTTCTTCTTCTTCTCCCAACCAGCCATTCCCTCCTGGGGAGCCACTGTTGCCAATCTCCAGGTGAGGGGTGGAGATCACTCAGAATTACAACTGATCTCCAGGAGTGGGGAGGACATGGAAAGCTGACATCAGAGGAGCAGATAATGGCAGGTTGATGCTTGGCTGGGAAGGAGATAGGGTTGCCAACTCCAGGTTGGGAAATTCCTGGAGATTTGAGGGGTGGAGCCTGGAGAAGGTGCAGTTTGAGGAGGGGTGGGACCTCAAACAGGTACAATGCCATAGACTCCACCCTCCAAACCAGCCATTTTCTCCTGGGGAACCATTGTTGCCAATCTCCAGGTGAGGGGTGGAGAATTACAACTGAGAATTACAAACTCCAGGAGGGAGGGCAGAAGTCAGCTGCAGTCAGGGGGGCACATAACGGTAGATTAATAGTTAGCTGGGAAGGGGATGGCGTTGCCAACTCCAGGCTGGAAAATTCCTGGGGATTTCAGGGGTGGAGCTGTAGAGGGTGGGGTTTGAGGAGGTCACCACAGTATATTGACACTGAGTGCCAAAGGCCTTGGCACTCTCGCAGAGCCTCTTTCTAGAGCTCATTATATTTATTTTCACAACGGGCCTTATTCCTAGTGTGTGTGTATTACAAAACTAGCAGGTTGAAGGGAACTGAAACCTACACTGTCCTGGGACACCACTTGTTCTGTAACGCATATAACTGTTTCCAAGCCAGCCAGCCAACACCTTATGAATAGTGGAAAGTAAGTGAAGTTAGACAGGGGCTGGATGAAAAATGATGGCATAACTGAGGAAAGCGAATTTGTGTGTAGGGTTTAGTGCCCCTCGCTATTTAATTTTAAAAATAAGTTTCCACCCCTCTGCATCAGGATCTGAGTGCTGGGGAAGGATAGAGAGGGGAAATATCTCCATACCTCTGTGTATCTACTTTGCAAGGAAGGAAGTGTAATGGCCTGTAAAAAGGGAACAGTTTTTGCAATCTGAGTGGTAAATGTCCTTGACTATAGGGCTGCCAACCTCCAGGTGGGGCCTGAATATCTCCCCGCATTACAACTTATCTCTGGATAACAGAGATCCATTCCCTTGGAGAAAATGGCTGCTTTGGAGCGTGGATTATATGGCATTGTACTGGGCTGAGGTCCTTCCTCTCCTCAAATTCTGCCCTCCCCAGGGTCCACACCCAGAATCTCCAGGTATTTCCCAACCCACAGCATGCTTACGTTGGATGAGAGGTACAATCTCTCAGAATTTCACCCAGACTTGGGGAGGGGAGAGTGATGTTGGAAATATGTTGTGCCTTTCATGGTCTCTAAAGCAGGGGTGCTTTCTCCTGTCTGACAAGTATTTGGAAGGTAGGTCTCTTCATTGTTGAGTACAGGTTTTGGGAATATTCCCAGTGAGGAAAGTTACAAATGGGAATGTGTTTCCTACTGAAGCCAATGGAAACTATTACCAAATCAGTTAATAAATCCATGATACATGTAACATAATAATATTTGAGGATCAAACAAAAAATCTTAACAAAATGATGTGAGTGACACCTCCCCTTAAATCTGAAAGCCATTTTTATGCACAAACCTAATAACAAGCAGCCCACAACCTCCTCCCCCCCGTAAAATTTAATAGAAAAACACAAAGAGAGAAACTTTGGGTTTCATGTAATAAAAATAGCTTTTTGGATGCTGAGCCACAGGCAGAGTAGCAGTGTCGGGCTTGGAGATCAGACGTGGAGGCAGATAATAGGCAAAACTAGCACTAGCTGTGTCATTATAAGGATCTGCAGAACACTTTCCCCCTGTTCTTAATTACATAAATGGAATGTGTGCCATTTAGCCTTGCCCATAGGTTACAACAATTGTGCTGAATCAGGATAGTGCCTGTAATCAGGTTATTGCTTTTTCACCATTCTGCTACCTTCATGCCTTTTGTCTCTTATAATTCACAAACACATCTCAGCATCATATTTTTAAATGTTTCCCATTAGACCTATTAAGATGTTTTTCAATTGAATTAAATACTGACTGTCAATTTGTTACATGGAAATGTGACACAACCTTTGGATGGTATGAATAAATGAAAGGCAAGAACTTAGTGTACCTTCTTAATGAACTGGTCTTAAGGCTTACATTAGTAAGACTGATACATATTACACTGGCAGTGGTTTTTTCATTTCAACATTCTAAGAACTCTGCTGGATAACTGTTCTATAATGTGCATATTGACTTAGATTCTTTTTGGAATTAGTAAGCAATCTGTCACTTTTTCCTAATATTACATATGTACTTCCATACTGTAGAATTGCTACTTATGACCAGATTGGCAATAAAAATGTGTTTCTGTGTGTGCAGTACAGTACATGAAAAGTTGTGTGTATGTATTAAAAATTCTTTGCAATTTTACATTCCACAATTAAAAAAAAAGAAAGTCTTGTGTCTGCAAAACCAGCAGAAGTAAGAGAATGAATTTTTCCATGTCCTGGCCCTCCCCCAGGGCAAGCAAAGCTGCTTCTGTTCCAAAAGTGGAGCTAAAACATGATAGGAACAGGTTTAAATAAACAGATTCATCCAGACTGCATGGACACCACCCACTCAAGCCCCTTACCTCAAGAGGGAATATGAACAACTGGCTGGCCAATACTTATTTAGATCCTCATGGCTGTTCTTTTTTCTGTGAACAGGAAAACTCCTCCAAAGTATGGGGTAGACAGATTCAGATTGTTTATATTAGCTAATGATAGAAGAAAAATTATAAATCTGTGATCCAGTTTTTCATGGACTATCTGCCCAAACCAACTAGCGAGTGCTTTCCTTGCTTGTTTTGATTCCATTGGTGGTGACAGGGGGGAAGTTATGTGCCCTGTGTTTGTGGTACTCCAGCCTTGCCTATTTTGCCTGCGTCCCAAAGCTGAGCACATTCATGTCAATCCAAACTGGATTGCATATTATATACTTTGTGCTTTCTCACACTGGAACCTGCAAAATTGTAGTTTGATTCAGTAAGTTTTGAGTTTGCCCTCATGATGATTTCTGACACCTGTGTTGTAAAGCAGCATGCATACTAACAAATGAAGCTGTTCTTCAGTGTAGCATGTCCTGCTCCAATATTAGGGCATGTAATCCAAACAAGCCAGTAAATGTGAGCATGTTACCAACACTGGTTCCCCAATCAGCCCTTATGCTGAAAGCCATCACCAGCATGGGCACAAAACTTCTAGAAATGCTGCTTATTTTAAATTGCAAATAAATCATCAGTGCTGCCTAGGGGCTAACTGATACGAAACAAAATGGCATTCAGGCAAGGGAAGGCAAACCGTTGAACATCTATTGGGAAAATGTAATAATTTATTTATTTGTGCACTGCCTTTCTTCTGTGTATATAGGATTCTTAGGAGGTTCTCTGGGTTCCTTAGAGGGTCTCTGGGTCAGGTACTGACAAGACCATCAGCAAAGCTGCTGTGTCATGTCTCTTCAGACCACACCTTAGAATCTGATAAGAAGAAAATAAAAAATATGCATGGAATAGCTGTAAATCAATACTGAATACTTAGGATGGGGTACAGCAACAACCAGTCTAGTGTAACATTTCCAGAGATGTTGCTGAGGGCCTTTCAGCATAACTGAAAACAACCATGTTGCTCTAAATGTTTGGGATCAGGCAGGAAAGCCTGGAGAGAACAGTTGAAAGAGAGCTCAGAGGCAGATTCTAGCGGGAAAGCATACTGTCTCCTCTCTGTAAGCATCATCTAAGGGGTTTTAGTTGGGTTTTTTTTTTTTTTTGGTATTATCTAAGGAAAGTACAACATGTACAGAATATTGCTGTTTAGGATTCAGTGTTATAGGAGAGTCTGTTCATTAATCATGCTGAGGACTATATTCTTCTAAATGTGAGACAATCAGAGAAGGTTCTACAAAGGTCACTTAGCTTAATGTCGTATAAATAAATGTGATCAGATGCTTGTAGGAATCAATCATATTCCGCTATGGCTAAGGTGAAGATTGTGTCAAATAGCAGCATTTTGAATAAGCTGCTTTTTGTTGCTTTTCCCCATCTTAGAGGTGGGAAAAATACATATTTCCACAGCCACTTGATTCTTTAAAATAAAAAGTCTACAGCAAATGAATTGGAGGACTTTCATATATCCAGCTGATAATGTTTGGTATTTTAAAAATCTAAATACAGTCAGCATATTCAGTAAAGGGAGAAAATAGCATGAGATGGCCATAAGGTTAATATATACCCAGTTAGCAGTAGTTTTCTTAACATTTTTATAGGAGTGAATTAATGTAAGATGATTCATTGAAAAACAGAGCAATCCTAAGCAGTTCTACTCAGAATCCCACTAACGTCTATTCAATAGGGCTTACTCCCAGGAAAGTGTACATAAGAATGACCTGCTATTTACTTGAGAAATATTCAATATTCCTGGCAGAATCAATGTTGTATCTTAGAATGCTCTATGATGGTTACTGTCTTAACTAGATTCCTTAGCCTAAATTATTGTATTGGATGCTTTCTATATTAAAATATAATGTGTACAATGACAAGATCAATCCCCTCCCCCTTAGGAATACATGTGGGACTTCTTCAAATAATGAAATTGCAACATAAAAGATGTAAAAGAAGCAACATAACTGGCTAGAATATTATACCAAATTATTATAGAAATGTACTAAATTTAAATGCCTTAAATAGCTGAGATGAATACTTTTCCAGCTTTGGCTTATAATGGACTGAATTAAATATTCCATTATTAATTTATTGGATTGGATTGTAATACAAACTTTTATACTTATCCTTATAATGTGCAGGATTCTGTTTGGCAAACCACCAAGGAAAGATCTAAAACAATAGAAAAAAGTTTTATCTTTAAAGTTTTTTTGAGTACATGGGATACTAAAAGAAAACAGTTGGTACGTAAAATATCAAGATACCAAGCCCTATTTAATCAAGAAAGGATATTGCCTCCAAGCATTATGATACCTCAAGAAGCTTGGAGAAAAGCTGGACTCAATACTCTGGAAGACATAACATCCAATAAGATACTAATAGAGAAAACAACAATGGAAGGAAAATTGGGGTTGACTATCCCATGGTATCAATATTTACAAATACAACATGTTTGTTGTCAAATAAAAATAACTACAATCATGTCGCAACTGCTATCTGAATTCGAACAAGTTTATAAATATGCTTGGAGCTCAAAGAAACATTTAATTTCTAAGCTATATATTATCTTAATGTCAATGGATGCTGATAAACCATTATCATATCAACTTAAATGGCAAACTTTATGCACACAAACTTTGAATGATGATCTATGGAAAAGGTTATGGTTGAACTTTCCATTTAGTACCAATATTGTTGACATAAAACTTCAGATATTTAAAATACTTACTTGTTGGTATTTGACTCCACAGAAGCTGGCCCATATGGTGCCAACGGCAAGATCATTGTGTTGGAAACAGTGTGGTAGCCTGGGAACATATACGCATTGCTGGCTGGAATGTCCTATTTTGATACCTTTTTGGGATGAGATAATCTTAACCATAGAGCAAATATCTGGTATAAAATTGAAAATACTGTAGAACATCTTCTTTTACATCAATGGAGTATAGATATACCAGTAGAGAGTACGAAACAGCAAATTGCCATTCTTTTAGCAGCGGCTAAAAATGCTGTTGCTCTACAGTGGAAAAGTAAACAGAGACCAAATAAACAAAATTGGCACGCTAAGCTATGGAATATGTACGTAATGGCAAGAATTACAGAGTGTTAATGATTCCTACTCTCAAAGAACACGATCTAATTTTTCTGTGACGTGGTCCCCTATATTACAGTATTTGATACAACAGAAAGAAATCCCCGCTATTATAGATTTATTACATTTATGGTAAAATAATTAATAACATGCCAAATTATTGTTAGGATTAATAGTTGTATAAGATACATATGACCTATGTGGTGATATGTTATAGTTGGAATTATATATTTTATTATTATTGAGATTGATGCCTATGTAAATTTGTAATTGATGTGTATGTAAACTTGATTGGAAATCCAATAAAAATTATATTAAACCACAGGGCTTTGTAATGTGTCATGCTATTTGACTACAGCAGTGTACCCAACCATGCAGTTCCAAAGACTTCATTTCCATCTTCAGAGGAGAGAACAACAATTTGTGCTGAATCTCCCCTCCTATTGCAGACTTTCTTAGCAACAACATTTTGAGGAGTTTTGTAGACAACAAGGTACAGTCCACAAACAGTCCATGTATTTTTGACAGCTGAAGGAATGTTTGCGGTGAGTCAATAACTTAAGCACAAAAAGCTATCTATTTAAAACTGAAAAAATGTGTATAATGCTTATATGTAATTAGTCAGGCATTAATAGATTTATTTTAAGGCATCCTGGAAAATGCTAATCATATTAACTTCATTTTGTAATGCATATAAAATGCATATATTGTTTTGTATTTCAGTGATTGAGCCAAAGTTAAGAAATAAGACCCAGTGCTTTCAGTGGCAGAAAGCAGAGCATATGTTTAACTTAACATTGAAGTTAACATGGCTGGATTGTGCCAAAAGTCTGTTTTTAAAAAAGAACTGAAGGGGTTCTAAACAGTGTTCCCTCTAAGCTGAGTTGGTGTGAGCTAGCTCACAGTTTTTTAGCCTCTGGCTCATACATTTTTGTCTTAGCCCAGGAAGGATGGCTCCAGAGCAAACTGATTCATGCGGTAGCTCACAACTTTAATGCCAGTAGCTCAAAAAGTTGAATTTTGGCTCACAAGACTCTACAGCTTAGAGGGAACATTGGTTCTAAAGACTTGATTATTAAATGAAGCATAAAATAGCAGAAAAAGTAAAAGAAAATTGAAAAGCTTGTTTTTATGCTACAATAGGTACCATGCCAAACTTTATTTTTTCAGCTATGATAACATTGGAGTAACATTTATTTTTTCAGCTATGATAACATTTTCTATATGTATAAACATTCAATTAATAAATTTACAGTCCTAAAAGTTAGGGATAATGAAATCCAGTGTTTAAAAAAAATGTTACTGAAATGTTATTCATGAATTTTCTTACAATATTTCTACTACTCTCTTTTTAGCATAATCCCTGGGGACTAGTACATTTCAGATAAGTGCCTCGAGAAGGTAAGGATCTAATGAGGACAACAGAGCCAAATTTATGTCCACATATTATGAATATTAAAGGTTACATCTTTGGCAGATTTTAAAAGTGCTCCATTTGTTCACAGAGTCAAGTGTTTAATGTTAAAAGCAGACATGAGCACGATGTGATGAAAATGGGATCATCAGCACATAATTGGTTATTTCCTGTAACATTGTAACAAGCCTGGCCTAGCCCACCCATCCTGGGATGAAGACTCCTCAGAAGAAGAAGAGCTCCCTGTACTTCCGGCTTGGGAATGGGAACTTCCGGATGCACTCTGGTGAGCTCCGGGGTTTTTAAGATTTTATTTTATTTTAATGAATATTTTAAGAGTTGTTAAGATTCTTTTATCTGTTTTGCTGCCTGCTTGAAGAGCTCTCTGCCGGGAAGTTTTCCCAATCAAAGTGGACTGTTGTTTTTGTAAATATAAACTGACCTTCACGGCTCTCAGTTCCAGCTGCACTCCAAGGAGCCTTCATTGTTACAACAAGCTAATTAAATCCTGCTATGTGCTGTTAGGAGTGCAGGCTTACCTGGGGGGTCAGAAGAATAAGTCTGAGAAGTAAGAAAGACTTTTGAACTCCTGGTCTATATTTGAACTGGGAACACTGTCTTCCATATGGGATGGGTGCCCTAAAGAGGTCGTGCGTTGGTGACAAAGAAGGAGGCAAATACACCTGCGTGCAGACAGACTAAAATAAACAATTTTTTTCCTTCAAGAGATAAGCTTGTTTATAATGTCCCTGTGACAAACTGTTTTGCTTTACTAGACAAAGGAGGTTTGGATGGAACCAGGCAAGAGACTTGGCAAGATGCAGCCACAGCTAAAGCTAAGGATAGGGGAGGAAGGAGTGACCATAAATCACCTGGGATAAGAGATACGAATGATGATTTACTAGCCAGGTTAATAGAATTGACGGCTCATACTGTAACCTCTCTATATAACTCACTGTCTGCAATGGAAAACTGCCTCGAGAAACTGATCAGGCCTGTCCTAGGGCACACAGATATATTTCAGCTGAGCCCTAGTTTAAACAAGCCTAAAACGTCCATATCAGAATGACATGCCAAATGGAAAGGAAGGCCCAGAGAGCTGAACCCTCCTCATAGGTATGAGCTTTTCTTGGATGCCCAAGATCAACATCTGGCATTGCAACCTTACAAGATTGTGTTGACGGCCTGCAGGTACAGAGGGAAAATCCACCTGTGGAAGTCTAAGCATAAAGTGGTGGACCATCTAAGTTACCTCCTAAGAACTAAGAAAATGAATGTAGATTTAGAAGATATAGAGGATATTACCATTGATAACCAAATACACAGAGTTATCCTCACATTTAGAAGTTCAAGAATACCTCACGAGATGCTTACTTATAGAAACAACTATTAATCCACTAATGATCAGGGTGCCAAATAAACATCTGCAAGAAGAGAATGACACCCAAGATCTGATGATGGAGCTTGAGGACTGCTCTCAGGAGCCCACACACAAAAGAATCTCTGAGTCAACTCCTGAGTCAGAATTTGCGAGGTATCGTACTGAGAACAACAATTACTGGCTAGAGAACACAGTGGAAAGAGAGCTGCTGCACGCCTTTACAACCCTCCCATTAGTAGATCAAACTGCTATAACCTCCAGCCTAAGGAGGATATATGACAGATTCTCAGGAACTAGCAATGCAGCCATAAAGGAAGGAGATGCAGAGGCAAGTATTGATGCCAGGATAAGAATGGAAACCAACCAACCTGACGCAAAGGAGGAGGATGGAGAAGTCAGAAAGGACTTTAGAATGAGTATGGAGATTAACCAGAATGAGGGTGATAATGAAATGAATCTCCCCCGGCTGGACGCCTCTCCCTTTAATCAGCAACCCAGAGAATCGGAAGTGGCTCTGGAGGTTAATACCATCCCAAGAATGGACATTGAAGGCAGGGTCCAAGACCTCTCCCAAGGCACCCACAAGGGAGGTGCTGACAAGACACATAAAGGGCAGCAAATCCTTACACGGAATGGATGTGTGTTTCAAGATCTCACAAGTTATTGAACGCTATTGACTTGGACTGACCCCATTCCCACCCAATCTCTGTAACATCATGTAACATTATGGGTTGGGCAACGAGATCAAAAGAACCAGATGCAAGTAACTTCAAGCAGAAATTTGATACTATACTAATGCAAGAAGCATGGTGTACACATCCTCTGATATTAGAGGGATATAATTCATATGAACTTCAGGCCAAGCCTTCAGTGCGAGGCAGGGCCAAGGGAAGTTTAGGTATATTGATATCAATGACCATGAAGGCTAAGATTACTCATCCTCCTTCTTACAACCAAATAGTGATGGCCCTGTTCCTGGAATTTAAAGATTTTAGCTGTTTAGTAGTGAATGTATATATCCCTGCCAGCAAATCTAAAGTCCAATTAGATAGGAACTGGAAAGGTTTGGAAGCTTACATTTGGCAATTGAGTAGAACAAAGCAAGCTTCATTCACAATAGTAGGTGGGGATTTTAATACCAGATTGGGGAGAGACGATAAATCCCTATACAGGAGTCATGATGCATGCTCCCCAAGGTTAGATCCACCCCATTTGCCTTGCGTAAGACTTTCTAAAGACTCTAAGGGTGCGGTCAGATGGCGTGCTGAGAGCGGGTTAACCTGCTCTGGTTCTAACCAAATTATATTTGATCTGGATAATCATGATCACACTTACCTCCCTTATCCTGCCTCACTGCGCAGTCACATCGCTCCCCGGCGTCTACACTACCAACATGCAGGAGCGTGTGTTGGTGGGTTTTTTTCTTCTTCTCAGTTTGCACATATGTATGGCGCTCATCCGTAGACTGGGGGGGGGGGTGAAACTACCATGGTGCATGTGCAGAACTATCAGGGCAAATCAATCCAACCCCTCCAACAAAAGGCATCTCTTTAAACGTTTGACCCGAAAATGGCCTCCATGAGATCCTGAACTCATCTAAACTCTAAAACAAGTGACTGTTTAAATGTCGGTTTTCTAAGCACGGAAGCAGAGCTCTCCCTATGCATGCACCACCAACACTAAAAAAATGGCGGGTGAAAAGTGGAAGCCTCAGGCAGCTTTCGAGCGGGGAGGGGGTTAAAACCGGAAGTGGCTTGACACCAGAGGAGCAATCACACAGTGGGAAAATGCAGCTTTAAATGGGAGAGCTGAGAAAACACCACTTTGGGACCTGGTAACAAAATACTTTGGGTTAAAGCGGTTTTGAGCTGGAAACCAATGGCTGGGGACAGGAGGCAGATGTTGACTGTGTGATCATGCATATAAAATCCGCTGCTGAACTGTCATGACACCAGATCAAATGGCGCATCTGAATGTACCCTAAGAGTAATTATGCAGTTTTTTTGCTAGCACATGTGGCAAATTAAGTGAACCTGAGAATTCTAAATGGCTCCCACATAAATGATAATTCCAGGAAATATACTTTCTGGTTCAGGTCAAGGCTGAGCAGGATTGACTATATGTTAATTTCAGGGAATTTACTGCAATTTACCAACTCATTTGAGGTTGCCACATTTTGTGGAGGTGACCATATCCCCCTTACCCTGATTATGTCAGTCCCTGCTTCCTGCCCAAGAATTGTGGATAACTTCAAGGGCAGTGTTGTGTACGGGGAGAAATATATCAGGTCAAGATGGGATGACAATTTGGGGAAAACGTATGCAGGATTATCTCAAACAAGAATCTATCACATCTCTGGCACGTGACATCACTTACTCAGAGGAAGGGGAGGTGGCTATTAATTTGTATGAAGACCTAATCCAGCAATTGCAACTTCCACTAGGAAGCCAGTATTTTACTCCCAAGGGCAAAACCAGGGGAATAAAGAGCAAATGGTTTGACGCAGAATGCTTACAAGCCAAAAGATAACTATGCAATATGTATTTAAAGTATAGAACTGACTCAGAGTCACTTTAGAAGGATCGAAAACAATTTACTTTTCTTTTATAATGACAACAAATAAACAAACAAACAAAAACCAAGACAAAACAAATCTACAACACAGACATAAATTAGGAAAATCTATCCATTAAGTATCTTACATTTTTTTCTCTCTAATCACATTGAAGTTTCTACACTTTAAACTGTTAATTTAAAGTTTTGCATGTATCACAATCAACGTTCTTATTATGTTCTTTATACTTTCTACTCCGGTTGTATACACAATTCATTTAATATATTCTTCAATCCACCTGTAAAATCTTGACCACGTACTTTCAAAGTTTTCTTCTTTTTGTCCTTTCAGAAGTAAAGTGAATTTGTCCATCTCAGCTGTTTCCAATATTTTATTTATTTATTTATTCGTCATATTTATATCCCGCCCTCCCCACGAGCGGGCTCAGGGTGGCTTATATTACTTGGCAATTTATTATTTCTTCTTTAGATGGTATCTCTTTTCTCCTCCAATATTTAGCATATAATATTCTAGCAGTTGTAACAGCATGTATAATCAGATAAGAATCCTGCTTTTTACAGTTTTCTGGAACTATATTCAATAAAAAAAATTCTGGTACAAAAGAGATATTAGTTTCCAAATTTTTTTGCAACACAGCGGCTTGCAATCCCCTTCCCCTCCCCACAACAGACACCCTGTGAGGTAGGTGGGGCTGAGAGAGCTCTTTTGAGAACTGCTCTTTCAAGAAAAGCTCTGAAAGAACTATGGTTTGCCCAAGGTCATCCAGCAGCTGCAAGTGGAGGAGTGGGGTATCAAAACTGGTTCTCCCAGATTAGAGTCCGCACACTTAACCACTACACCAAACTGGCTCTCGGGACAGGTAATTTTGTAAAATCACCACTCTAGAACCTTCTTTTAGTGGCTTTTTGAATTTGTAGGATTTAGTTCTTCTTGAATTTGAAGGATTTGATTCACTTTGTGTATTTTTGTATCTGACAATACAGCACCTTTACAGAGGTGCTGACAGCAAGAGATGGTCAGGACAGATTTTAGTACTGTTTAAGGTCAATCGTGAAAAATGAGGATTTTAAACGCAATTCTATGCACATAATTAGCATATGGTTGTGAATTTGTATTGGTCATTTCAGTGAGAGTTCACTGGAGTAACTATTTATATGACTACACTGTAAGTCACTAGATCTAAGACCATTCTGATCATTTAAAAGCATTATTAAAATTATTTTACAATCTTGAATACAGCAATTGTGCAAGCCCAATATAACCACAGGCAGCAAATGTAAGGAGCAACTAAGGTCAGCAAAATTGCATTTAGGAACAAGTAACATTCAGATTTCTTCTCTGACAGATGGAGAACTGCAGAGATGACACATTTTAGACTCCTGGGGAAAGCACGCAAGTTACCTCTAGCGGTCTCTGACAGTCAGTTCCCTGCATCCCCATTATATTGGCCTTGAAGGGGACAAGACTTTCTTTCTGGTATTTCCTTAGGAAGGTAATTTAAAAATATTTAATAAGCTTGTCTAATTTGTATGGTATAGAAATACGGTATGCAGCTCTCTTGAAGCAAAACATTCTGTCGGAGCATCAGAATTCTTTTTACAAGAAATCCAGAAATTCTTCACATCAGAGGAATAGTAAGAAAAAGCATTTGCCTCATTCCCTTTTCATCCTCCCTCCCTTCTGTTACCTATTCCTGACTTTGTAATACAGTCCCTCCAGCCTTTTTTCTGTCTCCTTTTCTTTAAATGGCAACACCGTTGCAGCAATATCCCTCTTTAACTTCAATGCTTATTCATACATATTGAGACTCAAGCAGATCAAGCAGATATCTTGAATCCTGTGAGCAGTGGAAAGTTGCCTTTGAACTTACAAAGCCAACTACAGAAGGTTCACAATCACATCTATGCCTGAAAGATGCAAGTCATGAAAAGAGAATAACTGCTGATATTTTCACTAGTATGATACCAACTACACCCAGCTACAGTGGAGAAGGACACTGGCAGCCACTCTGGGCCAGCCACAACTGAGGACACCAGCAGCCGTGCCAGGCTCAGCCATGGCAAAGAAGGATGCCAGCCAGGCTCAATAGTTGTGTGGGGGAGCCTGGAGCCATGCCAGGCTTGGTGATGGGGGGGAGATATGGGATTTTGCCCCCACTGAGCTGTACAAAGAACATCAAGTTTGGGTTAATGGCAGTGATCCAGGGATCCCCCCCCCCGCAAGTATCACAGGTTCCCACTTGTAAAACCCTATTTTCATTCATGGATGCATACTACTCCAGGGCACTTTCAGTTCAGAGTAATTAGGTGCTTCACCATGTTCCACTTTCACACACTTGCATAAAAGTCTGCCCCCAGGTTTTGCTGGTTTAAGGAACTCCCCTCCCCAACCTCACATTCTGTTTCTTTCACAGAGCTGTGCCAAAACCACACATGCATTTTCAAACACTAAATATAACTCAGGAATCTGCCCCCCCCCCCCGCTTCAGTTAATGCTCCTTACCACTGTCCACCAGTTATGGCTTTTCTGCTTTAAACTTCATCACACCAGGTGTAGCTGTTGCAGGAGAAGACATTCTCCACTTTTGTCTTCTAGGATGGTGGCCCATAAAGTGCAGTTATTAGATTTAGATGTAATTCTTTCCTGATGGCTGGTGACAATCTGATTGTTTCTTTCTGCATTTGGGCTCAGATGAAACCAAGCTGGAGAAATGCCATATCACTTTTACCCAGCTCTGATGAATGAATGCATTATTTATTACAGTCAAAGACCAGCACAAAAATAGATTTAGGCCCCGGTCACACGGGCAGGAAACTGCGGGGGAGAAGCGTGGCTGTTTGCCCTGGGGCAAACTACTGCGCAGTTACGCGACCAGACCTCCCGTGGAGGTCATGTGGAGGTACCGTGGAGGTTCCATGGCAAGGGAGAGGTGCTGATCACAGGACAAGCCGGCGCGCAATGAAGAAGCGCGCGCCGCGGCAAACTATTTTTTTGTGTGTGTACACGACAAATGCGCATGCTCCGTTGGGTGCGTGTGCACATCCACAGAGACTTGGACAAAAAAAACCCACCTTATTTGCAAGGGGACATGGGCAGGCGCCGGATGCCACCGGAAACGCGATCAGACGCCCGCCCTTGCCCCGCAGTTTCCGGAAACTAGTACCTCCGAGGTACTAGTTTTTTGCCACGCAGTTTCGGCTGGAAGCCTCGGTTGAGCCACGGGAGTGCTACGCTTCCCAGATGTGCTGGTGAGATCGCGCCCGGAAACTCCGCCTGTTTTCCGTCTCACTTGTGTGGCTTCTGTTCTGTGTGACCGCAGCCATAGTACCAGAAATGGTTACATAAAAATGTTACATAGGTGATCTTAAAAAGAGCAAATGCAATTGATTAAAGGACAACAAAATTTTATTCAAGGTATAAACTTCTCTGTGTATGCACACTTCTTCAGATACAGTGTATCTGTATCTGGAGAAGTGTGCATGCACACAATAGCTTATGCTGAGAAATTGTCATCATGATTAAATAAAGATTCTACTGGTGTTGAACATGCTTCAGAGTCTATAGCAGCAGGTTATATGAATTCTTTTCCCTAGGAATTCCTTTATTAATTGCTCACATTGTCCAGAACTTTTGGAAATGATACTGGTAACAAAAAGATTTATGTGTCAGACATGGAAGTGAATGACATGGAAGGCTTCCAGTAAGGGGACAAGTAAAAGTTGCATATTGCTTCCTTTGTATGACAAAAAACCTGAACACCTTCCACTTTAAATGCTTCAGTCTATATTACCTAATTGAATAAGGAAAATTAAAAGAGTTTAGGCTGCCCAGTCTTTCACAGAAAAAGCAATGGTTAATTATAAGCATGCATGCCATATTCCCTTCTTAATCCCCCAGTAGACAGAAAGGGGTATCATTGACCCAGCAATATTCCATGTCTGCACACAAAGTGGTTGTTTCCCTGCAAACTCTGTAGTGCTTACTTAAGTCACAGGCAGAAAGCAGAGCCCTAGAAGGCACATCTGTATCTTTATCTAAAATATGGAGGCTCCCATGGTTGGTGGTGTAGCAGGATAGTGGGGGCTATATTGGGAGGCAAAAGCCACGTGACCACAGTCTTTCCAGGGACTAAAGCCAGGCTGTCTCAGTGATTTTGAAATTCAGTACCTAATATTTGTCCTGACATGGATCGCCCAGGGCAGCCTGATCTTGTTAGATCTCAGAAGCTAAACAGAATTGGACCTTGCTAGTATTTGGATGGGAGACTCCCAAAGGAGTCCAGAATCATGACACGGATGCAGGCAATGGCAAACCAACTCTGAACGTCGCTTGCCTTGAAAACCCTACAGGGTCGCCATAAGCCAACTGTGACTTGATGGCAAAAGCAACAGCAATCTAAAGTTATCCTGCCAAGCACAAAGAAGAATCTTACCTGTCTCTTTGAATTTCTGATTGTGTAAAAGGGTGGTCAGATTTTTTTTAAATGGCAAAATAATACAGATAACTGAAGAAAATGGTTCCCTAAAAAACTTTGGTCATTTAAAAATCTTTGGTTCAGGCCTCAAAATGCAGCCTAGAAACAGTTCCCAGAGATAGAAGAGACACAGCTTGTTATTTTAAGATGACACTCAACTGTGCAGAGTGGGGAGTACCTAGTGCCAATTTCCAATTAACACATTCCAACCAATTGAGGTCTATGGGTTTCACCTGTGGGAAAGGGGCCGAGACAAATCTGCAGTAAGTTTCATTTCCTTCCATCCTGGTCAAGTCACCCTATAGGTCATTTGCCCAGTAACAGGAAGTTACAGTTACATCACCTCTAAGGGTTTTCATTGGTTCTTCAGGCTTGGAACCATGTTGCATCCTTACCCATAAGAATGTTAGTTTTCAATTAGGTATTGTTTTATGCCAATAAAGGCTAACTAATAGTTAGCTGTGGCTGTTGTTGGTGACTGTGTACTACACACTATGTAGTTGCTGTTATGCTCCTGGCAGCCATTTTGCTTGCTTGAGAGGGCAAAACAGCATGCTGGCCCTGGCTGTCTCTGGAGAGCCTTCAGCCGGAGATGGAATAACATCTGGTAACTTGGAACCATTGTATTACTGTGTTAGCTAATATTTTTGTTCTTAGATTTCTTGTTTTCCCTCACAGTTTTGTCATTTTTTTTTAAAAAAAATTGCACCTTAATAAAATAATTAAATTTTACTTGCTTCTGGTTTTTGCTTCCAATTGACTTCAGCCTAATTCCAGTGTTTTAGATCCAGTGACCGCCTACTAGGTAACTTGTCTTTTGTTTGGGAAACTTGTTCTGCAGGCTCACCCTGCAAGGCTGACTGTCTTGTTAATGTCCCTGAAATGACACCCAGGTTTATCTGATGCTGGGCGGCCAGTCCAACTCCGACCCAGATGACCTTCATTGGGCATTACAAGCTGGGGCTGCTTGGCTCAGACTGAGTCGGCTGAAGCTAAACCTGGGGAAGACGAAGGTCCTGGGCCTAAGACAGGTCGGTTTGGGGTTGGGGCTCCCTCTCCCGGCTTTCGATGTGGCGCCGTTGGTGCCGGTGTCAAGGGTTAGGAGTTTGGGAGTGCTCCTGGACTCCTCCTTATCGATGGAGGCCCAGGTGGCAGCCACTGCCAAGTCAGCCTTTAACCATCTTTGGCTGGCGTGGCAGTTGGTTCCTTTCCTTGACCGCGAAGACTTGGACACAGTGATCCATGCGACGGTCACCTCAAAGTTGGACTACTGTAACGCTCTCTACATGGGGCTTCCTTTGTTGCAAATCCGGAAGCTGCAGCTGGTGCAGAATGCGGCGGCCAGGCTGTTGATGGGTCTCACTAGACGGGACCACATCCAGCCTGTGCTGAAGGCGCTGCACTGGCTGCCTATAGCATACCGGATTCGCTTCAAAGTGCTGGTTCTTACCTATAAAGCCCTTGATGGCCAGGGTCCAGCGTACCTAAGGGTACCTTTCCCCATATGTTCCCCCAAGAGCACTATGGTCGGGGGCGCAGCACCTATTGGTGGTTCCAGGCCCCAAGGACATCAAGTTGGCCGCAACCAGGGCCAGGGCTTTCTCGGCGGTGGCTCCTGTCTGGTGGAACGAGCTCCCAGAGAAGATCCGGGCCCTGCGGGACTTGGCACAGTTCCACAGGGCCTGTAAGACGGAGCTCTTCTGCCAGGCCTTTGCATAGGAGCTGCCACCATCATTGTGCCACCACCAAGTTGCCATCTTTGACGGTGGATTAGACCTATAAGTGAGCCGGCCCTGGGAAGACGCCTAGATGACCAAAGAACTTATGTTGTCAGGCTAGGTTGATAAATGGAAACCATCTTGGAGTAATAAGATTTAACATCAATAGCACCACACTTTATTTATTGATTGTTTTTATGCTGTTTTAATTGTTTGTTATGGCATTTGCTTCTGTTGTTAGCCGCCCTGAGCCCATTTGGGGAGGGCGGGATATAAATCTAATAAATAAATAATAAATAAATAAAGGCTGGGAGGCTTTCCCTTTTGCTCCTAAGCAGTTGGGATAGATATAAAGGGTTGGTGGTAGCCTACTAGACTAGTGTGTGGTAGCCACACACTGAGTTTGTTGTAATTTTGTGGTGCTGGTGCCCATCTACCCAAAGGTCCTTTGCCCAGGCTGGATTGGGAACCTTTGACAATATCAAGCTTACCAAGAGGTTACATGCATATTGTTGTAAGTTATCCTTTGGCAAATGATCTTGTGTATTTATCACTGGTGATGTAGTACATTTCATTCCTCTTCTCTACCCCCAAGGAGAAAGAACAGTAGAGAATAAGTTCCAGATTGTGTCCAGCTACCAAATCACTTACTTATATTATTACTCTTCTCCATTCTGAACATGCAGTTCAAAAATATTACAAAAGATTCCTTCGGATAATATAGAAAACTTCAAGACATATTTTGTAATATTTCAGGGTACATAATTAGGTCATTGCCTCTGCATATGATCAAAAGAATGGCTTTTCTGTTCAGATCTCATTTCAAGAAATCTCTTTAGATAAACTTTGATGGAATCAAAGCTATAATGAGACCCTTTTTTGGTAAATGATTGTGATAATTATATGCCTAGTCTTTTAAAAAATCTCCTAGGAAAGATTATGTGGTGAGTATTAGGCCTCATTCCAGATTTTATCTTTTCTTTTGTACTATGAATTCTCTTCGTACTTTAATTGAAAAAGAGAGTTAATTGTGCAAACTGGTAATAAGCATTGCTTGTTTATATGAGTAAAAAGGTGCTTACCCCCAACATCATTCAGTGATTGAAATTCTTTGAACAAAAGATGTTACAACCTTCTGCCCCCAGTAGTACAGAAACCCAGATGTCTTGCATGTTGAAATTCTTTGTCAATGTTCACTGATTTTGTGTTTGTATACTTACACAATCATTGTGTCACCATGCCCATGAATGTGCCTTATGAGAGTAACTTCTTGCGAAATTAGAGTCAAATATGTTTTATATATGCAAGATTAGATTGTCTAGCTGTTTCCTCTCCAATTGTATAATTTGTCAGTACTTTAAAGAATGCAGCATTTCTTCCTGAAACTCAGCAATGAATCTTAACACCTGCCACAGACTATATGGGAAAGTTTGATGGTTTGATGTGGTGCTGGGGGGAGGGGGGAGGGACGAAGCCCTTCCCACTCCCAATCAGATCTCCAAGGGGCTTGGAAACCGACCTGAACCAGGACCAGCCCGCAGCGTAGCCACCCTAGAAGGCTAGCTAGGAGAAAAACAATAAGATAAATTAATTAAAAACCTGAGAATTGTGGCACTCTGAGCAGAGCACTAAGAATGGCTTCTGTCTGCTTTGAGGCAGGGCCATAAAAAAGGGAGAGCAAGGGAGAAGCCCCTCCCCCTAAAGGAACTGCAAAATTAATAAGGTGACCCCGCTTGCCTACAAGGGGGAGCTTCTCCCAGAAGTTCAGACTGCCCCACCACAGGACCACTGGAAAACTCATATAACTCCATCAAAACTATTGAATGTGTTCCCTCTGAAAGCATGATATAAAGACCTCTGAGCTTAGAATGCATTTCCCATTGAAATAACTGTCATAAACCTGTGTTCTTTTTGTTCTTCATGTTGTAAGACTTAGCTTTGGCTTGCAGTCATTTTTCTCAAGGATGGAACAGAAAGAATACTGCTGAAACAGACCAAAGAGATGTTTTGCAGACATTGTTAAGCCTGCTTTGTTCAACCATCTATATTTATTTATCAAATTTATACCCTGCCCTCCCAACTGAAGCCGGCTCATTACCATTACCATTAACAATCAGGGTCTCTAAGACCTCTGAACAAGAAAGCACAAGATCATTCTATGAATGGCTCAAGGACCCAGCTTAGCTATCTAGCTATGCCCGCTTGTAATGCTAGCCAGGTTTAGAGATGACAAAGTCTAACTGTGATTAGTCAGAGTTAAAATGAGGTACCCAGTACCCTCAAAAGGAAATGGCACCTGTTGTTCTTTTTGCAAAGAATGCATTAATAATGATTATTCTGAATCTTATGCTTTTGTTATGTCTGGACAATTGATTTTATTGAGATCAAATATAAATCAAAGCACAGTGTCTGTTATTTCAAAGGACACAATTCTGCCACTCATTTCAGTTTCTAGTAGACTGTCATATGTTTTGTTTATGTGAAAGAAAAGTTCATGAAAGCTACTACAGACTTAAAAATTTCACTGTCTGTTCAAGCTTCATTTTTTTAAAAAATGCTACATGTTTATTGTGTCAGATACGGCGGCATGAAAAGCATTAAATAATGTGCAACAGCATTATGATATTGTACAGAAATACAGTGCAATCCTAAGCAGAGTTCTAAATCCACTAAAGCACTTTATGAATGGTTGAGTCCCTTGTGTTTAGTCTAGTGCCCTACTAGAGGCTTCCATCTATATATATATATAAAAGAAAGTCCCCTCACTGTAATATCAATGCCCAGGCCAAACCCCTGGACCTAGAAACACAAAATTCGAAGAGAGCACTCCTGCCATGGCATAGATGCTTACTAAGAAGGGATTTTTAGAAATTCGACCCCTAAGGGGGTCAAAAGGGGTAAATTGTGCTCCCCCCCATTGCTTCCTCTGTGGCTGCCAGGCGGTTGCCTCCTTTTACCCCCCATTCTCTGGTCAGCTGCAGAGGTTCTGAAGTTAAAAAAACAACAGTTACAGGAGACTGCAGAGAACTAATGACAGTTGAGGAAATCAGGAATGGCCAATCACCTGTGAAATCACCTCCCCCTCCTACACTGGAAAGGCAGCTGCCTGTTAGGTGTAGAAGAGGGGATGGGATCCTTACAGCCATTGGGGAGGCTTGCTCAGTAGGATTGCCTTAGTGCTGCTGCTGGCTCAGCCTCCCCAATGCCTTTAAACACAATCCCCCCCTTACACCAGACAGGTGGGTGTTTGTCAGTTGTAGGAGCACGGCCAGGGTACTTTAATCCATCAGGGAGGCTGCCCCAGTTGGATCACCCAGCCTCCCCAATGGCTTTAGCCACATTCCACCCAATATGGAAATATACCCCAAATTTGTAGAAAAGTGGTTTCCTGTATTAGGTTATTTAACTTCTCACAATGTGGGTTCTAGAAAATTGGTTCAAATGAATTTGCTTAATATCTGATTGCTTGGATGTTGTTTTGAATATGTAGTTATGTCCCACTTCTTAAATATGACATAAAAGAGAAGCATTTTTGAAAGAAAGAAAAAAGAGGAGCGTGCCCTGCACCCCCCAAAAATTTCAGTGCCCAGCCTCTGGTTAACTCTGTAGCTCAGAGTTCTGAGGTAAAACCTGCCTGCTTGCACCCACCTCCCTCTGATTCCTCAGCTATGTATCTCACAGTTCTGAGGTAAAAACACAGTTAAAAGAGACTGAAGACAGTTGAGGACAGTTACAGAAATCAGCAATTCAGGACTCGTGAATAGACATTTCTTATAGCAGCCAGCATGGCACTGCTTCTCACCGGGACAGTTCTATGTGGCCTGCTCCAGAGTGAGCTTACCAAGTAGCCTGGTGATCCTACCCAGGGGTCTTTTCGTAGAAAAAGAGCTGCAGGAGCTCATTAGCATAACTCATTAGCATAACTCATTAGCATATGCCGCGGATCTCCACGGCCCCGGGAAGCGCAGGGAGGGGTGGCCGGGCCTCCTGAGGCACCGCGGATCTCCACGCCCCCAGGAAGCCCCGCCCCCTGGGCTCCTCACTCCCGGAGCAGTGCTCCGGAGAGCTCTGGCCCCATCCGACCCCTGATCCTACCACCTTAGGTCAGAACCACCAGTGTGGTCTACAGCGAGGTCCTTCAGTAGAGAAAAAAAACTTCATTTTACACTACGATCTTCTCCATTAGAATTCCTACAACAAATGTTATATTTCAAACTTCACATCATCAGTATTATAACTGGATTTACGGAACATAAATACCATAGCAAAGCACAGGTATCAGACTAGTTATCAATAAATTATGGACATTATACAACAGCAGTATTATAACTACTGAGTTAGGAGCTGCAGAAATGTGTGCTTTCTATATTTTTTTGCAAGCAATTTATGAATGTACATAAAATGGATGAGTCCCTTGTACTCAGTCTAATGGCCTAATAGAAAACTCTGCCTGTGCAGCCTTGGCAGTGTGGATGCAGAGATGAGAATTGGTGCTTGGAAATCTTGGATCTGATGCAGCAAACAAACAATAGAAAAATACTTTTCCTTTATTGCATTCAGGTTTCTCAGCTCTTTCAAATTTAATCAAGTACGATTAAATCTAATGGTTTAATTTTGATCTCATAGAAACTTGGATGTCAGCAGCTTCTATAAAACCCTTAACATCAACAGTGTGTTCACAGCATGGCATGCAGCAGCATGGGATCTAATATAATACAACTGCAATTACAGTACCAGTCCTTTCCGAATAGCCAGTCTCAAAGCACCTATGTAAGTAGGGCTCTCTGCAGAACAAGTATAGTGCTAAATGTGATGCTGTAACATTCTTGTATCTCTTAGATTGCCCAACAGAAATTTGCAAAGAAGATGGCTGTTAGCTTGAAACACCTAGGCTTTTTTCTTTCTCCTGTTGTACATATTTCTAGACTGGGCATGGATGGATTAACCTGGTGGACCTCAACTCAGGATTTTTAAAAATACTGTATCATATTTAAACTTGTTTAAAGGTAGCTTTGTGTCCCCATTAGGGAGAAAAACAGGATAAAAGTATACTAAAAATAATCCTGAAAACATAATAATTACTAAAAGATCTATAGACCTCAAATGAATTTTCTTGCAGCAATGTGTGCTGCTTGTATGACATAACTCCCATCAAATATGCACCAATTTATATTTGACAAAGAACAAATACAGAGAGACTGTTTCCGCAGTAATTTAACCCTCTATATGCTTGCTTTTGTTTGTCATGAGTTGGATCCAGCAGTTCCGCAGTACTGCTTTATCCAGGTGCTGCCCCAAAACCCCAAGAGGTAGATTTGTTGAGGAAAACCCACATAAATACAGTACATGAAATAGCTCCTAGAAGACGGGAGTGATCCTTAGCCTGTGGATAAGGAAGAAAACTGGAATTAGTGTGAATATTCCTGCCTTCACCAACTTTAGTGTCTGAGAGACCAAGAAACCTATACTTGTTTATGTAAGCAGAGACTGCCAAGAAATCTCAAGTTTTAAGGACCTGGCTGAATAATAGAAACAGTTACTTGTTTGTTTGTGACAAATTATCTGGTGTTTATTTTTATACATAGTTACCTCACTCCTGTTGCCTGCTCACCTCATAAGTCTGAAATCTGATTACTACCTGACCATTTCCTCTCAAAGTTAAACAGTTTGCCAGTTTTGATTGACCATCAGCCTCTCATGTGCCATTATAAAACAAGGTCAAAAGAAGTATTTTAGTCTTTCCCCTCAGTTCCCTAGGCTAAGTCAGCATTTACCATATACATTCAAATGACTGGGTGGGACAGCCAGAGGAAAACAAAGAAGAAAGAAAACCAGGCTGCTCAGCTAAGAACAATATGAAGGGAAATCCTGTGAGGGAGAGTGAAATTGTCGTAACATCATTTATCTACTCCAATATATACTGTAAAGGAGAATGCCCCCTGCTGTATTTTGCCATACAATATGAATATTCAAAAGATTACGACAACCTTATAGCCATGGTACAATCCCTCTTAGAAGTACAGAGAGACCTGGGCCACGTCCAGCTAGGGTTGCCAAGTGTATCTTCTCCGGGAGCGGGGGGCTCCCAGCTGGCGTCCTGTGTGCGCGCGCACCACACGCACGTCACCCGGAAGTGACGGGAGGATGCCAGGCGTGCTGGGGGCGTGGCCACGGCCATACAAGGGAAAACTATAGACTTTTCCCTTGTATGGCCATGGCCCCGTGCCCGGCATGCCCGCGTCACTTCCGGGTGATGCGCATGTTGGGGTGGAGTTCCCGCCTGGGCCCGATCCGGCACCGCCGGGGAATGGGCCTATGGGGCGGGGGTTTCCCCGCCCCCCAGGGGGACTTGGGATCCCTACTTCCAGCTTCTGAGGCCATTAGCTATAATTTAAAAAAAAAGTTTGAAAGGGATGGTATAAAATCAAGTTGTACAACATCAAATGGGAAAACCTGAGTACCCCCTCACACTGTTGGTGTTTTTGTTAAGTTCTTATTTTTAATTACATTTTATATTTCTGTGCTTAAGCTTAGAAGCATCAGGTTTGCATATTGAGATTCTGAGAAGGCAACTCATCATTCATAATTAGTAGCTTGTGTTTTTTTAAAAAAGCAATGTTCTCTTTGGCTATCTTAACACAGAACAACAATTTCTAAGAGCTCTCTTGGTTTTTAAAAAATTCGTGATATTTGTAAATAATGTAGCCTTATTAAAAAGGTACATGCATAATGTACAAGCATCCACCCCCACTCCTTTTTTCTCACCAGCACGTAAGTAGAGTTCCATGTACTATATTTATGTGGGTTTTCCTCAACAAATCTACCTCACAAGAATATTAAACTATAGCTCAGTATGAAGTCAGCTGGAACAAACATTGCATTTAATTGAATGGAACCCAGAAATTCACTGTAAGATCACTCTTGCTCCTATAGGCTTATGAAAGTGGGGAAATGATGAAAAATTGATACAAGGACACTTGGGTGGGTAGATATGATTGGAATTATTGCTAGATGTGGATTTCGTCCAAGCTTGTGTGCAACTGTCAAAGCCTGGCGTCTCTACTACTTAGGAGAACTTAGTGGTCTCTGTGCAAAATTATGGGAATGTAAAGATTAGGTTATCAGGTTTGTTGTGCACACATATGTTTATGTAATGATAAAGAGTAGAATTTTAGGAGTCATCCACTGTCACTGGAGGACAAGCAACCCTTCCTTGGTAAAGCCCCTTGGCTGTCTTAGATTTACCATGAAAGAAAACAAATTTTAAAACAATAAACAAGTTAATTATACGGGGATGGATGTTTAAGATCAACTTTATACTAATGTAACTTATAAAAGGTGATATATATATAGTTTCTTTACTTATTATATGTGTGTGTGTGTGTGTATACCAGTATTTATAAATTTACTGATAATATATGTTTCAGAACAGAAACTGCCAGACTAATTGATAGACTACTACTGACTGTAAGAGCTGTTTAGTTTTTCAATAGGTTTCGTAATGTTTTAGAGGCTTTTAAATGCTGGACTTGGTTTGTCCCATAGCTTTCATATATACCAGAAAGACTGCACAGGAGAACTTTAAAGCAGTGTGGGCTGCTCCAGGCTACTATACTAAACAGTTCCTCCCACCCCCAGTGACTGGAGGTAGAGCACCAACCCCCTAAGCTGACTAACAGATCTCTAAACCCTATCTAAACAAAAAAACAGTTAAAAGGTTCCTTTTTTTTCTTTGTCCACTTCTCCTCCCTTTCCTCTGAATTTTTCAAGGGCCAGCAGGGTACAAAGGAGATTGGCAGATATGAAAAAGGGGATGTACTTTGCTCTGTCTGTCATACCCAATTGTATGAAACCTTGGGTTTCCCAAACTCAATGAAGACAGTAGGCTTAACTGTTCCAACTGCATAGTATATTGCTACTAATCTCTTAATAGGCTTAATAAAATCCTATGCTCTTTCAATTATTAACAAATCCATGGATGGTAATGATTTGTATCTCAGATTACACAACAGGAGTACTATTAAAGTTTTATCAAGATTAAATGATTTAAATTGCTTACATATTTATTGAGTTATCTTGGATTTAGGGAACAGCAAAGGAAGATAATCTGTCAAAAGAGCACGTGTCAAAGAGAGATCTCTTGTTAAAGAAATTGGTCACGGAAAAGAATTTGGTATGTAAGAAAACTCTCACCTATGAAAGACCATGCCACATTAAACTGTCTAAAGAACCACAGGGCTTCGGTCAATGAAATACTTCAAAGTATGCACTCCTGCAGCTAAAGAATCATTCTCAGCATGGGACAGCCATTCAGCCTTGGCTCATCTAACCAGTAAACCCCTTTAAAACTCTGATACTCACCAAAATTATCTGCTGTTCACAACTCTTGAGATGAGGCTAACGCTGGTTACCTTACTGGTAGTTCTTAAGGTTTTTTATTATTCAGAAGTTCAGGTGCAAAGGTCACCCTCAAACTCTCAAAACCTTGTAGAACAACTTACACAATGACAAGTGGTGGCCAAATTTCTGTTTTGGGCTTCTAAGAGGAGGGAATGTATTATTAACTGCATATGACTTTGTATTCCTTGTCTGTCAGTTTTGATACAATATGCCAATAAAGGTTGATTGATTGATTGATTGACAAGTGGTGGCTTGCTGTTATGGTAACTTGACCAGGGAATTGTCAGGTAGGTGCTCTCCCTTCCTCCTCCCTCCTCCCCTTGCAGACAGATCAAAGGATAAAAAATCTGCTTGCACAGCTAACCATACTTGGCCGCAAATCACAAACTATGGTTTGTTGTTTTCTCTGTAAACTGAGATTCTAAACTATAAACTAGGGTGTGGAAGGAAGAGATCTGGGGTAACATTGGCTTTGCAGATCTTCCTAATTTACCTGGGAAAATATATGACTGGTCAAAGCCTCAAGTTTCTGTAATGACAGAACTTTTTTCTCCCACTCAAAAGTAAACAGGAACATTTACAGTGTAACCTCAGGCAGAACTACAGACTTTCTGAACTGTTGCCTTCCCTTGTCATGTCTATTTTTCTTTATGCCAGTAATATTATTTAGTACTTGTACAGTGATTTCAGTATTTATTCACTTTTTTAATACTCTGCCTTTCTTCCCAATGGGGCCCCAAAGCAACTTACACAATCCTCCTCTCCTCCATTTTCCCTTCACAAGAACCCTGTGATGTAGGTTAGGCTGAAAGCATGGTTGCGTTATTGGCCAAAGGTTAGTAAGCTTTCATAGGAGAGTGGCTATTTGAACCTGGGTCTTCCACATCCTAGTCTGATATTCTAAGCACTACACCAAAGTGGCTCTCAATGCTGTTCAAGGTGATTTATCAATATTAACAAGGTGATCTTTAAAACACCCCTGTATTATCTTCCAATATGAGATGAATATGTGAATGTCTTGCCAGAGCTGAGCTGAGAGCTGAACAGCTGATATCCTGTGTGATAGCTCATTCTTTTAGTCAGCACACTAACAGTGCCATATGAAGTAGAGCGACATCCTTCTAAACCCATTGATTTGATCAAATTTATTTCCTAACATAACACTCCCATTTTTTTTCTTACTCATAAAATTTTCTACTAACTGAATTTTGTGTATTTGCCTCTTCCAAAGACAGTATGTTCCTCCTTTCCTGATGAGAAGAAAATCCCTATCATGTTCTCTCACACATTCTATCTATGTATCTAATAGCCAAGTTGCCCCCTCCATGTGAATATCTAAATCGAAACATCGGGGCACTTGGGGGGCATAGAGATTTCCCTGCATTCTTGGAGCAGTCTCCAGGTGTGCAGAAAAATCTAAAAAGTTGAAAAAAAAATGGGGGATATTTAAATTCCCGCAAAAGTAAAAGAGCGTTCCCTGCCCATACTCAAACAAACCTATCTTTTAATCCTTAAAACCTCTCCAATTGGGGTTTCATTGATAGTCTTTCTCTTAGTCCTCCCCTATTTTCCATGACAGTTCTCAAACTACATGGGTGTAGTGTAGTGGTTAGACTAAGGGTGTCAAACATGCGGCCCGCGTGCTGGATCCAGCCCCCACAGGCCTTGTATGTGGCCCATGATCAACTGGTTGTCATCTGCTTCCTTCTTCCTCTCTCTTGCTTCCTTCTGTGTCACAGCTTGCTCTGCCAGGCTCTCTCAATCACACAAGAGCTACAGAGCAAAGCCTCTCTTCCCTCCATTGACTAAGGCTCCTCCTTCCTTGGGGAGGAAGAGAGTGAGAGAGAAAGTGTGTGTGTGTGTGTTTTGTTGGGCAATCAGGTTCCCCTCCCCCTTTTCACTGTATTCATGCCCTCATGATCCAGTCTTTCTCAATAGGAAAGCAATGTGAACTATTTAGATGAGGAATAACAACAAGCCAGTGAGGTGGATTGGGCTGAGAGTGTGTGTCCAGATCAAGTTCACCCAGCACATTTCCTTTGTAGACTGAGGATTCTGAACATAAGACTTCACAGACAGTAAGCTGATACTGACCACTATGCATTGCTGTCTCTCTATTCTTGCACTGCCTCATAGGAGTCATAGTTATTTCTCTGGGGAAGACTATAGTTTTGTAGACAAACAGCCCACTGTCTGTGTCATGGTGCCTTCACATGTTCTTGACCAGCACATGAAGCAACATGTGTACAAAATCTTGCAATGCCCAGCCATTTCAAGTTTTCCTCTGGGTCTTAGGCTCAAAATATTGACCATGAGATTTCTGTAATGAATGCCAATAAATCAAAAGTAGGTTTGCAACTTACAGACACATACCTGAACAACACACGATCAGCATACTCAAGATTGTCTCCAGATTCTGATGCATTGTCTCCAGATTCTGATGCAATGATTCAGAGCAAAAGGTGTCAGTTGTCAGAGACTATTATCAGTTATCAGAGATTATTATATAAATATTGCAAGAGTGTTAATGTTTTAAGCATGTTTTATTTTAAGTTTTAAAGAATCTTTAGTTGTGTTTGTCTGTGTCCTTTATAAAGTTTTTATCTCTGCTAACTGCATTACATTTTATGACACACGTGGCCCGGCCCAACCAGGTCTCATTTATGTCAGATCCAGCCCTCATAACAAATGAGTTCAACACCCCTGCTCTAAACCTTGTTTTGGAAAATGTCTGGTTGTAGTAGCCTGTTAGAGGCCCTTTGAGCTGCACACTACCCTCTGAAACTGTCCAGGTATCCGACGAAGGAAGCTTTGACTCTTGAAAGCTTGTTGGTCTGTAAAGTGCTAGTGGACTTGAATCTAGCTATCTACATAAAGATCCCTAAACCACATATTCTGCTCCCTCCCCCCAAAGAAATTGGCAGCTGTCTCAGTTTTTCAAGCTAGTCAAGCTGTGGAAGTGGGAAGAGGTTTCTCCCTGACATGGAGCTTAATTCCCCGAAGTTGGGGTTCTGGGCCAGTATCCTGACCTAAACCCAACCTGGAGAGTCCACACATGACTGAGGATATATGAGAAAGGGATCGTGTGTGGTAAGAGGAGGAAAAAAACTGGTTTTCTACAGGTGGTAAGGGCGTTCTACCATCTCAGACATCCTTTAGATAAATATTTCAATTCCATCTCCATTTCATATTTAGACTGGTGTGTAGGGGTGGAGGTCCAAAAGCTTGTTCCTAAAACATTGGAAGTTGTGTGTTGGGGGGCTGAGCAGAAACTTGTACCCCAAATGGTGGAAGTTAATTTTGGTATCCTGGAGCTTGCAGCTTTAGAGAAAAAGAAATTGTGGTGATGGGAATATTTCTGTCTTTAGCCATTTTTCTTTGTCTCTGTATGTCTATACATGGTGTGGGGAGATATGAAGCTGATTCCCCAATTCTGAAAAGTGAGGTTATTTTGCTGTTCTGAACAATGCTCCCTCTAAGGTGTGGAGTCTTGTGAGCAAAAATTCTACTTTGTGAGCTACTGGCATTAAAGTTGTGAGCAAGTGATTTGGCTACTGCATAAATTAGTTTGCTTGGAGCCATCTTTCCTGAGCTAAGACAAAAATGTGTGAGCCGGAGGCTAAAAAGCTGTGAGCTAGCTCACACGAACTCAGCTTAGAGGGAACATTAGTCCTGAACGCTACTTCAGCCAAACAAATGCTCCTATATTTTCAGGCCACTATTTACTCTGGATTCTGAGAATTATATGGAAATTCATCCTGAGTACCTGATATTTACTCTGGATTCCGAGATTCATATGGAAATTCATATTGAGTACTCAGTACATGAGTGGGGTACTCACTTGGTGTTGGTCAAAGATTGGGGTGGACAGAGTTCAGATTTCCACTTAGCCATGAAACTCACTATGTGACCTCTGGCCAGGCACATATGCAGCCTAACCTATTTTATAGGGTAGTTGTGAGGAAATGAGAGGGGGGGGAAGTATTTTTTGTACACAAATGAAATATTTACTTTAATTATCTCAGTGAAGTTCCTCTTATCTTAAAGAAAACAGGGTGGCACTTACCTGTAACTGTTGTTCATCAAGTTGTCTCTGTGCATATGGGTTCTGCACAGCAGCAGGCCAGCCGCCAGAAGATTGTGCGTCCATTACCTGTGATATTAGAGTTTTTATTGACACTGAAAGCAACCAATTTGGCTAACTCTTCAATAAAAGTTTACTTAGCTGCTATATCAGTTTTTCATGTTCCAGTTGATGGCAACTCTATTTTTTCACATCCTACTTCAAAAGCTTTTTTGAAAGGACTGAATAATTTGTACCCACCCACTACTTTGTTTGTCCCCCAGTGGTCTCTGACTTTAGTGTTGACACAGCTAATTAGATTCCTTTTGAGCCCATGGCAACCTGTTCCTTATAGCTCCTCACGCTTAAAACAGCGTTCTTGGTTGCTGTGACATCTGCAAGGAGACTTAGTGACTTTGACGCCCTTAGAGCGGACTATCCCTTCTTGCAGTTCTATGACACTAGAGTGACTCTTAGGCCCAGTGTGAAGTACTTACCAAAAGTAGTGTCAAAATTACATTTGAACCAGGGCTTATCATTATTGGCGTTTTTTCCAAACCTGTCTGCAGAGGAGAAGAAATTACATACACTTGATGTAAGACATGTGATACTGTTTTATTTGAAAAGGACTCATATCATAAGGCAAACTTCTAGTCTATTTTTATGCTTTGTGGGACACTCCAAAGGTAGAGCTGCTTCCTCGCAGACAATTTCCAAATGGATTCTAGCGACTATTTGATGGGTTTATGAAGTGACAGCTACTCCCTGTCCCCCTGAGTTACAGCAACATTAGATAAGGTCTCTCTCGGCCTCTGCAGCTTTGTCTTTCAGAGTCCCATTGCTTGACATCTGCAGGGCTGCTACATGGTCTTACGCTGACACGCTTATTAGACATTATGCTGTGGATGCAAACAGTACCATGGAGATGTCAGGAGGGATGGCAGTACTGCAGTCTGTCTGTCAATGACTTTGCTCACCCTACCACCAAGTTATTTTTGCTTGGTAGTGTCCCATGTGGTACCACACAGGACGACGACGACGAGAGCAGGGTTGTACTTCCCTGTAACTGTTGTTCGTCAAGTTCTCTCTGTGCAGGCACACATCCCTCTCTCCTGCCCCACATGAGCAAAAAAAAAAAAAAAAGATTACTATTTTTGAGGTGCTTGTAGCTCAGTGGTTGGCTCAGGAAAACTGAGAGAGTGTGTGAAGCCCCTCCCAAGAGAATGTGACTGTTTAGGCGGGAAACAGCTCACAAGTCTCCTGTTAGGAGGGGCTTCTCCCACTCTGTTGATAAGCTAGAGAAGAAAACTTGTGGCAGCTGGCCTATGGCTGCACAGAACCCATGTAAGACTGTACAGGACAACAATGACGAATCATCTTTCTTTGATTGAAATCCAAACTATTACAGCCAGTATGGGAAGATTTTTAGTAAAACAAGTGAAAAATAACTCAGGAAATTACTCTTGAAATTATAGTTGATAAGTTCACCCAGGCAGCGCCAATCAGGAAAAAAATTTTTAGGTGTAGCAGAGTTCTATCAATGTGTAGGCTGAATGTATTTCTTCTCATTGGTTCTCTCTGTAGTTAGGTGCTCTTCAGTGCTCCTTCTGGTTACCTGTAATAATGAATTTGTTTTAATTGATGTAACAAAACCACCTGATTTTTATTTTAGATCTTGGCTGCTTCAATATGCAGAGATATAGATATAAAGATATATTTAAAACCATATGATTAATTGTTGATGGTAGGTGGTTTTGGGAAATATAAATATCACCAATCAAGAGTGCGCCTTAGGACCCTGTCACTACAGAGAGCACGGCAAATGCCTCAACAGGTCGTCTTTGGGCATCTTTAAAGAGTAGAAACTTTCAGTTGTTTAGTGTTGCAATTTTGGTAGGATGGGAATACTATGTCAAATAATATACTATCTTGAACCATCCCTGCCTGGTGCTACATTTTAGCCTTTGTGGTGCAATCCTGCATTTACCCATTTAAAGTCAATAGCATGATCTCTAGGAATCTGTACGAGCACCAAAATTCAGATTCAGAATTTGGAATTTAGAAAATCTGGAATTTCAAAATATCTGGAATTCCGTTAAAATTAGTAAGAATGGCCATTTTCCATTAAAAATAAAACATGGCAAACCACTTTTTAAAGGTTTTCCTCAGCCCTCTGGCCCCAAAGAATTAAGAAGAGGTGCACACAGCAAGAGCTGCTATTGCCAGACAGCAGTACCAGGCATTAGGAAATGGCTGCACTCTGGGCACGAACCCTGAACAGTAGAAATGCCATCAGGGTAGCACTGGGCATGGCACGTGGAGCAAACGAAACTGATGCTGGGAAGGGGGCAAATACCCTGGGCAGCACTGGCAAGAAGACTGGAGCAGCAGAAAGGAGTGGGGCCTACCCCAAAAGCATCAGACAAAGACCAATTGAGTTGAGCAGCACTTGGAAGAAGTGAAGGGGCAAAAGGAGGAGGAAGCAGACTGAAGCACGGCATAACCTGTACTGTGGGCTGGAGTGTGCCATTCTGTCCTCACAACCCTCTGTCTGACTCAGTCTTGAGGAATAGGTTTCACTTTCCTCCTCTTGCAAGCAGCCTAGCCTGCTTTCTATGGGAATCAATGGAACTCTGAATATTAGGAATTATTCTGAGTATTTGGAAGCCCTATGTAGATAGCTTAGGCTAGCTCAATCTTGCCAGATTTTGGAAGCTAAGCAGGGTTGGCCCCATTTGTACTTGGATGAGGGACCACCACAACAGTCAGGGTTGCTATGCAGAGGCAGGTAATGACAGAACACCTCTGAACATCTCTTCCCTTGAAAACCCCACGGGGTTGCCATAAGTTGCCTGAATTTAACAGCACTTTCCACCACCTCCATTTGGAACTATAAAATCCTGATTTGGAAGATTTGTAATTGTTCTGGGTGTGGTGTTATTCTGTGACTCTGAACATTTGCAAATATGAATTGCAGATATCTACCCAATCTGCATGTAATTTATAAGATATACTGTAGTAATGAAAGAAGACTTTCTATGGGAATAAGAAATACTCACGTCCCCCTGCCCCAACATTCATACACTGTTGTTTTTTTAAAAGGCTGGAGGTGCTGGAATGACCAGTATCAAAGCCAAGTTTCAAAGGCTTCTCAGCTTTCCTTGAAAGCATCTGTTTCAGTGTCTATAGGAGTGTCACAGTTGCAAGCTATATGCAAGCTTTAGGATTACAAGGGGTGTATGTCAGGTTAAGAGTCTGCAACCAACTTTTTTTCTTAGTGAAAAAATTGCAGGAGCTATAGATGTTACATGTCATCAGTGATTTAATAGGCACTATGTAATATGTGTTTGTGATGCACTCAGAATACCATGTCAGAAACCACTCTAAACCACACAGTCCTAGTCTCTGTGGAAAGAAATGTATTTTCTGAGCCAAAAAAGAGAGGGAAAGCCATTGCTCTTTAAGTGCTGAAAATATGCAGTATCCTCGAAACAGAAGCACTTCCTTGAAGGAAGGCCATTAATTCCCATCCAACAAATGAACAACAGCTGCACATGGGCTGTTCTGTAAACTGATCATCTGAAAAGCTCTTTAGTGTTCTTATGGCTCCAGTATAACAAACACTGGCTTCAGTCACACTCTGTGCTGAATGGAATGTAACTGAACTGTATGCAAGATCTGCGACAATCTTTTTTTTAAAGTTAGAAAGCCAATATTCTTGGCCACAATTATTTTAGTTTCAGTATTGAATGCAGTTTCACTGATATTAGAATGTACAATAAAACTCATAAACTATTATGCAGCCTGATTCCATATAGAGTTAAATGCATCTAAGATCACTGAATTAAGTCTGCTTTTACGAGCAAACTGTAAGTAAGGCATTCATTCTGACATGAATCCTGCCTTCCATTTAGCTACCCATTGGCTTTCCTGTCCGTGTATAGTGCCATTGATATTTCTTGCACAGTTGTGCCATTTGTCTGAAACATGATTTCACCATTTATACAATAGTTCCACTGCTACATGGTTTAGTCCATAACAAAGAAAATACTCTGAGAGCTAATAGGATTTCTTTGTAGATTTATGGAAAAGTTCATCAAGAGTGAAAGATAAAAAACATGAAGGAGGTCAAACAAGCAAGTACTTTCTATGATCCAGCTCCTAATAGAGCTAAAGGAGTTTATCCACCTCCACCTGACATACTAAAAATCAAAACTTTGGCCATTTTGAGAGGAAAGAGGACCCTCCCAACTTCCCTTCCTGTTTCCCGCCTTTAAATTGTGTGTAGAGAGGTCCAGTTTTATTTATCCATATTTGATACAATGAATGCTAAGGAAGAAGTAAAATTTTATTTAGGATATTTCTATGCCACCTCTTCAGAGTCCCGTTCAAGGCAACTTACAATTAAAACAATGTCACTATATAAAAACATTTAGAGCAAGCCATAAACAGAAGCTGGCCATTAAAAAAGCTAGTAAGACCCCTACTTAAAAGCCTGGCCAAAAATATGTGCTTTGGCTTGCACCTAAGAGGAAGTAAAGCAGGTACCAGGTGAGCCTTGAGGGGGAGGCATTTCAGAGGAAGTGTCCTATCTCTTGTGGCCACCAGTCTCACCTCTGAAAGCTGGGCACCAAGAGCAGGGCTTGAGAGGCAGATCTTAATGGGGAAGCTGGGTAGTACAGAATATTTCCCCCACCAAGGACTCAGTGTGGCAAACACAATTAAAGATTTTTAAAAAACTTAAAATAAAACATGCTTAAAACATTAGCACTCTTGTATAGTCTCTGACAACTTACACCTCTTGCTCTGAATCATTGCATCAAAATCTGGAGACAATGTCTGTGTGTAACAATCTTGAGTATGCTGCTCAGGTGTTGTTCAGGTATGTATCTGTATGTTGTAAACCTACTTTTGATTTATTGACATTCATTACAGAAATCTCATGGTCAATATTTTGAGCCTAAGACCCAGAGGAAAACATGAAATGGCTGGGCATTCCATGATTTTGTACATAAGTTGCTTCATGTGCTGGTCAAGAACATGTGAAGGCACCATGACACAGACAGAGGGCTGTTTGTCTACAAAACTATAGTCTTCCCCAGAGAAATAACTACGACTCCTATGAGGCAGTGCAAGAATAGAGAGACAGCAATGCAGAGTGGTCAGTTTCAGTCTACTGTCTGGGAAGTCTTAAGTTCAAAATCCCCAGTCTACAAAGGAAATGTGCTGGGTGAACTTGGTCTGCACACACCCTCTCAGCCCAATCCACCTCACTGGCTTGTTGTTATTCCTCATCAGGCCTTGGATCGGGCCGGAGTGCGCTGGTATGTTGCTCCGGGAGAGAGGCACCGGGGGTGGGGTGGACACATGGTGAAGCCCCGCCCCCTTCTTCCGCCCGCCCTCTGCTTCCAGCCTCATTCTGTTCCAGAATGAGGAAGAAGCAGGAGGGTAAGCCGGCTTCCTTCCCGTCTCTGCCTGGCCAAGGCTGCTCCAGCAGTCTCCGCTAGGCCTCCAGGGCCAACCCAGACATTCCCGGAGGTGCGCAAAGTTACTTTTTTCCCACCATACAGAACAATGGAGGGGATGGGGGCAACCTGTTTGGGGGCCCGTAGAATTGGACCCCCTTGTCCAATGTTCTTCATACTTGGTTGGTATCTTGAGGAGAGGCTCCAGCAGCTACCCTGCGAGTTTGGAGCATCTCCCTCAACCGCTCTCCCCTCCAGCCCCCAGAATATACCCTATATTTTCGGCGTTGACTTCAATGGCCCATAGAATATAATGGGGCCGAACCCTGAGCTTGCTTTTTTGTCACTTGCGAGTCTGGCCTCTGCACTCCTTTAACAAGGCAGCCCTGAAGCTTGGGGCAGCGGGAGTTTCTTTGCACGCAGCTTGTGCGGCTGGCTGAGTGCCTCTTCTGCTTGCCCACCTCTCGCCTCTGCACCTCATCTTCTGCCAGGCATGGAGGAGCCCAGCTAGCCCAGGCTTCTTGCCTCCTGCTGCCTTGGCCCTCTGGTGCACGGGTGAGTCCCCAAAGTTTGACTCTTCCTCTACAAGTCTCTGCCACTGGAGGTATTTGCCTCCTTTCCTCCTGCCTGCTATGGCTGCAAAATCGTGAGAGATTTCTTAGTGTTCCTGACAGGGAAGCTGGGGACCCTGCCCATGAGTCTCCATTTCATCCTCACAACAACCCTGTGGGGTAGGTTAGGTAGAGAAGGGGAGATTTGGCCCGGGGTCACTCAGCCAGCAGAGTGAGAATACAAACTTGAGTCTCTCCACATCAATCTGCAACTCTGATCACTGTGTAGTGCTGCCTCTACTGATCTATAATGTTCCAGAGGTGTTGTAATGTAATACTCAGTTTCTCAAACGAGTGTATGCCTGTCTGTTGGTCCACTTAGGAGTCTTGATCCTGGTTGTGTGGTGGGCTAGTTGTGGCAAATGGTAGGGAAGCTCAGTATTTCTGTATACAGTTGTAGGGGCTTTATTGCAATGTGGTATGGCCTGATATTATGTTCTTATTCCAGTGTGGGGTGTGTGTGGGGCTTTCTAATTTTCTAAGCAG
>NW_015163096.1:5607-33438 GCF_001447785.1 Gekko japonicus | reverse complement strand
CAAGGACAGGAATGAAGGAAGCTACTTCTTGTATATTTGTATGAATATAATTAGTATATATTGATTATAAACATCTGTTCTCTTCTCCCCAGTAGGGACCCCAGTAGCTTATTTTTATTATATTTATTATTAATTTACTTAATTCATTTATACCCGACTTTTCTCCTCAATGGGGGCCCAAAGTAGCTTACATCATTCTCCTTCCCCCATTTTATTATCTCAGAAATCCTGTGAGATAGGTTAGGCTGAGAGAGTGTAACAGGCCCAAGGTCACCCAGCAAGCTTCTATGGCCTGAGTGGGGATTTGAACCTGGGTATTCCAGATTTTAAATTCTCCTGCGGCCTGCCCAGTAATCTGTTCAGAACTATCAGATCTGCTGTGCTCTTCTAATCTTTCTGTTGTAACATCTAGCCTAGAAATGCTGCACAAAAGTTGATCCTACTTAAACTGTTACACAGACAAATCTATCCTTTGACTGTGGTGCCAGAAATAAAGAGGCAATATCTAGTAATCTATTCAGAACTATCAGATCTGCTGTGCTCTTCTAATCTTTCTGTTGTAACATCTAGCCTAGAAATGCTGCACAAAAGTTGATCCTACTTAAACTGTTACACAGACAAATCTATCCTTTGACTGTGGTGCCAGAAATAAAGAGGCAATATCAGTCAGCTATTTCATAGCTTCTACATATCTGGGTACCAAATGTTTGATTTGTTGCTACTGACATTGATATTGGGAAAGCAGATCTGCAGTTGTCTTAGGCCAGAGGCTCAGAGCTAGAGTTTATTTAAAGGAGGCTTCTGGCTTTTACTGCAAAAAACAGTCCCTTGTCTCTTCCTCTGTCTCTCTATCTGTGCACATTGATAACCCTTCTTTTCTTCCAAATGCCCCCCCCCTGAAGGCTTATGTCAGGGGGTGTGGCCTTCTGACACACTTCCAGTGATGTCAGGGGATGTGGCCTAATGACATACTTCTGGTGATGTCAGGGGGTGTGGCCTTATGACACACTTCCGGTGATATCAGGGGGTGTGGCATATGCTAATGATTTATGCTAATGAGTTCCTGCAGCTCTTTTCCTACAAAAAGACCCCTGTTCATCTAAATAGTTCACATTGCTTTCCTATTGAGAAAGACTGGATTATGAGGGCATGAATACAGTGAAAAGGGGGAGGGGAACCCAGTTGCACCCAGGAGCCCAACAAAACACACACACACACACACACTTTGTCTGTGTGTAGCAAGGCAAAAAGTTTGAACCTTGAATAAAACTTCGTTGGTCTTAAAGGTACTTTGTATCTCTCCCGTGTGATTGAGGGAAATGGGCAAAGCAAGCTCTCGCTCGCTTTCTCCCCAAGGAAGGAGCCTTAGTCAATGGAGGGAAGAGAGGCTTTGCTATGTAGGTCCTGTGTGATTGAGACAGCCTGGCAAAACAAGCTGTGACACAGAAGCAAGAAAGAGAGAGGAAGAAGAAAGCAGATGGTAGCTTGCGGGCTGCATACAAGCCCTGTGGGGGCCAGATCCGGCCTGTGGGCCACATGTTTGACACCCCTGGTTTAGAGTTTATTTAGGGAAATAAAGGGGTACAAGAATTGAAAAGGTATTCAAGCATAAGAACCGTGAAACTGCTGTTTAGAAGGATGAGTGTATGAAGAGTTAGGAGTGAAAGTGAGTCAGGAAAGAGCCAGGAGGAGGAGGAGGAGGCAGAGGGATTTAAAGAAGGGGAGAGGAGAGTTTTTAAGAGAAAGGGAATAAGCAGAGAGGAGAAAGAAAAGCAGGGTGGCAAGCATATGCACAAGTGTAGAAGATGAGACTGCACAGTTTAAAGCAGCCTGTGGCGACCAGAAGGCATGGGGATGTCCTATCAGTGAATCTATCTCCTGCTCAAAGTTTTGGCTGCTCATTAGCATAGCTTAAGGAGACTGTTGACCTCATCTTCTCCAATGTAAAGCACTGCTAGCTTCTATAATGACTGCCAAGGCCAACTTAGCCAGGATGGAGGCAGGGCAGACAGCACACATCTAGGAAAGGGTTCTTGGTAACATCCCACCACATTCATAGCTAAAGAGCGCACAGGAGTGGAGCTCTGGCAGTAAGGAGCCCAGGGGGCAGGCACATGCAACAAGCCCCACCCCCTGCTCCCAGCAGGCCTCAGTCAGGCCACGAGGAGCAAGAAGCAGCCAGGTAAGTTGCAGAGCCCCCCCGGCCCGCCTTCAGGTACACGCTCTCCCTCTTCTGTGAGGGCAGATCTGCGTGTTCCCCTCCCCCCCATAGCTAGCAATCCAAAATAGTCCAGTGTAGCCTGAGCGGTGGGTGTTGCCTTCTGATGTCCGGTGATGTCAGGGGTGTGTGGCATATGCAAATAAATTATGCTAATGAGCTCCTGCACCTCTTTTTCTTTGAAATGACCACTGGATAAAATAGAGACAGAAACTTTGTCGAAGGCAGGGCACACAAGGACACAGTAATATTGCAATCATTACTGTCCCATCTGTGAAGGCAAACCATAATTTTCTTAATCCCCTATTTACATCAGAGTTTGTGTTGCAATTGCAAGCTATAGGAAATTCTTTCATCGGTCCAACCAGAGGCCTTCTGATTGCTAGATGGATTTCACCAGGTCTGTTAATCTTTCCCTCCCCTCCAGACACCTTCTCTCTATTCTTTCATCACAGATAGTATTATCCCCTCTTATGTTTACAAAAACGAACAAAATCAGCCCTGGGCTCTCTATGAACTTGCTAAATTTCTACAAAGAGGGCTGACTGAACTTGACAGCCTGAGCAGCTTCATGATGCTACCTGGTAGCCCAGGGGGGCATTGACCCACTTGGAAATCCCAGAGTGGGCTTAAACCCCACTGCTACTTCAAAAATTTATGCCCCTGCATACTAAGAAAAGATTTCTAGCAGAAACTGTGGTGATCACTTAATTATAACCAGTTATCTTTATTACCAGCACAAACGTAGATAGCTTTCAGTAAACTTCATTGGCCAAACTCCAATTCAAATGTTGAGAGAACATATAAGTGTAGGACTATACTACTTCAGAACACACAGTTGAAAGCTTCAGTATGTAAGCAGAACTTTTCATCTAGCAAGAGCGTCTCCAACATGATAGCTTTCCACATTCTATCTTATTCCTATTATAAAGTGCTATGGGTAATGAAGGAATATACCATACCTTGGATTTTTATTTATTTATGAGTGTTTTTTTTTTAAATCTAAAGATATTCTGGAAATAGAATCCAGTGGCACAGAAACCACTGTGACAGTTTGATTGCAAAAGTGATTCCAGGCTGGCACTTTTTCATCATGCAGCTCATAGGCAAGCAGGAGAGATGTAGTCCATATCGCATGTTCTGTCAGATGATATGCTCTCTTCCTGTTTTTCCAATGCAAGTCTCATCACAGAGGTAGAAACAATTGCACAACTGTTTGAGAGGCTGTTGTGGTCCCAGCAATGTTCTTTGCCTCATTATCATAAACTTAGGATTTTTTTTTGTTAACTGGCACTGTTGCAGCCAAGCATGCATTCTCTACTAGTTGCCTTGGTAATTTCATCAAGAATTTATTTTAGCTTAAGTTGAATTTGGCTGCTTCCCAATACGTTCTCAGGTTGTCCCTGTTTTTTCCATAAAGAACACATTACATGTTGTTATTTTTTATAGAAGAGAAGGGAGTAGAATAAGTAGCATAGCTATTTTCTGAAGGAAACTTTTACCTTCCATTTTAGCACATCATTCAACACTGCAATCCACAGAGCACTTCCTTGGGAGTAAGTCCCATTGAGTAGACCTCCTTAAGATTGTTTTCCAGAGTAGCCTTCCTTGAAATCTATCTATCTATTGTAGCTCTCCTCATTCTACCTTCTTAAGCCGTTGCAATTTACTTCTGCAACTTTTTCTTGCATTTTCTTCGGGTGGGTAGTCATGTTGGTCTGAAGCAGCAGAACACAGTTTGAGTCCAGTGGCACTTTTGAGACCAACAAAGTTTGATATTAGTGTTCTTAAGTGTGCCACTGGACTCAAACTTTGCTCTATTTCATTTTCTAAGTGTGCCACCCAAACAAATTAACGCCCCCCTTAGCCCCCCAGTATCTTACTCTTGATCACATTTATCTACACTCTTTACCTTTGATCTCTAGAATGCTTACAGGAAAAAAAAATCTACTAGAGTCTTGTGAAAATGTATTTATGACCAGGAGTTTTGGTGTTGGTGTGGCACCCTCAGCCAGTACTGGGAATTTAGACTGTAATGAAATTCTTAGACTTCTAATGGGCAATGACACTCGCTTGGTGGTCTGTAGAGCTCCCAGTATTAGTGCTGAATAACAGCATGAGACCTTATCAAGAAATGTATTATCCTTTAGGTCGGCTGCCATCCGAAAAGGATTTCTCAAAATAGACTGAGATAATTGTTCTCCACAGCCCATCACATATTGAGCATGCAGCAGCCAACACTAAAACAAACAGCCCTTTGAAGTTCCATTTATTCTGACAGCTTCCCAATGTTGATCTAAAATGTACGTGGAATAAAATGAAAATTATTGACTCCCCCCCTCTGTGAACAAGGGCTTTTCTCAAAAATTACCTCCTTAGCACACAGAAATTACCTCCTTAGAAATGCATTAAAAGGAACTATCATCACCCCCCAGCCCGCTCCATTTCCTCTTCTTCAATATGTGTGCATCATCGCCGGAGGGTAATTCCTCCTCCTTTCCCCTGGGAACAGCTTTGAAGTCAGGAAAAGCTGAAGTAAGTAGGCGCCTCGTCCTTTCAAAAGCGGCGAAATTGTTGCCCTACCTACCGCACTGCTACCCAAGAGTCTTCACAGCACCCCCCACATCATCACGACGACCGGGAAGGGGGGGACGGACGGAGGGGGGGCGGGCAAGCGAGCGAACAAGCGTTCTTGAGCGGCGTGATTCAGAGGCACCACGAGAATGCATTCAGTTTCTCGGCGTGTGCACCCGCGTCTGAATCCCTGCTTGGAAATCACATGCGCAGCCCCATCGCCAGGGCGCGGAGGAGCTGCTTTACTTCAGATATTTTCGGCTTGAGGACTCTCGTCATTTCCGCCAGGCTCTCTTGAGCGAGCGCGAGAAGGGAGGGGGAGACAGAAAAGAGCGCGACAAGCGTGCCGGCTCCGGGAGGGAAGGCTGGCGAGGGAGCAGCTTGAAAGAAGAGACGCCGGCCGGAGGCGAGGCTGGTAGCGCCTCTACTTGCCGTTTGATTAAAGCCGCGAACCTTGGGCGCCCTCGGACTTGGGTTCAGCTGGAGGGGAACCTTCCGAGCATCCTGGAGCCCGCGGGTCACGGGAGCGGGAGGTAGGAGGCGTCGGAACCTGCATCCCTCTCCTCCCGCACCCCACTGAGGCGGCAACATGAACTGAAAGCCCCAGAAAGGAACGAAGGGGAAAAGGGGGGCGCGCGCGCGCGCGCGCTTTCGTTCGCCTACGGCAGGCACAAGAAGAGGAGCCAGGAGAGGAAGGCGAGGATTTTTAGAGCATCTTCCGAGGCTTATCGCGTCGCCCGGGTTGGAAGGTCCAGGAAAGCTGTTTCGCGAGGGGGAGGGAAGGAGACCCTGCCGCGGCTCGAAGACCCTCGCGCTCGCCGCGCCTCGCCTTTTGCATTCATTCAGGGGCACTTCGCAAAGTTTTCCTTATGGCGCTCATTATGGAACCTGTGAGTAAGTGGACCCCGAGCCAAGTGGTGGATTGGATGAAAGGTAAACAGCGAGCCCCCCGAAGGTGGTGTCTTGGCGGTTGCTGAGGGAACGGGCGGAGGAGAAGTCCTTTCCCGAACGCTGTGCATGCTTGTGTCGTTTCATGTAACGGTGGGAGAGCTGGACGCTGGAAAAGAGGGGCTGAAGAGTAAGGCGACCTCCCCCCCCCCTTCCGTCGGCTTCCTTAGCTGAGACCACAGGCGGGAGCTGGCCTCCAGCGGACTCGCGTGTGTGCGGAGGTGTTAATTGCTCAGCAGCCCTGGGCTCCGCCGGCACATCGGCAGGTGCTCCTGCTGTCGCCATGAGAAGGGGTGGCGGGGAGGGAAAGGAGCCTGCCGCCTCCCGGCTCTTCTTTGACGCTTTCGTGATCCTTCGAAAGACTTCGCAGGTCACTGCTGACCACGACCCCAGGTGGTCTTCAGTGCAGTCGTGTCTTGCAGGGGTGGCCAGTTCCGACCTTATTTGAGGAACGCAACGGACGGGGCGCTTTACCCACATCTTTCCGGTCGTTTTGCCTTGCCATTTGTTTTATTTTTGCATAGCCACGCTGCCCCCGCCCCTTAGTACAGCCGCCTTGGCTCTCTAAACTTTTATCAGATATAAGCTAAAATGGAATGCCAGCAAATGAGTAGCAGTTGAAAACAATGAGATGTAAAGGGGAATGTTTAAAAAAATGCAAGTGTTGTAATATTATAAATGTTCGTTGTGTTTTTAGCAGGAGGTAAAATGCAAGCCAGTTGCAAGGTGGAGGGCAACCATGAAGGCCAATAGGGCAAATATAACTGTAAACGAGTGCTGTGACAAGCCTGGGGGGGGGGGCGAGTGACAGGATAGTGAATGAAGAGCAGGTGTCAAGATGCAGCAGTGCCTCTTGAGGAGAGTGACTAGAATGACACCTTTGGGGAGGTGGTGTCAACTTCATCTAGCAGGGGTGGGAGCAGCTGGTGACGATATGCAAGGCAGAACGTGGACGTGGGGCTGGAATAGTAGCTTCTCACCTTGGGATGGGATGCATGTGCACGCTGAAAGCATGTTTGCTATTAGTGGTGGGGCAACAGAAGAGACAGTGGTATATTTGGGGAGTGTGAATTGGTTGGGGAAGTGTTCTTTAAAATGATCGCGCACACCATAATGAGCTTGCAATATAGCTGTTTGTGGGGGGGGGCATGGAACAATAGTCTGGTATCCTTTAGGATGGAACATGCAGTGATTTGTATTACAGCCCTTGGATGTTCCACTTGTTTTCCAGTTACACTCTTAATGCTCCTGTGCTCACAACGGGTGTCAGAATGTCATTTCAGACAGCTCTATAACAGCAGCTGAGCTCCTGTGGCACCCACTCTCAGCAGCTGTCTTTTTTGTCATTCCCCTGTAGCTCTTTTAGCCCCATTGGCATGTCTTGCATTTATCTTCTGGCTGGCATGCTATTTCTTTTAATATCTGTTCCTGTCAGCTTTCTTTACCTTTCATCTTTAGCATGTGCTATTTTCATATCATTTTTATTTTATTTATTTGAAGCATTTATTAGCGACCTTTGTCCCTTGCAGAACTCAAGGCGGTTTACAGCTTAAATAAAACATAATTACAGACAACAATGATAAAACTCATAAAAATCACAGCTTAAAAACTCCAATTAGGAGTGCCAGTAAAAAACCTAAATCAATCAAAATGCGGTCCTAAATAAAACTGTCTTCCGCTGCCTCCTGAACATTGACATTGAAGGGGCCAGGCACACTTCCCTGGAGTGGTTGCTCCATTCTTGTGGAACTGCTGCAGAAAAGGCCGTCTCTCATGTACAAGTGAGAGGCTTTAATTGGTGGGACAGTCAGAAGGGTATCTCATCTTAATTCCTGGGCAGGGATGCATGGGAGAAGACCCCCTGTCCCAAACCATATAGGGGACAAAACCAACACTGTGCACTGGGCTGAGGAGTTGATTGGTAGCCAGTGTAATTGCTGTAGCACTGGGGAAATGCTCCCAATAGCTGCCCCAACTGGTAGTTTAGCCACAGCATTTGGCACTAGCTGTGGCTTTGAATATTCTTCAAGGGTAGCCATATTACAGTGCATTGCAGTAGTCCAGTCTAGATATAACTAAGGCATGGATCACTGTGGTTAGAACTGACTGACCCACAAATGGACACAGTTGACACATCAGCCTTTCTTCTCTTCTTTTCTTTTTTGCTTTCAGTCCAACACAACTAGAGCTTCTTAGAAGATCTGGAGAGTGGTTGGTGACAGATCTTAAGCTATCAGTCCAGTTTACTGTTTCCTTTATTAGTATGGGGGGACAACAGTATAGAAGATGGACATTTTTGAAGGGAGCTGTGTATGTGTTTGTGTGTCTTCGTGATGTAAATTCTATAGCTGTGGCCACATTAGTCCGCAACAGCTCAAATGGTTCTTCCACAAATAATTTGTACTGTGCTTTTCTCTACACTGGGGACCCAAAGTAACTTACATTGTTTTCTTGTCCATTTTATCCTCACAACAACTATACAAGGTAGGTTAGGCTGAAAGTGTGTGACTGGCCCAAGGTCACCCAGCAAACTTCCACAGCAGAGTACAGATTCAAACCTGTCTCTCGCAGACCCTGGTCTCATCAGTGTACCTTGTGGCATAATCTTTTGTGAGTAGAGCCCATGCAGTCAAATGAATGACATTGTCACATCTTCTCTTCTGCACCTAGAAATTGCTTAACTAAAAACAAAACACCTGAAGGGACCCGTAACCTTAATAGTCACATGTTGAGCATATCTTACCATTATTTTTGAAGAAGAGTGAATATGCTGTCAGTATGGTGTGCAGGCCAAGCAGTGGAGACTAACATGTTTTACTTACCTTGCCTCCCCCCATTCTTCTTTCTTTCAGTTTTGTCTGGGAAGGGTTTATTTTCCCTCTTTCTAAAGAGACCCTGTTTCAGTTGGCAGCACTCTTGAAGCAAGCAGGTTCTTGTCTTTAAACCCTTGTGGGTTTTGGCAATGGCTTGGAAGAGAGGATGTGCTCCAGACACAGTCATATTAAAGTCCCATATTTTATTTGAAGTCCCACTTTTTTCAATAGGGTTTATTCCTAATAATGTGTGATTAGAATTACATCCTTGACTAGGTGCTTAATGTTTGTCCATTGAAGTAATTGGGATTTAAACATATTTAACTTGGACAATAGATGCCCAGAGTTTTAGACATTATACCTTTCGGGAGGTCTTGTGAGGTATCTCCCCCCCCTCTGTGTCTGTGTGTATATATAAAAGCCCAAAGTATTGGCACTTTATGGCTCTCCCATTGGCTGTTCTGTGTGCTCCATCAGCCATTGGCCCATCAACCGCCACTCAAGAGTACTTCTGTGCCATTGGCTGGGTGCTGTGTCTGCTCCTCTCTCCCACCCACTGACAGTCTGGCCACAGTCTTTCCTGACAGAATAAACTGCCAAAATGGCTGTCTCTCCTGATGAAGACACTTCTCCTGCTGCTTGGCTGCTCTGTGGCTTGCTGGCTACTGAGGTGGGCCAGTGACTGTCAAACCATTTTTTTCTCTTCCTGCTGTGGGGCTAACTTTTCCCTTAGTCACTGTTGCTAGGCAACCAAGCTTGGTTCTGTCAGTAAAAAGACAAAGGCAGGAGGCTCTTTCCAGGCCTACTTTGACCTTTGTGGGGAACTCATTGGGGCCCGTCCTAACTAGGGTTGCCAGCTCCAGGTTGGAAAATTCCTGGATATTTTGTGGTGGAGTCTATGGAAGACAGAGTTTGGGTGGGGAGAGGTCTCAGCTGACTAGAATGCCATAGCCCACCCTCCAAAGCAGTTATTTTCTCCAGGAGGAGAGTGAGATCTGTTGTCTGGCATTCAGTTGTGATACCAGGCAATACCATAGCCAGTGTGGTGTAGCAATTAGCACTTCAGAGCAGGGTCTGCCAGAGCCAAGTTCTTGCTGTGGAAGCTGAATGGGTGATTTCGGACCAGCCTAACCTACCTCACATGGTTGTATTGCAGATTAAAAGGGGGAGAGGAGAATGATGTAAACTGCTTTGGTCCTCACTGCGGATAAATACTGTACTTTTCCTCCTGGGGAACCACTGTTGCTAATCTACAGGTGAGGGCTGGAGATCACTCAGAATTACAACTGCTTTCCAGATGGCAGAGATCAGAAAATGGTGGACTTTGTGTCATTATACCTGCTGAGGTGGCCATCCAATGACAGCCAGCGTGATGTAGCAGTTAGCGCTTCAGAGCAGGGTCTGCCAGACCCAGGTTCTTGCTGTGGAAGCTGAGTGGGTGATTTTGGACCAGTCTCTTCAGGTAGCAGAGATCACTTCCCCTAGAGAAAATGGTGGACTCTGTGTCATTATACCCTGCTGAGGTCACCATAGGAAATAGATGCTGTGTGCCCAAGGCTGGGGCACCTGCCCAGAGCCTCTTTCTAGAGCTCATTGTATTTATTTCAACGATGGGCCTTATTCCTAGTATATTATGTTTTGTGTATCATTTTGTATAGAATTTAGAAGTTTGCTCTAGTATCCCCACTAGTCAGCAGGTGGCCTAGAGAGATCTTTGAGACCATACCTAATGAGGATATAGCATTAGGATCAGGTTACTAGGCTTGGACTCTCTGTACTGCTTTTATTTATTTATTTAAGATATTTCTACCCTGTTTTTCTCTCAGAATGGGACACAAAGCAGCATACAACATCATTTCCCTTCCCTACTACCATGGCATTGTGAGATAGGTTAGGCTGAGAGAGAGTAGCTGGAGCAGGGTCACTGAAAGCTTCCACTAGCTGGGGGGGATTAGAACATGGGTCTCCCAGATCCTAGGCCAGCTGGTTGGAGGAGGGACTAGGCCATAAGCTCACTGTTCATGTTAATGTTGCTTGCCCTGCTTATGTGATGCTACTGATTATGGATATTTGTCTCCTATAAATAAAGACACATATGCTTGTACTGTAAAAAGGACCTACACTTTAGCTTTAGTTTCCCTCTCACTGTAATGGAACTGTGATATTGTGAACCTTGCTGGTGTGACCTTGGGTGAGTCATAAGTTCTTTCAGAGCTGTTTTCTCAAGGGCAGTTCTTGAAAGAGCTGTCTCAGCCCCACCTACCTCACAGGGTGTCTGTTGTGGGGAGGGGAAGAGAAAGGAGATTATAAACTGCTCTGAGATTCTTTTGGGTAGTGAAGGATGGAGTATAAATCCAATTTCTTCTTTTCTTATTGTGTGGCATAATGGTTAAAAAACTCAGATTAAAAAAACAAAACAGATTTTTTAAATTAAAATTGAGTTTGACAAATAACTAGTTTGCTCAATTGTAAGGTTATAATTATTTACCCTCTACTTTGTTGTTGTTCAGTCGCACAGTCGAGTCCGACTCTTTGCGATCCCATGGACCAGATCACCATGGACCTTCCTGTCTTCCGCCGTCCTCTGAAATTTGCTCAATGTCATGTTCGTTGCATCGATGACACTGTCTAACCATCTCATCCTTTGCCGTCCCCGCCTTCTTTGACCTTCTATCTTTCCCAGCATCAGGGTCTTCTCCAGTGAGTGCTCCCTTCTCATTTGGTGGCCAAAGTATTTGAGCTTCATTTTCATTATCTGGCCTTCCAGGGAACAGTCAGGGTTGATTTCTTTTAGGATTGACTGATTTGATCTTCTTGCAGTCCAAGGGACTCTCAAGAGTCTCCTCCAGCACCATAGTTCAAAAGAATCTATTCTTCGGCGCTCGGCCTTCCTTATAGTCCAGCTCTCGCAGCCATACATGACTACTGGGAATACCATTGCTTTGACCATGCGGACTTTTGTTGGCAGGGTGATGTCTCTACTTTTTATCATGCTGTTTAGGTTTGCCATCGCTTTCCTCCCAAGGAGCAGGCGTCTTTTAATTTCATGGCTGCAGTCACAGTCTGCGGTGATCTGGGATCCCAGGAACGTGAAGTCTGTCACTACTTCCACAGCTTCCCCTTCTATTTGCCAAGGAGTAATGGGGCCAGATAACATGATCTTAGTTTTTTTGATGTTGCGTTTCAAGGCCACTTTTGCGCTCTCCTCTTTTACTCTGAACAAGAAGCTCTTTAGGTCCTCTTCACTTTCTGCCATTAGAGTGGTATCGTCTGCATATCTGAGGTTGTTGATCTTTTCCCCAGCAATCTTAATTCTCACTTGTGATTCATCCAGGCCGGCATTTCGCATGATGTACTCTGCATATATATTAAATAAGCAAGGTGACAATATACATCCTTGTCGTACTCCTTTTCCTATGCTAAACCAATCAGTTGTTCCATATCCGGTTCTAACTGTTGCTTCTTGACACTTATACAGGTTTCTCAAGAGACATGTGAGGTGGTCTGGTACTCCCATCTCTTTAAGGACCTGCCATAGTTTATTGTGATCCACACAGTCAAAGGCTTTAGCATAGTCAATGAAGCAGAAGTAGATGTTTTTCTGGTACTCTCTTGCTCCTCTAGTTCCTCTACCTCTTCGAAACCCAGCTTGTACTTCTGGCAGTTCTCTATCCACGTACTGTTGAAGCCTAGCTTGTAGGATCTTGAGCATGACCTTGCTAGCGTGTGATATGAGTGCAATTGTGCGATAGTTTGAACATTCTTTGGCATTGCCCTTCTTTGGGATTGGAGATTGCTCCTGCCTGCAAGTGTGAGTTTATTTTATTTTTATTTTATCAGTGCCCCCTGACTTATTTAAAGGCCCCCTGGATTAAGAAATCTTGGCTACGGGCCTGGCACCAAGACAAACTAAGCCAGCCCTCCCAAACTATCAGTGGAAGAGGAGTTCTCCTTCTGAGGCAGAGGACATCTTGTGGGTGATTTCCACCATCCTTTCAGGGAGGCAGAAACTACTTTCCCCCAATTCCGGTTAGTGTCATGGAAGTCACTGGCCCTCTCAGTTCTGTTCCTGCCTTAACAGGGAGAGCAACACTAGAATAGGCTTTGTCCTTTCTCTTCTATTGCAAATTTATCTAATCTCTTTCTTCTGTATTCTAATCTCATTTTAATTTTACTTTCTACATTCTATCTACCACTCTGTTTTTTAAAATTTTAAGTCTTGATCTCCCCCCTCCTTTGGGTGGTAGAGTAAAAGGACCATGGCAGCCATTTCTGAAGACCGTTTGATCTCCGGTCCCTGCTAACCACCCCATGGCGACTAAATTGCAATTGCATGGATTCCTCTCTGATGGAGATGCAGAAGTTCTGCTCACAGCCAGTGCTGTAGAGCAGATTGTCAGTGGAGCTGCCATGCCTCAGCTTGCTCATGCTACCCTAATGGGGCTCGATGTGGCAGTGGATAAAAAGCACCAAAAAAAGAGCCACTGCTCTCAGCTTGCCCCTGACCTCACCACCTCCTCAAACCCAGCAATTACAAGTGGCAGCCTTATCGAGGGAGCTGATTTAAGCCATGAAGGTTCTTTTCAGATCCCCGGTGAGTGATTTGAGTCCACAGAACCAGAAATCGAGGTTTCTACAGGAGAAGGGACTCCGGTCTCCCCACCTTTACTGTGGCTGAGACCCAATCTTCTGATGGGTAATGTACCTCAGAGGGGCCCCTGTCTTTCCCAACTATGTTTATGGAAACGCTTAGGCAGCCTGTGAGGGGGGAAATTTCCAATTTTTGCAACAACAAAGACTACAGCAGATTTCCACCTGACTCCAACTCTCCTCCCCTCTCCCCTCCCCTCAGGGATTCCAATGGCCAACCAAGGCAGTTCAGAAAGCTCATTAAAGTTCAAAGCAAGGCAGGGATGCCCAGTGCGTGGGTGAACCTTCCTCATATAGTGAGAGGGAAGAAAAGGAGGAAGGAGAATTCCTTTCTGATGATGATGAGGAAATTAATGTTCCAGAACCATCTGTCTAATGCTTTAAGATGGAGGGTTATCAATTCTTATTGGCCAAAACACTGTCAGCATTACAGCTATGGCAATCTCTGGCTGGAGATGAAGCTTCTGCCTCAGACTGTGCTTCTCTGAAAAGATCTGAGGGAAATGAGGAGTGGTCCCCCCCCCAGATTCAGCACTTCTGAAAAGATTTTTCCCTTTCCTGAATTTTCGTCTCTTTTAGGGTTTTATCAAGAGACTCCCTGAACAATGTATCGCCCTGAAAAGAATACGTTGCCACTATGGATTTAGATTGAAGGTCTGCCTGCCACACACACAACCATAGTACCCTCCTGGCCACTGCTGTGGATGCTCTGGAATGCCATGGCTCTGGAATAAAAGATTAGGGCATCTAACGTTGTGTCTCCTGTAAAAGCTGTAGCTTTAAGGATTCTATTAGCCCCTTCCATCAGTCGGCGATTGTTCTCTGGTAATAACCGAATAATCTTCCTGGTCCAGCCAATGGCAGCTCTGAACAGAATCAAGGCTGTAGCAGATGCTTTAATTGCCTTAGTTGTGGCTCCATGTGCCATTTCTAGGGCAGTCTGAGTTTTCTTATCCAGAGAGTCATGGATAGAGCCTTGTTCATCGTCAGATAGTAAACCAAGGGATTGTAGTGCTGTAATGGGAGCATCCACCAGGGGACCTGTAAAAGCTCACTAGCAAAATTTGGTAAGGTATACAACTTTCCCACAAAATTTGGGAACTGTTTGTTTGCCATTGGTTTAGCCCATTTTGCCTTGAGTTGTCTTTCAAAAGAAGCTTAGACATACTGATATAAGGCCTTTCAATAATGAGCCCTTTAGTTTACAACACTGTTTGGCTAGATACAGTCAGGAGGCAAAAATAACAAATTGGGGACCTCCCAGACAGCAGTTTCATAGGGGATCCTTTGGTGGCAGATTCAATACACAACCCAACAACAGGGGTGAATGGCCAGTGCGAGAGAGCAAGTCCTCTAAAGCATGACTTCTCACAAATTCCAGTGAGTGGGGATGCCTCAGCCATTTTATAGATGCCTGGGTAGCCTCTCAGACAGACACTTGGACAATAGAAATAGTGTCCCAGGGATACTCCATTGAATTCTTTAATACCCCACCAGAAAGATTTTTGCCTTCTCCCATTCACAGAAGCCAGACAAAACATCAAATAACAGTTGCCACCATCCAACATCTTCTGAGCATCCAAACAATAGAGCCAGCACCATGAGGTGAAAGTAGATGCTGGGTGTACTCTACCTTCTTCACTGTGCCCAAAAAGAATGGTGATTGGAGGGCAATATTGGATCTCAAGTTTCTCAACAAATTCATCTGGTTGAGGCACTTCAGGATGGAGACTCTCAGATCTGCAACCAAACCAATACCTCACATAAATAGACCTGACACAGGCATACTTACACTACCAATTTTCCCGCCACACAAAATATTCCTTTGGGTTTGTGTAGGGGGTTTCTATTTCCAGCACAGAGCTCTTTCCTTTGGCCTTTCCATGACTCCAAGGGTGTTTTCCAAGATGATGATAAACTCTTGTCGTCCATTTACGAAAACAAGACATTCACCCTTACTTAGAGGATTTGCTCATCAGATGAAGCTGTAGAGACAAATCTCTTTTGGGTATGCAGTTGACCATCAGAAGCTTACAAGAGCACAGATTCCTGGTCAAAAGACAGAAGAGCTCGTTGCAGCCATCCCAGCAGATAAAACACCTGGGGTTGATAATTGACACCAGATCCAACTATCTCTTTCTCACAGAGAACAAAGCAGGGAAAATCAGAAACATGTCAAGGTCAGTTATCAAGAACAAGTCACCTGTAATGGCCAAATTGATGGGTCTGCTTGTATCCAGTATTGATGGGATTCAGTGGCTTCATTTTCATACAAAACCTCTGCAAGCCCTTCTCAGGTTCCTTCAATTCCAGATAATGCGAAGACATGATATCTCCATAAAGGTTCCACTATCAGTAAAGATCAGCTTAGTGTGGTGGATAAGAACATCCAACCTTCTGCAAGGGAAACAGTTTTACATTCCAGAAATGAGACAGAATTTCTTGGATGCTAGTCTTGTCGGATGTGGAGTGACCCTAGACAACTCTCTGATACAAGGACGCTGGTCCAACAGTTAGAAAGGTCTTCCTATCAACCTATTGGAACTCAGAGCGATCCACCTTGCCATCCTACACTCTGGAGCCCAGGTAATGGGTTAACATGTGCTTATAAGGACAAACAATATATCTGCCAAGACAAACCTCAACAAATGGGGTGTGTGTGTCCAAATCATCACAGCTCCACAAGGAAACGATGAAGATTCTGACGTAGTCAGAGGAGAATTTAGTGTCCACAAGAGTGGAACACATTAAGGGTGCTATAAACAAACAGGCTGAGTCGAGAAACTATGCAACAAGGGGAGTGGTCTCTCAAGAGAGATGTGTTCTATCTACTTACAGCTCAGCTAGGCATCCCTCTAGTAGACCTCTTCCCATCACCATCCAGTCACTAGACCCCGTCACTACTTCACAAGATATTTTCATCACAAGACCAAAGTGACAGACACTCTGACATCACCATGGCCAAAAGGGCTCCTCTATGCCTTCAATCATACCCAAGGTGATATGAGGAATCAGGGAACAGAAGGCGGCGATAATACTGGTGGCACCATTTTGGCCTCATTGCCCATGCTTTTCTGCTCTCCAGGAGATGGTGATGGTTCCTTCCTGAACCCTACGAACATCTCCCAACATGCTCCAACAGGGCCCAGTCTGGCATCCCCATCCAGAATGGCTATGCTTAACCAGCGGGAGACTCATGAGAACAAGTTCGTCCAGTTAGAATATCCTACCGGGGTGACAGACACTTTATTGGCATCTAGGAGACACTCTATGATTAGAATTTATAATGCCTCATGAAAAGCCTTCGTTAGATGGTGTCGAAGGAAATTAGTGGATTCACTCAACCCTTCTATTTAATCTGTTCTAGCCTTCTTACAAGAAGGTCTGACTTCTGGATTAAAAACTTCCAAATTAAAGATACAGGTATCAGCGCTCACTACAGTCTTACCACAGTTTGAGGGACGTAACTTGTTGAATTCAACATGTTTACTACTTTCTTCAGGGTGCAAATGTCATTTCTCCTCCTCAGATCCACAGGTTCCCAATCTAGAAATTGCATACAGTGTTATCTGTGCTCACCAAGGCTCCTTTTGAATCATTAAGGGTGAGGATGAAGACGCTTTTCCTCACAGCAGTTACATCGGCAAGAAGAGTCTCAGAATTGTGGGTGTTACCTGTTAAAGTTGAATCATGTGTCTTTCACAAAGATAAAGTGATCTTGTGGATGGACCTGACCTTCCAATCTGACGCCTCCTCGTCCTTTCACAGATCCAAGGAAATTTAGTTACCATCATTCTGTCTGGATCCTAAACATTCTAAAGAAAGATTACGGCTCACACTCAATATGCAAAGATTGCTCAAAGTCTTCTTACTTAGGACAGAGAGCTTTAGGAAATCAGAATCATTATTTATTAATATTTCTCTGCCCAACTTGGGGAAGAAGATGTCTAACTCTGCCATAAGCCGTACTCTCAAATCATGCATCACAGAGGCCTATAGACTTCAAAAATGGATGTTCTAGCAGGGATTTCAACACAGTAAGGAGTGTGACTACCAACACAGCCTTTGCCAACTGCACATAGGTGGAAGAAGTGTGTAGAGCAGCCATGTAGTTGTCCATTTCTACCTTCATCCGACATATAAATTGAATACTTACAACTCAGCAGATGCTACCTTTGGCTGGAGAGTTCTGCAGCATATCATAGATACCTAGGCAATGACCCACCCATATTCTGAGGACACTGCTTTGGGAGGTCTCACAAGATGTCCTCCACCTCAGGAGAACAGGCCATTGGATACCGTGAAAAGTCTTTCTTTTCTGAGGACAGGAGGACATCTTCCCCCTCTCAAATTCATTGTCTAATCAAGCTACTTCCTTTTTTATTCTCGTGCCTTTATTGTCTACTTATTTGTTCCTTGTACTTACCTGTTACAGTTAACTCCTCCTCCCCCTCTAAAAATGTCATTGTGAGATAAATATTAATTCACCTGTTTCATATTTGGAGTACATGATGAAAGAAACACTGTAGTCCTTTAGAATTAGCTGTTATCTTAATCTTGAAATATGCTCAAAATAAATGTGTGGGAGATCTAGCTTCTTTCTCTTGTATGGCTGTCTGTAAAGAGTCCGGATGGATGGACAGTAATGACTGATGTGTTACAGTAGCAGCAAACAAGAAGTAGGTTCCCAAACTTGGCACGTGGTGCTCTTGGCACATCATATTTGCCAAGCAGTACCAAAGGTTACAATGGAGTGTCTGGTAGATGTTGAGGATTGTGGTTGTACTTCCTCTGTTGCCCTATTTACTGGGAGAGTTATACCACCCAGTGGCAGTGTGTCTTGATTTATTGCCAGCATATCTGCATGGAGCGGGGGGAAAGGTTCTTCTTTCTGCAGTGTGTGTTATCATTACCAGCTATTGTGGGAGAGAGGGTTGGTTGTTGAGGCAATACACAGATATGGGGGACATTGAAAAACAGTTGCAGCTGCCCAAGCATGAGGCATGGGTGTCCCTCCCTTTTTGCCTGTATGGATTGTGTTGTTCTTGTGTTACTGTTTGAAGGAGTAGAGGCTGCAGTTTGATGCTTGGGTCTTGTGAAGGTTCTGAGGACAGCAGTGATGATACAACAGATAAATCTGCCATGTGTGTTATAAGCGGGGAGAACAAAAGAGTTGTGGGTTTATCTGAGTTATGAGTATCCTACTTCTACACTGGTACCACACTGGTACAACGAACCTTGTCACCAGGATATCTTCACTTGTACTATGTATCTTGATGTTGCGTTGGTACAGTTCTTAATTGCAATTAATAAGCCCCTCAGAGACAGGGTTTAGGATTCCACTCCTGCACCAGAGTAAGATTGTTTTTAAGAGTCAAACAAAGAAGAAAATTAAGTGGCTGTTACCTTTACCACATGAATCATTCTGAGTACATTACTCACACACCCCTCCAGTTTTTTCAATGGCTTTTCAGGTATTTTCAATTTTTAGTCTCTTGTCTCAGTTCTTTGATCTCTTCAATGCATTTGGCCACTTAGACGATAGTATCCTTCTATTACAATTCTAATCGAACTTCTTCTGTTAGAAAAGTGAATATATTGTAAATAGAATAGCAATGTCAAGAAGGTAAGAAATATTTTTTGGAAATGAATCCAGACAATATCTAGTTTGCTTTTTACAAGCAACCAGACTGAATATCTGTTGGAAAAAATGTTTTGAAATGAAAGGTTTTTTATTCCCATTTGGTCGAGTTATAAAATTTCAGATTTCATCTTCCTTTCCTCCTCCTTCTTGTATATAAATTATTCATGTCAAGGTTTGAACTTTCTACTTTGTCTAGAAGGTTTTTATAACATTAGTTAAATTATATTAAAAAGGTACATACAGCGATATCTAAGGATTATTTGGAGTAGTTTTTTAGTAAATAAAAAAATGAAATTGTAATAATTTTCCAGCCAAGTTTAGGGCTATTAAGCTCTCTACATAGGTCATCTACTGGTGGTAAATGGTAGGGGATTGGGAAATCTGAGGTTCTAATTCTAAATTTGGATGTACCATTCTCTCTATATAAATGGAAAACATCTTTGAATATTAAATATTCTCCCACCTTTAGAGGTTTTTCTTTTTTGATTATATTTACGATTTTAGAGGTACAAGAATCTCATCTAGAGCATTCAGTGGAAACATCTTACATAGGCTTTAGAATTTCAAGGATGGAATTTACCTATGTGAAGACTGAATTTTTGAATTTCCCCCAATGCTGCTTATATTAGTATGCAGGGATTTCTTTTCTGTAGGCATAAATAATTTTTTTCGTCATATCCTTGTGACTTTGAGTTTTAATAATACATCACTAAAATAAACATTCTGAGCAGGGTTGCCTTAGCAAAAGTGATACTCTACATTTAGCCTTTTATCAGATAATTCAAAAAGCCAAATTAAAAACGGCATGCAATGCATATTGGAGTTGCAACCTGATAATGCTTGGCAGTACATCACAGAGACTTATTTCTAAGCTAATATTTATTGAATGAGGCTGTTTATTATTTTTTCAAGAAAAAGGCTTTGCTACTTGAGTAGGTCTTCTGTCAAATGGGCAATTTGTAAGGTGTTAAATACTTGTTCTGCTTTTTGTTTTTGGACCATATTGTATTGTTTCTAAATTTGTTGTTGGTGTGCATATGGAGTAGGAACATGTTTTCTCAGGAAACATCATTAGCAGTTCAGTTCAATGTAGTTCTGGTGGTTTGTATTTATGTTTTATATTTTGATACTAAAGGTCTGTTTGCATGATCCCATGTAACAATCTTGTAATTACCTTCTGTCTCAGGCTTGGTTGTGTGATCCAGGGTTCTCAGAGGCTAAAGAGAATGGTGGACTGAGAGAGCAATGAGCAAATGCTTTCTGCAAGCTTAAAAATGACAAAGCAAGCAGCATAGGGAAACCTGTGATTATTAAGCAAAAGTAGGTTACGTTGTGAATCTACTGCACAGAGCAACCAAAGCAAGAATGAAGACATATTCAGGGTAGAGCAACGATAGTACTCTGGTATTTCTTAGCTTTTTGTGTTTTTCAAGGCAAGAGACATTCAGAGGTGGTTTGCCATTACTTGCCACTGCACTGTGACCCTGGACTTCCTTGGTGGATTCCCATCCAAGTACAAACCAGGGCCTACCCTGGTTAGCTTCTGAGATCTCATGAGATCAGGCTAGCCTGGGCTATCCAGGTGAAGGCATTTCTTACTTTGAAATAGGGTTGCCAAGTCCAAAATTACTTACTGCGGGGGAGTCCCGCGCCGTCCCGGGAGTCTGTGCATGCGGGCGAAGCGCGTGCGCTGCCGCGATGACACCACCTGGAAGTGACATCATCACATTGGCACGTTGGGGGCAGAGCCACTAGGATTCGAGGGAAAACCATAGAGTTTCCCCTCAAATCATAGAGCATCCCACCCCCAACGTGGCCAGCATGATGATGTCACCTCTGGGTGACACCATCACGCTGGGGATGTGTGCCAGAAGGGGGTGGAGTTCCCCCCAGGGCCCGATTTGCTGGCATCCGGTAACGGGCCTTTCGGGTGGGGGTTTACCCGCCCCCCCGGGGGGACTTGGCAAGTCTACTTTGAAAGGTAGATAACTTAAGGTAATTACTTTGTACTTAATATTTGTGAAGACAATATTTGTATATCTTAGTTATTCTTTGCAAAAGATGCCACTGAAATGAACTTAAAACAGAAGTGGAATGTTATCAAGAATACACAGTTTTTTCCCCTTTCATCTAAGTGGCCAGGATTTGTGTTTGATGTTTGCACTGTATGATGCAATGGCAATGATGTACAGGTTAGCCACAGTCTGGTAAGTTTGAGAATACTGTGAAAAATGAGGATTTCTTTAGCATTTCTTTTATTTACTTGTCATGGAGGAGAGGAGAATGATTTAAGTTACTGTGGGCTCCTTTGGGGGGAAAAGGCAGGGTATAAGGGAAGTAAATAAATTTATTTTGCCTATCAGAATGTCACAAATTAGAGCGTGATGGTTAAACAAAAAAGACTGGAGAAGTCTGGCCTTTCCAAATGTAGTAAATGAATCTGCTCAGCTTTGTAGCATAGCCCAGTGGTTTAACCCAGAGCTTGACAAATCCCAGGCACCAGGTTGTCATGGCAACTAGAAATTTCATTGTGGTGTCTAGTATTTTCAGCAGTGATTTTTTATACTGTTTCTTGGTAATCCTCAGTAGGAATACAAAGCTTATTTATCATTTCCCATCATAATAAGTTTTATTGTATGACACAAAAATTGCACATATGGGAAGGCTGAAAAATGAGTGTGGGATGGTTCCTCAAGTCAAAGAAAATTTGTCAAGGCTTGATTTAACTAAGATAGTATATGAGCTCGAACGGTTTTATGCTGCTAGGCTTCTGGATGCAATTCAGTGGATAGAAGAGCAAAATTGGGTGGTGGGAGAAATTTCTTCCTTAAATTTCTTAAGACTTATGTATTATAGAAGTCATAGCAGATGTCCCCCAAATCACAGATTTCGACCTTGATAGATGCTAATGTAATGAATGTGTAGTGTTTTAATTTGTTAAAATTGTCAAATGATATTTATAGCCCAATTTTTACCAAATATATCCAATAAGTGGATTACAAACTGTCCATGAAGATATTAAATCTAAGTCTTTCTGAATATTCGAGAACAAATGAGCCAACAAAAAGAAATCAACTGTTTCCCAGTATTTGTGTGTGTAGTTTCTGTTTACTTAACCTTGAGCTTGTAGCGTAGCACTGTTGCCCAGTGGTGTTAACTACTGAGGTTTGAGGCCTGGGTGAGTAAGTACTTGCTCATCTAGACCTGAACTTGAATGGTACAGCATCTTTGTTATGTATTTGCTTATGTGTTATGCTATGTAACCTACACCAGAGCATCAGGCACAAGATCCATTGACTCTCAGGTATTCTAAACCCTGCAGTCAGATTGGTCGCTGTTGCGTTACAGACCAATCCGGAAAGACTCTGAACTTCGATGGGAACGAATCCTATTTGTTCTAAGCTCTCAATTGTAATTGGTCATTACTGTGCTAGGGGTGTGGTTTTCCCTGGTCCAAAATGTATAAAGTTGCATCGTTCTTGTGTTGCTGCTGTGTTACTGTGTTCTGAGCTGAATAAAGAAATCATTGTTTTGGAAATGCTGCCTCAATCTCAGTATATAACAATCTTCATAAATTAAAACAAAACCTTTATGGTTTGGATCCAGCAATAACGTTTGCATAAGGAGTTGGCATAGTGGATAGTCCAATAGTACCATAGAACAGGGGAATGCAGTTAGGAGGGCAAGGACTAAGGACTCAGGAGAAATTCCCTTCTCCCTTTTCCCGTGAAGGCTTGTGTTAGGTTGCTTTGTGGTGTAAGAGGTCCAACAGTTGTTGTGCCTGATTCTAGATCTGATGTGGTTGTTTGCTGGGCGAGGAGGAGGAAGAATTAACATTCTCCAAGAATACTGGGAGGTCTTTGCAGCTGATGGCTTGTATTATGCAAATTACTTGATTGTCAGTATGTTCCTGCAAAGTGGTTGCCTTGCTACCCAGCATGTAGTTTGCAGATGCATGATAACATGAATGAGAGTTAACATGATGTGACTGCAGGGAGGACAGTTTGGATGATGATGATTGCAAGTTACAGTACAAATGCATATGATGCCTCTGTCAGATGTGAAATTATGAGTTTTGAATAAATTATCCTTTTTATAGTATTGTGGGTTGTATGGTTCATTCATGAGAGCATAAACATTTTTTCCTGTTTGGGACATTATATGGATGGTTGTGATGTTTTTAGTACGTATTGTTGAAGAGTCTTTACATTTGCTATGATGCTTTACATTTTTATTACTAGGAAATAATATTGGTATATTTTCTTAAGAGCTAAGTTACTGAGCTAAGTTATTAAGTTAAGTTACTTAGAGCTAAGTTATTAAGGTATTAATAGCGTTATTTTGAATTTTCTTCTTCTATTTACACTAACAATGAACCTGGTTCTGTTTATTTGATACAGTTTAGATGACGTAAACTGAACAACACAACGAATTCAAAACTAATATATGTGAGCAGGAGGGAAATAACTGCACCAGTGTTTTGCAAGTGCTTCCACAAGATTTCCCACAATGCTATAATGAGTATGCTCTATAGCAATTCTAGTTGTGTGCAAGAAATCTTTTTTACGTGGCTTCTGGTTTTGGCGACTCATGAATCAGATGTGTCCCATCGAGCTCTGATGTGGGTGCTCTGAGTGACGGTGGACAGGAGGGGTCTCAGAGGATTCTGAGCCCCCCTGGAGCCCTTGTAGGGGGCTCTCTGCCTGGGGTGCGGAGGGGTGCCTTTTTCAAGGTGACGGCTAAGGAATTGAGGCTCCCCTTACCCCAAAAGGTCCTGCTGCCGCGAAGCCATCATGGTGATTAGAGATGACTGCCAGATGAAGCGGGCAAGCGATCTAGCATAAACACGTTCTTGCTACATTTTAAATGCCCCTTTAAGCTGCTGAGCCATTAAAGAGAATGGAATTAGCCTACAGGATGGAATAGTGGGTGGGGAGGAGTTGGGGATCCCCCTCATGGAGCCTAGCGGTTCTTAAGTGATAACCTGAAGGGAAAAATGATACTGACCCTGAGAGACTTTAAATAAGATCAAAAGGTGCAAAATAGTCCAAAGCGCATTCAAATCAAAGAACTTTCACTTTTACTTAAATGGACTTTATCTTGCATAAACTATGTCAGGAAGAGGGAGAAAAATGGTGCTGGAGAAGAAACCCTTGGCAGGAACTACCCAGTCAGCAACTCCTACTCGTATGCCGGAAGCAGCCACTGATTTCCCTAGTATGTTGCCAGCGGTGTTGCGCCCTCTGCTGGATCAGATGTCTAATATCAATATTAAACACGATGGTTTCCAAAAGCAATTGACAGGAATTGACAAAAGAACAGATGATACAGACAAACATTAAGAAAGTTGATGCAAAAACAATTGATATTAAACTGGAGGCAGTGATAAAAGAGTGAATTTCTGAGAAAGAGCAACTGTTACAGCTTCAAATGGAAAGATCAATGTATGTCCTACACTTCCAGGATATCCCAGAACAGAAAGGAGAAAACTTAAAAAATATATATTAAGTGAACCATTAGCACCGGTGACAGAGCTTAAACAGGATTCATTACAAAATAATATGGACTTGGCTTATCAAACTTATCCAGATTTTATAAAGAAGAATAAGCTACCTGGTGAAATATTTGTCGAATTCTCCAAAAGATCAACCAGAGATGCAGTTCTGAAGGTTGAAGGCGAAGAAGCGGGAATCTTAAAGGACTTTCCATTTGAGATACGGAAGCGAAGGTGACAATATAAGGAATTAACTTTCTTTCTACATAACAACTCCATTCCCTTCAGATGGATATTTCCAGAAGGACTGATATTTAACCACAACGATAAGAAGATAAAGATTGACTCTGCCCAGAAAGCTAAAGGTTTTTTGGAACAACAACAAAGCCCAATGAAAGATAAAGAAAAGAAAGACGACAACACTCAAGAAGAAACTAAAAGCGACCTCGAATCAGAGGACAGTTCAAGCAGCTCTGGTAGCACCTCTGAGGGCTCAGATTTGGAAAAAGGAATAGCTGCTCCCAAAGTACTTCAAGTTATACTGAAATACAAGAAAAAGAAATGTGAGAAATAAATATGGAAGTATACAAAACAAGTATGGACTAGAAAACACCTAGAGATTAGCTGTAATGGCTCAAACTAATTTTGTTAAGAAAATAAGATATACAGTATTGTACTTTTATTTTAATACTGATTTTAATGTAAGAACGACATTCAAGAATGTTTCTCTTGTAATATGATTGTTACCTTAATTTTGTAGCTTCACTTTTTTAGGCATAGGGTTTCCCCACTCCCTGTTCCTGTAATTGAGTAGAATATAAAATCAATATAATTATTTTTTTTTTAAAAAAGAAATGTTTGATGGAGTTTTACTTTTTTTTTTACAAAGTATACAAGTACAAGATGTCAATAGATGACAGTTTCCACTTGTTGAAAGGCATATTTGTATTTGATCCATTATTCCAGAGGTGGCATTGAGTTTGTTTTGTGCAAGTCTTTGTTTTTACTAGGGTTGCAATGTTTAATATGTCAAAGGAATGGAAAGTGTCCTATGTCTCCATCCCAACCGCTTCATATAAAACTTAAAAAAACCCATACATTTTATATACAAAAGAAGACAAATTTGTTGTTGTTTTTCTCCAGGTTCTGTGTGAAATCATCATTTTAAAATCCATGTAAAAGGTAGTTTAAATATCTTGTTATAGTGTTGAACTTGAATCTGTAAAACCTGACGTCAAATGTCATGGAAATAGGGCTGTTTCAAATGCCATATTTTTCTTCTGGAAGCCCTTCTGTTTTGAAAAAAGCATGAAAAAGATAGGTAAATTATTATGTATGATAGATGCATGTGTATTTATTTCACTGTATATTCATGCACTGGGAAACTGTGCAGGGGATTTATAATGGTTTTAGTTGCTTATTAGGCAGTACTTACTGAGCTATAGTTGAAAAGGCTGCACACCTAAGGAAACTTCTGTGGGAGTGAGCCTCACTGAGTAAAATGAATCTTACTTTTGCATAGACCTGCTTAGTTTTGCTCCCAAATATGCTTTTTAGCATTACTGTAGTCAAGTTTTGCAAAAATATATATTTTAAAAAACTGAGTATAAAATGAACTAGATTTCATATATGCTTTATAATTAGTCTTCAGAACAATGTATCTTTGAATGTTTCTGTCCCCGAATGTAGTCTTATTATTAAATTTTATTCCTATTCTGTTCAGTTTTATGAGGTTATCTAGTTCACTGTGGTCCTTCTTGATCTTGACTATGTTTTACATCTTGGCAATTGTGTGCACATTTAAAATATTCCAGCTACAGTGAAGATAGGCATAAAGCTGTTCTGAGAATGGGTGCATGGGAGTAAGCCATTGTCAAGCATATCAGCACAGACAGAAATCTAGAGCAGCACCAATTATGAGAGTTGCACAGGGTTACGTAAAGTTTGTCTGTTCCATGCATCAGTCTTATGTGGTGTCACTTTGCAAAACTTTGCAGCGGCAGATATACCTGCTTCCTTCCTTTGGGAAACAATGAAAATATTGAATAAAATGGACTCCCAAAGATCCCCAAGGAATTCCACTAGCAGTCTCTGCAATCTCTTAGAATGACTATGTTTACCTGTGATGATTCAGTGTTAAGGAATGAACCTATAATGAAAGCATAGAAAGGCCTGTTTAATTTTAAGTTTTTCACCATCTACAGAAGCTAACTAGAAAAATTTATTTATTTATTTATTTTATTCAATTTATACCCCGCCCTCTTATTTAAAATGCAAAAGTATTCTCCTTGTGTAATGTATTCAGATGCTGCCCTGAATGCATGGGGATGAAGTGTGAATCATCCCATAGAGAAGGTATGCTAAGCTTCAGACGTCGGCTAGGATTCGCGCCGAAAAGTATTGTGTCCAATCACAATTGAACGGTCTGAGGTGGGAACGTTTGTGATTGGGCTATTATGCGAACAACCTGATAGGTTGGAATTTGTATAGTAGGTGTGGCTACATTAGCCTGGAATGTTTAAATACCGAGCAGCTGAAATGGACAAACTGTTCGGGCTATGAGGAGTTGTACCGTGTTGGAGAAGTTGATTGTCGAGCTGAATAAACCTGAGTTTTGCTGAAATCACTCTCTGACTACTTTGTTAAGTACGGACTTAACAATTGGCGACGAAGGTGGGATACTAGTGCGGGTAGGCAGCCCCGCTGGTACCAACCCTACGACGGACAACCACGAGCTGCAGCTCGCCGTGGCTGAGCAGCAACAGGCACCACCAGCGCCGGTGGCAGCGATTGCAGCTATGGCCAATAGCCCGAAGTTCGAGGCATTTGAACCATCGACCGAGGACTGGGATGCTTACCTGCTGAGGTTCGGGTTCCACCTCGAAGCAAACGATATCACCACGGAGGAGAAGAAGCGAGCCACCCTCCTGAGCTCTTGTGGTAAGAGCGTGTTTGATATCGCCAGGTCCCTGGTAGCGCCAGTGGACATAGGGACAGTGCCGTTCAAAGAGCTGACTGACAAGTTGAAGGCACACTTCTCCCCGCAGCCATCGGAGATCGCAAGCCGGCACGCGTTCTACAAAAGGAGCCAAGCGGCCAACGAGACTGTGGCTCTACGTAAAGCTGCCAGACCGTGCAACTTTACCAGTGTAGAGGAGGCCCTACGAGACCGGTTGGTGTGTGGCATGCGGGACGAACGGCTGCAACAGCGCCTGTTCGCAAAGGCAAAATTGACCTGGGCCGATGCCTACTCCGAAGCCATCGCGGCAGAGACAGCGGACAAGTCGACTCGGGAGGTGCGTCAGCGTCTAGCTGCAACAGAGCTACGCGTGCGTCCACCACCAGGGGTCCGAAGAAGAGCGAGAGAGTGCGTCAGAGGACGTCTGTGCGGTTGCCAGGCTGGCGAAGCCGCGGACCCAAGTGAGGACTTCGCCCACTCCTCCTTGCACCCCAGAGAGAGCTGTTGGACCAAGTACGTCGACTGCCGGGC
>NW_015163096.1:0-3269 GCF_001447785.1 Gekko japonicus | reverse complement strand
GATAACGTCAGCCCCGTTCCACCCGGCATCGAACGGCCAGGCGGAACGTATGGTCAGAACGACCAAAGAGGCACTAGCCAAACTAGTGTATGGTGATTGGGGGGTTAAACTGGCATCGTTTTTACTGCGACAACATGTAACCCCATGTTCGGCAACGGGCCGCAGCCCTGCCGAAATGCTTATGGGCCATCGTTTGACAACCTTGTTTGACCGGTTGCATCCAGATCTCAATGATTTTAAAGCCCACACAGCAGACCGAAAGTCTGAAGGTCCGGACATACGAGAAAGGTGAGCAAGTGTATGCTCGAAATTATGCCAGTGGTCACTTGTGGCTCCCAGCCACTATTGTTGAGATTATTGGGTCCAGAATGTATGTGGTACGACTTGCTGATGGTCGCAAGTGGCGTAGGCACATAGACCAGTTGAGGCAACGGTGGGCAACTGACCGTCCCAACGCGCTGCCAACTGAGTCCCCAGACCCCAAGGAATTCCCGCGGCCAGGGGTCTGATCTGGCCTGTGCCAGTATGGCCTAGCCAGCCTAAGAGGCCTGGGTGGCAGTAGGAGGCGGCTAGGACTACAACTCCCAGAAGGCATTGGGAGAGTCAGGAAAGATTCTAAGGGAGACCGTTAGAATCTGTTGGGAACAAAGTCTGGAGGAAGACAGTTTAAGGCCGTTGCTGGCTGCTGGTTGATGGTAGCTGGAGTCTCTGAGCAAGAAGGGGAGAAGCCCTCAGTCCTTTGCCTCCCTGCGGCTGGGTCTCGTGAGAGACAGGCCGGGCTGGGAGAAGGAGGAGCCTGAGTGAGTTAGGTAGGCTGGGGCCTGATAGGCAGTTGCGTTAGTTTATTTTCATTTGACCTTTCCCCCTGTTATCCAGTTGACGCACCTTGCCCAATTTTCCTAATAAACCCTGTTCTGTGTGATTTGGTTGGTGTCCGCCTGGGTCATTCACGCCTGTAACACTCGGTTAGCAAGGGCTTGGGAGCTACCCTGGGACTCCCAAGGGACCCGAAAGTCCAGGGTGGTGGCGGCGAAACCCAAAGACCCCTCTGGGGGTCATGACAGGGTCCATTGAAGCACGTTTGATATATTGAAAAGTAATAAGGCATCATATATTCTATACATTAGAAAATAGGGACATTAGTATTTCCCCGTGTTTGTTAGAAGATATCATTAGTTCCATGTGAACATTTAGTTGGCTGCATTGGGGCTCTAGATCTTATATATAATAGCCAGGACTATATGCATATAACATTTTTTAAAATAAAGGATACTAACACTGAAATTGTTTGGAATAATAGTGGGTGAGACTGTTTGAATTTATGCCCACTCTTCCTCCTTACTGGCAGAATTCCACCTTTTAAGAAGGGCTATGCCCATGGATGTTTACTGTTGAATAATGCTTGGAAATTGTTTGTGTGTGGCACTTGTTAATATTTGTAATTCCTTATCTAACTTGTGTATGCGTTTATGTGGTCTTTAAAATCTTCAGGAAAGTTGTTTAGATTGTACAAGAAGGGGGACCCACGATACTCGGGGGGTGGGGAGGAGAAGCTCCATGGGAGGAGAAGGAAGCAGCCACTGGTGAGCCTTCTTCACTGCCCCCTGTCCCCTGCATCCACAGCAAGGCCTGCGCCCCTCCAAGCCTTCTCCCTCCTCCCCCCAGTACCGGCAGTGAGGCCTGAACTCGGCCCGCCAAGCTTTCTCCCCCCTCCTCCCCAGTGGTGGCGGTGAGGCCTGAACTTGGCCCGCCAAACTTTCTCTGTCCCCCCTGGGGGGCGGCAAGGGCTGAGCGGCTTACAGCTGCCGGCTGGCCAAGCCTTCTCCCACCCCTCCCCTCCCCGTCTCCTTCCCTGGCGGCGGTGGCAATGCTGTTTTTAGAGCATTCCCTGCCAAACTTTCTCTGTCCCCCCTGGGGGGCGGCAAGGGCTGAGCGGCTTACAGCTGCCGGCTGGCCAAGCCTTCTCCCACCCCTCCCCTCCCCGTCTCCTTCCCTGGCGGCGGTGGCAATGCTGTTTTTAGAGCATTCCCTGCGCCTGCTTTTGGGGGGATTTAAATATCCCCTGCATATTTTTTCAAAGTTTTCAGATTTTTCTGCACATATGGGGATTGCCCCAAATGTGCAGGAAAACCTCCCTGCTCCCCAAGTGCCCCCAATGTGCTGATTTAGATATCCCACATTGGAGAAGGCTTTGTGCAGCTGTTGATTTTTCCCATTTGCAGGTTGGCATCTGCAGAAGACTTCCCTCAGATGAGTGAAGCTGTCATGGTGGTGCATGTGGGTGTGATAAAAACAGCAGTCTTGCAAGCTGGGAAATTATCCCAGTAAATAATCATATGAGATCAGATGGATGCTGGTATAGGGAACTGAGGAATATGAATAATATAGAAAGATGACTAGAGAGACTGTACAAGAAATGAACTGACCATATCGCAGATATCATCTATGTACCTGTGAGATGTTAGTGGCAATGAAATCTGCTTTTTGTGTTCCCATTATATCAGCTGAATTGCATCCAGCTGACAAAGATGTTCTGTTCAGTCTCACTTTGAATTTTGAAGGCTCTATTGGAAGCCTCTGATGCCATAATGATAGGGATTTTTGCAGACTGGTCACTATGTGGTACACAGGATGCTTTGGGGTGTAAAGGCTTCTGCCTCCTTCTTCACTGGATCCTTGCCCATCATTGTAAATTTTAGCCATCATAAATTAAGGGAGTTAATGAAAATTAACTTTCTTATGTTGACTGATTTGGGAGGGGGAAGGATTGAACTATGGAGTATGGCATAAGGTGAGATAAAAATTCACTCAGTTCATAAGCCATCATGGTGTTTGATGCAGTTTCAATTTGAAAAGCAGGTCAGAAGGCGGATTGGAATTACCCTAAATAGTATGTTTTCTTGACAGCACTGGTAATAATAAAGGTAATAGAATCGAAGTTCAAGAAGCCCAGACTGTCATCTGTTTTTTTAAACTGGGATCTCAAAAGCCCAAATGCTGTTGCTGTTAATATTTTTGCTACTGCATGGTTTCTCATGAAGACTTCCAAACTGAAGCTACTACATTGCTTTGCTGCTGCTGCATGTCCGCAAAAGTTGTGGCACTTGTAAAATACTAGAGATATTTTTATTAATATTTAAAATATAGGCTTGTTAATAAATAATATGAGGGCAAAACACTGGCCTATAAGCTGTTGCACAGCTTATTTTTTCAATGTTATTTTAAATATCTAAGGCCCATTACCAATGTTCCCTCTAAGGTGTGCAGTC
>NW_015163095.1:1919231-1949853 GCF_001447785.1 Gekko japonicus | reverse complement strand
TGTGGGAACACATTTTCTCTTCCGACACTAACCACTGCACCACACTGCTGATCACAAGGAATATTGCATTTTTTAAAAAGCATTAAAGATTGCCATGGAGGAGAACTGATATGTTAACCCAGCTCTTGCTGTTAAAATCTTTACCTGGGATGGGCCTGCAAGCCTCCATCTATATACTAATAGCCAAGAGGCCCCCTCAGTGCAGATATCTAAATCCGCACATCAGGGGCAATTGGGAGGCAGAGAGATTTTCCTGCACACTTGGGGTAATCTCCAGGTGTGCAGAACAATCTGAACATAAAAAAAAACTATACGGGGGATGCCCTTGGAACTGTCCTGCCACCACCGCCAGTGGGGGGGGGGAGAGGGAGAAGGCTTGGTGGGTTGGTGGCTAGGAGCCACACGGGCCTCACCGTCGGTGCTGGGGGGCAAGGGAGAAGGTTTGGCGGGCCCGGCAGCTGGGAACCGCGCGGGCCTCACCATCGGAGCCTGGCAGGGGTGGGGGAGAAGGGGAGCAGGCTTACCTGTGGCGGCTTCCTCCTCTATGCGAAGCTCCTCCCTCCCGCGAGTACCGCAGGTCCCCGCTTCTTTTCTTACCATAATAATCAAACACCCCTTACTGTCGCATAATAACGTATGGCATATACAGTAAATATATCATTACATGGTTATCTGTTAACTGAAAAACAAAATTATTTAAAATTTCATTAAAAGAATTAAATTAAAAATACTCAGAGAAGTAACTCTGATTAAATGGCAGCTGCTGCTCATCCAAATTTTTCTGTCACTTGCCTGAAACAGTCTTCCTGCTGTTTTGCTGACTTTAGTAACAAAAGCAGAATTTGCATACTTTTTGCTCAGTAGTGTTAAAATGCTACCCCCCACACACATTAATAAATAGGTTCTAATTTCAGTTCCCATTGTGCCACTGTTACAAGCATATGATCCCTTTTTTTGGAACAATAGGTGAAACTTCTGACATAATTAGAAGTAAACAGTTATAATTGTTATCACTGAGAGAAGAATTTGCCCTGCAGTGCTTTATTTATTGCTCTGGGTTACAAAGACTCCAGCTTTTCTTTCAGATCCCAGAACTAATTTATAGGACTGATGGCTTATACAACTTCAGCTTGTTAATGTAAACGAAGCGAATGTGACTTTCACATTCCACAGACACCATAAATATATAACACACCAAAATAACTTATTTACAGAGCCTTCTCTTCAGAGTGGAAATACACTCTGAGATTTCTATTGATAATTTAATTACAGAAAGGTAAGAGATAATCTATGGTACTGTTCCCACAGCAACTGTATCCCAGATCCCTTGTATGCAGACATCTCTCCTTGCTTTCATGATGGCTACAGCTGCTCATCTTGAGGCTAGAAAGGTCACAGGAGCCCCAAACATACCAAACACTGTGGCTCTGCACTATGGGAGATGCAAGGGAATTGAATACAGCAAGCCTGGGGAGGGGAGGGGAAGAGGGGAAGGGAGTTCTGTAGACAGACCTCCATCCCACAGAGTAACGAAGACTTTCCCCCTTAACTAAAAGTCTGCTGACCTGATGATATTAACCTTTGCCCACTCAAAACAGACAAAAGGAAATATTTTAGCACACAGGTAATGTTTGTTACTCTTTGATGTCAGCCACAGTGATAACGAGTAATAAAAATAACAACTTTTTTTTAAAATGACCATTGAAATGGATGGAATATCCTGTCATATACCATAGGTCCACTTAATCCAGCATCCTGTTCCCAGCACCTGCCAAACAGAAACCTCTGGAACTGCCAAGCAGGGCATGAAATTGATATCTATCTCATGTCACTTGCCCCCAGTATCTGGCATTGAAAAGAGTACAGCTTTGCTACATGGAGGTTCCACCTACCTTTAATAGTTATCAGCCTTTGACAGAACTATCCTCTATTAATTTGTCAAATTGTTTTAAGTTAGAGGCCATAGCTACATTCAGTAAAGAATTCTATGTTAATTTCGAGTTTTGTGATATGTATGCCTTGAACCTATTGCCAATCAGTTTTATTAGGTGATCTTCAGATTCTAATATTTGAAATTATCATCTCTGCATTCCCTTTTCACCATATTCCTCTTTCTTATCTCTCTTCAAGATATAACTACCCACCCCAAGCCTTTCCTTCTAGGGAAAATAATACAGTTCTCTTTTTTATATTTTGTCCAGCTTTACAATATCCACTGTAAAATGGAGCAAAGAGACCTATCCTCAGTATTCTAAAGGTGGCTGAACCAAATATTCATATAGTAACAATTGTGAGATGGGAGGGGCTGTGGCTCAAGGCAGAGCACATGCTCAGCAGGTTCGGGTTCAAGTCATGGCACCTTCCATTTAAAAGGGACCTTAGGTACTTGTACTGGTCCTTAGGCTCTGGAGAGCTGCCACCAGCCAGAAGATATTGCACAGATAGACCAATGGCTTGATGGTACAAATGTATGTGCATATGGCAATACTTACTATTTTATTTTCAATTGCTTTTGTAATAATGCCCAGTATTTAATTTGCCTTTTCCTGTGCATCAAGTACTGTTTTGATACTTTCAATGAGCATTCAGACAGAATCCCCAAATGTCATTTTCTGGATAGTCCATTTGGCACCTTCAATGCATATGTAGGTAGAATTATTTTAGTAGAAATATTAACCATCATGATAGTAGCATGGATTTTCATAGGTGGGCTATCATAGAATAGAGCCAGTTTGGTGTAGTGGTTAGGAGTGCGGACTGTAATCTGGGAGAACCGGGTTTGATTCCCCACTCCTCCACTTGTACCTACTGGATGACCTTGGGCAAGCCATAATTCTGGCACAGCTGTTCTTGAAAAAGAGCACTTTCTGTCAGAGCTCTCTCAGCCCTACCTACCTCACAGGGTGTCTGTTGCGGGGAGGGGAAGGGAAAGGAGTTTGTAAGTCGCTCTGAGACTCCTTTGGGTAGTGAAGGGCAGGGTATAAATCCAATCTCTTCTTCTTCTTCTTCCCTAGAATCATAGAGTTGGAAGGGTCCTCTAACCCAACCCCCTGCACAATGCAGGGAATTCACAAATACCTCCTCCCCACACTCCAGTGACTGCTGTTCCACACCCAGAAGATGACAAGAAACCTCCAGGATCTCCAGCCAAACTGGCCTGGAGAAAAATTGCTTCCTGACCCCAAAGTGGCGATCAGCATTTCCCTGGGCATGTAAGAAAGGGCCACAAGAACTGATACAACCCTTCCTGCCCTCCCTATCCCTAACCCTTAGGCTTCTAGAAACAGACAATAGTGAACAATCTACTGTTAAACCAGTGTGATGGCAGATACTTTATGTAAAATAACTGGAAATTACTTTTCCTGGCGATACTGGGGCAGACTGTTGTTCCTACCTGGCATGGCCATTTTTAGATTCTTACAGTATCTAGCATAACTTCAACTATGATGGATGAAGTCCTGTCCAGGTCAAAGGGCTTTTCATTATTTAACAGCAGGAGGGGCTCATACAGTCATCCAAACTGGAGGCTAAAAAGCTGCAATACTAAGCACTCGTATAAAGAGGAGAAATCTATTTAAATCAACGACTTACTTCCAAGCAGAATTCCCTGTTTGTCAACAGTTTAGCCATCTAATAAATGAATGCAACCTGTGATCATTTTTGACAAAAGCAGAGAGCCGGATGGACCAGGGCACAGTCTGCCTACCGTATGCAGGCCAGCCATCTGTGTTATAGGCCAATTGCCTAGTTGGTTGAGGGCCACTAAATCTTTGACTGGAGCTGGCACTGCTCACCCAGCTCTGATAATTCATAAACAAACAAGTATGACTTAATCCCTAGATTGCAACCACACAACAAAAAGAGCCTGTGATTACATGGCAGATGGACAGAGCATAGGAAAGCACTGCTGCTGTTTCAGGACCGCCACCTTTCCCACCTACCCTTGATGCAAGAGATGGCTGTAGAAAGCAATATGTCCAGCATGGCTGAAACCAGCCAGCCAATCATACTGCACACTGCTGGGAAGAGTAAAAACCTACTGTGTTACCCATCTCGTCTGACCCAACAGAACTCAGCCAGGCTCCAGGCGAGCGAGAGCCATTTATTGATCTCCCTCACTCAGTTCCCCCTCCCTTGGAATTGTTTCCAGTGATTAAAAATTAAAAGGTGGAAAGTAATCAAGAAGTGAAAGAACCCACAAGTGGAAAGTTTTGGGAGGATCAGGGAGGAACTCCTTCCTGACCTGTATTCCTGACATCCTTTTCCAGTTTAGCTTGCTCTCACTGTGCTTCTTCCAAAACTGTACTTCTTTTATGATTTAAAAAATGTAAGATTGTTTTATTAATCAACAATTTAATTCCATTGATTCTCAGGCCCTTTTTCTCCATTTATCTAGAAAACATATATGAGATTTGGGCTAAATTCTGCCTTACACAGTGCATTTCACCCAGTTTTTCACAATTTACAGTGAACCCACATACAGTCTGTATATGGGGCACATTTGATTGTTCTTTGTGCATGCATTCAGTAATTCTCATGTTATATTCAACACATGTATAGCTGAATGAGAGATTGAAACCCCACATTTATCCAGGTACTGGTCCCCCATTACACTGGTAGAGTGAACACATATTGGCTCTTTCATACACACAGGTATACACATGTGTACATGCTGGTTGTCCACTATAACATATGAACAGGGCTACCCACTGTGTTACATCTGAAATAAGTGAGGCTATTCAACCCTGAAGTTCTCATATTTAATTCAGCCTTTACTAGTAACCATTAGTTATAGGTGCCAGCAATCTTGCAATAAGACATTTAACAGTATATATACATTTTATGGCTTATTAATTCAGTAGCTGATGACTGGTTGCAGTACCTTTCAGCACTGGCACCGCCAGGCTTCACATAAGTCACTGATTGTCATGTTTTACTGTATATGTTGCAATGAGTGCATAATTTTGACAATCAGAGATATTTGGATTCTATCTGAAGAGGGGAGAGAGAGAGAGAGATAACGGTTTATCCAAGATATTTTGTTTCTGTTACTGAGATCACTACTGTAGAATTAATGGGTCACACCAATCAGATCTGTAGGAATGCTTTAACTCCAATACAGGTTTGTTCTAAAGTATAAACAAATACCAAGTTGGGACCATCAGCCAATTAGTTTGGAGACTTTTGTACCCTGCTCCTAATAATCTGAATTAATACATCTGCCTGCATTGGGAGTGCAACATCACATTTTATGATATGTAACCTTGCACAACTGTTGCTAAATCTCATCCTCAACATATATGTGTGTGTGTGTGTCACAAGACTGAATATAGTCAATAAAATGCCTGCTCTTTACCAATTAACTGTGTAACAAGCCAATTAAAAATCTGACTGCATTGGAATGCATGCAGTACTTATTTAACGAAAATAACAATTTTCCTTGACTCACAAAAAAGTTTTTAATCTATTTCGAGCCATATCCCATTGATCAGGTTTAGTTGCTTTGATGCAAACAATAATTTTATCTGCAAAAACTGAAGCCACATATATGAGACAAGCAGAAAAAGTTATTCACCCACTTTGGCTGCCCTAAGGTGCTCATTCTACTGTGGTACTGCTAATGTGGTTTGGATCCTATGACTGTTAGGTGGATCTGTAATTGGTTGACAGATCGCACTCAAAGAGTGTTTGTGAATGGTTCCTCATCCTCTAGGAGAGGAGTGATAAGTGGAGTGCCTCAAGAATCTGTCCTGGGACCTGTTTTGTTCAACATCTTTATTCATGATTTGGATGAAGGAATAGAGGGAATACTTATTAAATTTGCAGATGATACTAAATTGGGAGGGGTAGCAAATACAACAGAAGACAGACTCAGGATACAGGATCTTCTTGACAGGCTGAATACTGGGCTTAACCACTACACCAAACTCTACACCAAAGATGAGTGAAAGGAGCCTTAAGAGTATAGTGTTCAGATCACGTGAAGTGATGGTATCGCTTTATTTTGCTCTGGTTAGATATCACCTAGAGTATTGTGTTTGAAGCACTGTCATATAGAGGATGGTACAGAGTTGTTTTCTATTGCCCCAGAAGGACGGACCAGGACCAATGGGTTGAAATTAAATCAAAAAAGTTTATGGCTAAACATTAGGAAGAATTAGAGTAGTTCCTCAGTGGAACAGGCTTCCTTGGAAGGTAGTGGGATCTCCTTCCTTGGAGGTTTTCAAACAGAGGCTAGATGGCCATCTGACAGCAATGCTGATTCTGTTAATTTAGGCAGATCATGAGAAGGGAGGGCAGGAAGGGTTGCATCGTTGCTTAGTTCTTGTGTCCCTTTCTTACATGCCCAGGGAAATGCTGATCACAACTTTGAGGTCAGGAACCAATTTTTCTCCAGGCTGGTTTGGCCAGGGATCCTGGAGGTTTTTTGTCATCTTCTGGGTGTGGAACAGCGGTCACTGGGGGTGTGAGGGGGAGGTATTTGTGAATTTCCTGTCTTGTGCAGGGGGTTGGACTAGATGACCCTGGAGATCCCTTCCAACTCTATGATTCTACTAGAAAATATAGCTCTTGGTTCTGGGGCTGATGAGTGATTCACAGGATATAGTAGAATGGCCACTGCTGGCCATTCTTCCATCTATTTCTGTATCCCAGCCATGGGTATTCCCAATACAGGTTGTGCAGCATAAATGAGATAGAAGATCACTGGTGTAGCTGAACTGATACCTGTTGTTGCCCAGGGTTTGCAGAGGGGTTGTTTTCTTACATAGGCACTGGAACTTGTAAAACTGATCCAGTTAATCAGAGTGTTGGTGCATCAGCTCACAGAACCACACCCTAAGATAAAATGCCTCAGTGAGCAGGTGAACAGTTCATTTCAGTGCCATCAGTGCAGAACTCCCTTTCACAAGGCCAGTTTGGTTTAAATCATCTAAAAATGAGTTTTCTGTAGATAATTAGACTCATTCTAATAACATTCCTCAGTTCTAATAGCATGGTAAGTCCAGTGCATTTTCTGATTGGTAAAGGTCCCATTATTTATAAGCTATCAGCCATGCTGAAATGCATAATTTATTTACTTACTTCATTTATATCCTGCCTTTCTCCCCAATGGGGACCAAAAGTGGCTTACATTGTACTCTTCTCCTCCATTCCATCCTCACTGCAATCAGGTGAGGTAGGTTTCAGGCTGAAAGTGTGTGACTGGCCCAAGGTCTAACCCCTACTCCACACTGGCACAAGCAGCGGTGCTTCAAAGTGCATAGCAGTAGGACATTTAAACCAAGGAGAACATTTAAACCAAGGAGGAAATAAGTAACAGTTTTGGCAAGGACTGATCCAATGGCATGGTACACAGGTTAGCACATTATTGGCAGACAATGGCAATAGGAGTGGTCGTTCTGCAAGCACTTGGATCAGTATGCTGCTTATCAGTTTATATTAGCCCACCTGAGGTGCCTTTTCTCCAAAACTGAAATACTTTGCATACTTAGCAAAACAAACAAGAGGGAGTAGTAGAATACTCCCTGTTTCTTCACTTGAGTTCTTCTGCAGCAGAAAGGAAAAAGAGCTTTTTGTTTACACTCCCCACTCTTCTTTGAGTACAGCTTCTGCTTAGATAGTGTTCGACTTTAATTCTTCTTGAGTTGTGACCTTTGTTGCTATGTAGCTTCCACCTCCTGAATTCTTTAAGCACTGAAGTCATAGCTTGTACTTTCAGTTATGTGTCTCTAATTGTTCCCAGCTCAGTTTTTCAAAGCAGCATCCTTGAGGGCATTTTGACAATATCACTTCTGTTTCCTTCTGTCTTGCCTTGCTTATAAGTTTCTGTGACATAACCATTTTAAGGACATGCCCAAAAAAACAGCTGCCCATGCCTGAGAGCTGGTGAGTCAGTGCATGAACTGGAAATCCTATTCCTAGCTTAAATCCTCATAAATTACTTCATAAGAAGAACATAAGAGGAGCCATGCCGGATCAGACCAGTGGCCTATCTAATCCAGCATCCTGTTTCACACAGCAGCCAACCACCTGCCTTGGAAGGCCAACAATCAGGGCATAGAGGTTAAGGCCTTCCCCTCATGTGGTACACACAGGTTTGCTGCTTCTTTGTATGGAGGAAAGATCCCGTTAGTCACCATGGCTAGTAGCCATGGGTGTACCTATCCTCCATGAATCTATCTAACCCCATTTTAAAGCCATCTACACTTGTGGTTATCACTATGGCCACTGGCAGTGAATTCCCAAATGTAATTACTTGTCCAGCAAAGAAGCGTTTCTCTTCATCTGTCCTGAGACTATTGCCCATCAACTTCATTCAATGCTTCTAAGTTCTAGGGCTCATCAAGATATGATTATGTCCCCAAGTCCACCACAGGGACACATACACCATTTTAAGAATGAAATTATTGAAAACAGTGCGTGGATTAGTGGGAAGAGTTTCCCCTCCCATCTCAGGATCATGCCTCTGTGGATTTTGTAAACTGAGGGAATTTCATCCCTGAAATGGCAAAGGTATCCCTGTGGTGGACTTGGGGACACCATCTCACCTAGTTGAGTCCCTAGCATCATAGGAGAGGAAGAAAAAGGTCTCTCCACCCACTTTCTCCCCCCTATGCAGAATTTTATTAATCTCTATCTCAACCCCCGTTGCCCTTTTTCTAAACAAAAGTCCAAGATTCTTCAGGTTTTCTTCATAGGAAAGGTGCTTCAAAGCCTTGATCATCTTGGTCACCCTCTTCAGTACTTTCCCCATCTCTGCTGTGTCCTTTCTGAGACATGGCAAGTGAATGCTCCCTCTAAGCTGTGGAGTTTTGTGAGCAAAAATTATACTTTGTGAGCTACTGGCATTAAAGTTGTGAGTGAGCAATTTGGCTGCTGCATAAATTAGTTTGCTCTGGATCTATTCTTTCTGAGCTAGGACAAAAATGTGTGAGCTGGAGGCTAAAAAACTGTGAGCTAGCTCCCACTAACTCATCTTAGAGGGAACACTGGAACTTCACAAAGTATTCCAAATGAGGCTGCACCGCAGTTCTACTGAAAGGCATTGTAATATCAGCCATTTTAATTTCAGCCCCTTTCCTAATAATTCCCAGCATTCACTTTGTTTGCCTTTTTCACTGCTGCTGCACACTGAATTGACATTTTCATAGAGCTTTCTACTACAACTCCAAGATTTCTTAATTTCAGCCAATTCAGAGCCCATGAGCGTATATTAAAATTACGATTTTTGACTCCAGTGTGTGCATCACCTTACATTTACCAGTACTGAACTTCATTTGCCATGTTACTGCCCACTCACCTAATTTAGAGAGATCCTCCTGGATCTCTACAAGAAGCCTACCCTGTTGGTTAGGGACAGAACACACACACATTTTTGTTCAAATACGAACAGAAACATAACACCCTGAAGTGTCCAAACCATATGGAGTCACCTTTACTCCCAACAGTTTTCCTCATCTAAACTTCAGCACCTCTGAGGTTGCTGTCACCTTTATTAGGGGGTTCTCCGCCCCCACCCCTGAAGGTGAACAGCAGCTTCAGAGGCGCAATTCAGATCAGAAAATTGGGTAGGGGCATCATCAACTTTGATCAAATTTGGAGCCTGCCTCCCATGGTTTCCTAACTGAGAAATCACAGGACTTTGAATTAAACCCTGCTCTAAGGCTCCTTTCACTCATCTTTGGTGTAGTGAGTTTGGTGTAATGGTTAAGTGCGCGGACTCTAATCTGGGAGAACCGGGTTTGATTCCCCACTCCTCCACTTGCACCTGCTGGATGACCTTGAGCAAGCCATAGTTCTGGCACAGCTGTTCTCGAAAAAGAGCACTTTCTGTCAGAGCTCTCTCAGCCCCACCTACCTCACAGGGTGTCTGTTGTGGGGAGGGGAAGGGAAAGGAGTTTGTAAGCCACTTTGAGACTCCCTTGGGTAGTGAAGGGCGGGGTATAAATCCAATCTCTTCTTCTTCTTTCATCTGCCAATATTTAGACATGAAGCAAACTTCCTGTTTCCTACACTTCACATAATACTTTCTACATTACAGAAAACATGGACATTTTGTTCCTTGAGTTGGGTAGATAACCAGCCTTATTCAGATCTTTCCCCCATATCTGGGAACATAGTCACTACTCACCTCTCATAGTGCTGGTAACAGCTGACATGAACGAAAGTAAAACTCTCCCAGATATAATAAACCCCACAATTTGGCTACCACCTTGTGCAATACATTATTTACAATGCAGTCCTAAGCAAAGTCTTCTAAATCAATGGAAGTCAGTGCGCTTAGTGGGCTGTAACTCTGGATAGGGTTACACTGTTAGTTTCATGGTTAATACCAACCATATTCATGCTACCTCTTCAGCACTGATGAATGCATCCTTATCATTCTCTTCCACTGAAATTAGTATTCAGGATGAAGACAAGTCTGTCCTACATTTTCTATTTGTTTTTCCTCCCCCATTTTTAATTAACCAAGATATATGCATGGAGGCAGCATCTGGGCCTTTTCTTCGTTTCCACTGTATGTTTTAATTACAATAGGAATTCTGTGATAAAGAAGTTATTGAAAGGAAACAATGCAATTATCAGATACAAAACAGGTTTGAAACATCTACACTTTACTCCTTCCATCAATCCTCAGCAGAAAAGGAACAATAAAATTCTACAGGGAGAGATAAGTGAAATTTTTAAATAAAAAGTGATAAAAAAGAATCCAGAGTTAATCAGTTAACTAAGGCAGATAAGAAACCAGAGCTTGTCAAAATTTCACTTTAGTAAACTAATATATAATTTTATATTTAAGAGTGATACAGGAGAGCTCCACTGATTGCAAGAAATGGCAGTCTCCAAACCATTTCAGGAGTCCCTTTTGAACAAATTAGACTTTGTCCACCATGGGAATAATTTACCAAAAGTCATGACTGCATGTTTCAGTGGCTTGCAAACAAACTTGCTTGTATGACCCTTGTCCTTCTTGACTACTTGTCTATGGGGGAGAGGGACACTGGTTTACTGGGTTGGAGAGGAATTTAATCCCTCCTTGAGAGAGGGGGTGGTCTCAACGGCATTGAAACACACTGTGGTGGGTCCACTTCTAAAGATGCCTACCCAGGAGATCTCAATAACTGTCTCAAATGCTTAATTCTTGAGCAAGGTGATTGGGTGGTGGCTGAACAACTTCAAGCTTTTCTGGATGAAGTGGATTGTTTACATCCTTTACCAGGGCTTTTTTTGTAGAAAAAGCCCAGCAGGAACTCATTAGCATAATAAGCCATACCCAACAGCAGAAACTCATTAGCATATTAGGCCACACCCCTGATAATGCAGCTGATTAGCATATTAGGCCATACCCCCATGTTACCAGAAGTGTGGTCATCCAGCCACACCCACCTTTTGCTTCTTATTCTGTTTACCTTGTTTGTTGTCAAAACCCAGGGTTTTTTTTGTAGCAGGAACTCCTTTGCATGTTAGGCCCAGAGGTCATTTTGGGGGGGAACGCGGGGGAACGCTGTTCCCCCGGGTGAGGTGCAGGGGGCGGGGCACATGATGAAGCCCCGCCCCCTGCTTCCGGCCGCCCCGCTTCCAGCCCTCATTCAGCCAGGAGGAGGCAGGAGAAGAGGGAGGGTAGGTTGCTTCCTCCCCGCCTCTCCCCACCCCTGCCTGCCTGGGGCCAGGGAAGGCCTTGGTGGGGCTTCCTCGCACTCCCGCTGGCCTTGCAGGTCCACCGCCGGGCCCCTGATGTCAGGGGTGTGTGGCATATGCTAATACGTTATGCTAATGAGTTCCCCCAGCTCTTTTTCTACGAAATGACCCCTGGTTAGGCCACACACCCCTGATGTAGCCAATTCCAATGAGTTTCTGCTGTTGGGTGTGGTCTGTTATGCTAATGAGCTCCTGCTCGGCGTGGCCAACTCAGGAGCTAGCCGGAACTCCGTTCCTGTGCGTTCCTGCCCAAAAATAGCCCTGTCCTTTACAATCTTTTTTAGGCCTAGTTATGGGACCTAGGGCTTTTCCACATGCTCCACTTACACCAGATTTTCTTGGCCATTGAACAAGAAGCAGTTCTCCTGCAAGTCTGCCCTCACTCTGCATTTTCACAGTTGTGGAGTCTGTTTATTTCCCCCCTCACATGTCTTAAATAATCGGGATTTTCAAGGGAGGGTGCTGTCATCATCACTGGCATCACAGTACCCCCTCCTTTTATTTTTTGTGCATGCTTTTATTGATAGACTGATTTTAAACTGATATATTGATATTAAAAGGAAGTCTCAATATACTGACATTATATCAATATTGATATTAAAAAAGCAAGTCTCTAGTCTCTTCCCTTGCAGAGATATGCATTTTCCCTTATATCTTCATGAGAGAAGAAGCTAGAGATTCACTTTTTAAAATGAATGCTGTGAATTCAGAGCTGAGAACCTGGTAAACCTATCATTAAAATGCTAAATTGATATAACAATATTTTAGTGCCTTTTAAAAAAATAAAAAATGAAACCACTCATTTACAGGGTGGGGGGAGGAGTGGAATGGTCTGACAATGATGACAGTCAAATCATCTGTTGAACCAACTTCAAAAAAACCACCCTGAGCCTGCCACAGTGGGGAGGGTGGGATAAAAAAATTTAAAAATAAAAAAAATAAATTAAATTAAATTAAAAAGACCAGAGTAAAAGTGGTTTCAAAAGAATGGGGGTGGGAGAGGGGGAAAAACAACATAAAAAGGAAGCAAAAACTAAAGGGACAAAAATGCATGTGGAAATCAGGGGATAAACTGAAGCAGTATGGGGACAGAATTGATGGGAAAAAACATGCAGAAAAGCCCTGAAATAGCCTTGTTCACCCTGGTGAGTGATCTGTGCTAGAAGATGGACAGAAAGAGTACAACTCTGTTGAGTCTCATGGGCCTTTTAGTGACTTTTGATACCATTAATCATTGTATCCTTCTGGACTGCATTTCTAGGCTGGGAGTGGGAGGCTCCATTTTGCAGTGGTTCTGGTCCTACTTGGAGGGTAGATTTCAGAAGGTGGTGCTTGGGGACTGCTGCTCAGCTCCTTGGGCTTTAGGGTCCTGCAAGGTTCCATCATTTCCCCTATGCTCTTTAACAGTTACATGAAACCACAGGGTGAGGTCATCAAGAGATTTGGGGTGGGTTGCCACCAGTATGCACTCAGCTCTTTCTTGCACTTCCAGCTGATCCCGGGAAGGCTGTAGAAACTCTGAACCAGTGCCTGGAGGCAGTTTTGGAGTGGATGCAGGCTAATAAACTGAAGCTTAATCCCTAAATGATGAAAGTACTACTGATGAGCAGAAGTTCCAACCCAGGATTTAAAGTGTCATCTACTCTTGGTGGGGTTTCTCTCTCTCTCTCTCTCTCTCTCTCTCTCTCTCTCTCTCTCTCTCACACACACACACACACACACACACACACACACACACCCTTGAAGGAACAGGTTCTTGGACCCAGGCATACTGCTGGATAAGCAGGTGGCAGCTGTGGCCAGGAGTGCCTTTAGCAGCTTCAGCTGGTTAGCCCATTGTAGCCTTTCCTGGGAAGAAAAGATCTGGCTACTGTAGTGTATGCCCTGATTACACTTAGATTAGATTAGTGCAAAGTGCTCTACACAGGGCTGGCCTTGAGAAGTGTTCAGAAACTTCAACTGGGGCCAGAATGCTGCAGTCAGGAGGTTAACTGGAGTGGGTCATAGTGACTATGTTGTGTCCGCTGACCACCACCAGGGGGCCAGCGAATACCCCAGAGCTTGACTCTGGGAGAATAATAGGGACTAGGCTCCTAGTCCCTACACTGGGGGGAACCAATGGAACCGTGGCGGGAGATTCAAACCCACCAACGGGACCCAGGGGTGTGTCCCCAGGAGTGTATATAGTTGGCCAGCCGGCCGTTAGTTGTTGTTCTTGTTGTGTACCAATAAAGCGTGCAGTATACCATGCAGACTTCTGTCCTTCATCCGTGCGGCTAACCCACTACACAAAAGACTACATCATGGCAGCCTTGTCTTATCTACACTGGCTCCCAATCCATTTCTGCCCACAATTCAAGCTTTAGTGCCTCTGCCTTTTAAGATAAGGTGGGTGGCAATCTGTGGGAGGGCCTTCTTAGTCATGGCACCAAAGCTCTGGCGCTCTCTCCCTGTCCCCTTCTGTTCCCATCCTTCACCAGCAGGTAAAGACTTTTTCTGTTTCATCTGGCATTCCCTCCGGGATCTCTCCTTCCTGCCCAGTATATTTTAACTTGGTTTGAATTCTTTGAATGTGTATTTGTTTGGTTTTAATGGTTTTTAAGATGTGTTTTTATTATGTTTTTAATCTGTTTAACTGCCTTGGTGGCCCTGATGGGGACAGAAAGGAGGGGTGTAAATTTTGTAGATAACATGAATAAACAAAACTGGTCCTAATTACTACCTGGCTGCCTGGGAAACTTGTTTATGAAAGGCAGGATAGAAATTTAATAAATAAATTAATATTTGCATTTTCTCCAGGGAGGGAGGCATTCTGAAACTAAGCCTACTGCGGCACACTCTGTACAGGACCTAACATACAGTTGGGACAATTAATGTTAATAAGTAGCAGAAGCGATTTAAATTTTTACTACCAAGAGTTGTAGGTGGCTGCTCCCACACAGAGATAGCAAGTTTTATTTGGGTGCGCACATAATGTGTCAGGCTCAATCCAGGCATGACATGTGTGGCTCCCATACTTTCCCTAAACAACTCATACTAAAGAAAGACCTCCTGTGATCTGGTTCATTGCAGCAACCTTGGGTTGGCTGAGGGGAGAGTATCCATATAGATCAGGGGTGGCCAAACCTGCTTAACATAAGAGCCACATAGAATAAACATCAGATGTTTGAGAGCTGCAAGATATGAAGAAACATTACACACACGTTTTTACTGAAGAATATGCAAATTTGCTTTTCCTTAACATTAAATGAGTGCCAAAAATAAAACCAAAAGGGGTAGAAACAGATTTTGATAATGATATTTATTTGTCCAATGATATTTGTGGGCTTGATGGGGGGGGTGCTTTGAGAACACATTTAAAGTTGCCTTCTTTCTCTGCTCCCCCCCGCACCTCAAGCCTACCCAGGGAGGGGAACACTAGCTGGGGAAGGGAAGACTGGTCGGGGAGGCATGCCTCTCCTTCGCTTCCCTAGCTGCCCTGCCAGGAGCCATAAGTATGTGTGAAAGAGCAGCATATGGCTCCCGAGCCACAGTTTGGCCACCCCTGATATAGATGTTCTGCCCACCACTAATCTGGGGGTGAGGATAGAGCTAAACCCCACCTCCAAAAAGGCAGAGCGAAGCTCTGCATTTCCTCCGGTCCCTTTTGCCCTTTAATAGGCTTTTCCTTCACAACTAAGTCATAGGGCAGTGTTGCATTCCAGCTGAACCGGGAGAGGGGTTGCTGGGTTGTGTGAACGCCATCCACCCCCACTTGGATACCACTCCCACATGGAAGCAGATAGTATGCTGTCACATCAAGATATTCCTGGGAATCTTTTTCTTGCCAAGGGTTCCCCATGAATGGAGGAAGGTGGATTATTTCCAGATTTCTTCATGTGCAAGAGGCTGTAGTTTGCTACAATATGGGCGCAGTTCTCCATCTCTTCTGCTGCGCTGTGAGGCTTGGCACTTGTAGTGGTGGTGGTCAAGTTCAGCCAGCTGTAAAGAATGGAAGCCCAAATAAATTTCCTCCCTCGTGTCATACGCTGTCAAAGGATAATGCAATTAAAACCCTTTGTGCATGAATTCTTCCAACTCAGGATTAACTTAATTTAAAGTTAGGTTGAGAAAGAAGGCACAATAGCAGTTTCATTCATTTCAGCTCCTGGCTTCCAGGACTCCTTTAGAAACAGATGTTCCTAAACATCTGTATCCGTGTCATGAATTTGTTAGCTGATGGTGTCACAAGAGAGGCAAATTGCTTTGACTAGACTGGCAACAGCAAATCCCACCATAACATTAGCTGTCTTTGAGACATGGGGTGCAATCTGTGTTTCCCCAATTATAACACACTTGGGAGCTTTTGCAGTTCACTGGGATGCCAAGCATAGTGTTCAGAGTGATGTTGTGTTTATAGCAGTGCCACTAATAAAAGTATTTGGCTTTGTGTTAACTCGTAAGCTTTTTATTTGTTTAGAATGTTGCTGCTGTGCTGGCAGAGAACAAGGCAGCGAGCACCAGGAAAGCTGATATCCTTTACTTAATCCATTTATGCAGGAAGAGTGTGTAAATGTCCAGCATTCCCAGTCCTCTCCTCCAGGCAGTTTGCATCTTCTTGTGTCAACACACAAACACACTACACTGCAAGATAGTTTGCTAGAATAATCGGAAATTTGGATAAATAGAAATGCTGTTTACAAAGCATTATACAACTGAGACCATGTAGAGGCAAAAAATGAACCAAAATAAAGATTCAGTGAAGTTGTATACCATAGGGGCTCTGATGATAAATGTTTAGTAGTAACTAGGGTCACCAATTCTGGGTTTGGAAATTCCTGGAAATTCCTGGAGATTTTGGAGGTAGAGGCTGTAGGGAAGGTGGGGTTTGGGGAGAGACCTCAGCAAAGTATAATACCATAGAGTCTATCCTCCAAAGCAGTCATGTTCTCCAGATCAGTTGCAATTTCAGGAGCTCTCTGGCCCCACCTGGAGGTTGGCAACCCTAGTGGTGGCCATCTACTAAAATGTACACATTTTGAAGGCCTGGTGCTAACATCCAGGCAACTGTAGCTTGTGACTGACCCACTCCATCCAACCACCCTATGCTTCCCAGGTGTCCCCTCCTGGGGGTCCACAAACAGCAGCTGCCACTGCCTATACACATTAATCATCTACAGGACAACGTCCGAGACCACTGTGAAGCCACTGGTAGTTTGATAAGTATACTGGGAAAGAAAACTCATAGGAGAGTCCCCACAATTTGATGTTGAGTATGGACACTTGTTCACCTGCCTTTCAGCAGGTGAACCATCCAATTGTTCTTTGTTGCCTTGCCTTTTTTGAACTAGGAAAGCCAAGCATATTCTTCAGCATGTTTCAGTTAAAATCCTCCCTGAAGGAACAAAGAAAGCAATAGGCAATTATCCTAAAAGCCAGGAGCAAATTAGAGAAATGTGAGCAAACAGCAGCATATAATCCCACACTTTGCTTCGATTCTTGAATGGCTTGGCTAAGGAGGTGCTTGGTACTAAGGGTGGCTGCACTCTGGGGTTATTCTGCAATGAATTCATCGCCATTCTGGCAGTAGCAGTATGTGGAAGAGTCCACACATTGGTGGATATCATGCTTTTGAAATAATTAACCTCTTCTTTATAGACATGAATCTGCTTTCCAGTATTGTCTTTGGTTAAAATATACCTTTTTTAAAAGTTTGAGCAAAATAGTGCTATTATACCAGGAAGATCACCAAATGGTAGAAATAAAAATGGCGCAAGGAGTAATAGTGTAAGAGTGCTAATTTCTTTTATGGCAACTGTGACATGTTTGGTGATTGATAGCCAGAACCAGAGGTCATTTCGGGGGGGATCGCGGGGGATCGTAGTTCCCCCGGGTGAGGTATGGGGGGCGGGGCACATGAGGAAGCCATGCCCCCTGCTTCTGGTCGCCCCGCTTCCGGCCCTCATTCAGCCTGGAGGAGGCAGGAGAAGAGGGAGGGTAAGTTGCTTCCTCCCTGCCTCTCCCCACCCCTGCCTGCCTGGGGCCAGGGAGGGCCTTTGCGGGGCTTCCTTGCACTCCCGCCGGCCTTGCAGGTCCACCGCCGGGCCCCTCATGGGGCTCAGCACTGGAGCTGCAAGGCCAGCAGCGGCGGCCGGGACCGTTGGGGGCGGGGTGTGTGGCCTTATGACACACTTCCGGTGATGTCAGGGGGTGTGGCATATGCTAATGAGTTATGCTAATGAGGTCCCCTAGCTCTTTTTCTACGAAACGACCCCTGGCCAGAACTATGTTTTTCAACATGAATCAAAACCCATCTTGAGGACATGGTGAAAGACTAGCACACAGACCATCTAAATACCACAGAGAGCACTTCTGGTTCACACAGAAAACAAAAATCACAACAAATCCTAGAAATAACAGGACCATGATAAGGAATGAACAGTAGAGAATGATAGATTGATGACACTGGAACCACCATTACAACTGTGAGTAGAAATTATGGTGATTGTGGTACATTTTATTACTGTGAAACCATCCTTATGTATGTTTGAGTTTCCAGCTGGCAAAAACACAGGGAGCAATCTTAAGCAGGTCTCATCTGTAGTAAGTCCAATTTTATTCAGTGAGGCTTGATCCCAGAAAAATGTACTTAGGATTGTAGCCACAACAAATGCATGCAGGGTACAGCTATCGTTAAATGGAACCTACTCGCTTCCTGATAGGATAGCTAATCACTGAAGCTAAGCAGGGTCAGCCCTAGTTAGTACTTGGATGGGAGACCACCAGGGAAGTCCAGGGCTGCTATGAAGAGGCAGGCAATGGCTTCCTCTCCCCACAACAGACACCCTGCAAGGTAGGTGAGGCTGAGAGAGCTCTGAGAGAACTGCTTTTGAGAGAACAGCTCTGAGAGAACTGTGATTGACCCAAGGTCACCCAGCTGGCTGCATGTGGAGGAGGTAGGGTTGCCAGCCTCCAGGTGGGGCCTGGAGATATACCACTTTTACAACTGGTCTCCAGCTGACAGAGATCAGCTCTCCTGGAGAAAATGGCTGCTTTGAAGGGTGGACTCTATGGCATTGTACCATACTGAGGCCTCTCCCCTCCCCCCCCAAAAAAGTAAATTCGTACCAACTTCTTCTGTCTAGATGAATGGTAGTTACTATTTGGTCCAAGTGAGACTGTGCTCTGGGATGTTTGGAACTACTGTGGGATCATTCACTATTAACTCATTTAGTTGTACAAGCTCTGCCATCTTAGCAGATAGTTCCTGCAATAAACCGCCAGTGCAAATAGACTTTTGGAGGCTTCATAACCACTCCAACAAAACATCATAAATGATACCAGAGACTCCCTGGGCTGTTGAACCCCCAGCTGTCTCCTGATTGCCGTACTCCAGTGCTTGGAGCTATATCCCCCCTCTCTCACTCTCCAAGGGGCAAGGAAGGACTTTCCCTCCATGTTTTCTCTCCCTGCTCATTTGTTTGGCAGGCTCTCTGTATTAATCTTTCCAAGTTGCTTCCTCTCCCTAAATGTCACCCTCAAAGCTTATTTGTCTCTGCCTGTCTGGCTCATGATGAATCCTCTCAGATGTATTTTGGGACATTCTCTATGAAGGATGCTCCATAATGCACCATACATTGTGTTACGCTGCTTTGCGATTCTTACTACATGGGTTTTCAGATAATATTAAGCATCACCATTTATGACTCTGTAGATATCTACTTGTCACATTAGAATGATCTAATGCAGTCTATTTCACTTGCTACTATATGTACTTGTTGGAAGAGTGGGTTATACTGGACAAATTCCAGCGACCATTTGATGAGGACAATTTGTTGTAGCTGGGTTCTATTAAACTGTTTTAGCTGTGGTGGCAGCACCATAGGTGAAGCAGTGTCCTGCCCCTGGCACATGGCCTCTGGCTTAATCATATTTCCAACCAGAACTCTTTCTTGCTGTTTCTCTTAAAGGAGGTTGTCTCAAAAAGATTCCCTTCTCCAGCCCCAAGGATACTACTAAAAAGTGTGCATATTAGGGACAGGAAATTATTGGTCTGGTGCTTTACCAGTTGTGGGACGTCAGTCACTGACACAATGCTGCCAGAGGTGGTTTGCCCTGGTGAGAAATCTTTTCTTCCTGATGCTCAGCACTCTAAGCCACACTAGACATAGCTTTTTAAAAAGTCTGCTATGGAAACTGTAGCTGCAAGTTCCCATGGCAGCTTGTGTGTAAGAAACACAGATGGGCCTGATTGTCACTGGGACAGCACTGTGTGGGGAGGAGTGGCATGGGGGAGACAGAACCCCTCACCCAGTCAGAATTTGGCCCATCCGTGCTTTCTACGCATGAGTTGCCACTGGGACTTGAAGCTGCAGTATGGCTACAAGTTTCTGTAGAGAACTAATGAAAAAAGTAATGCCTAGTCCCCTCCTTAGAGGAATCTGTGGAGGAACAGGTTATGATGAGCATATGTCAAGGAGAATGGGGCATTAACTGTTGTAGAGAAGGAAGAATTTCACTGGGTGCAGGTTTACTCACTTCTGTATGACACACTGCACAGACTGACACAATCTGTTTTATGCAACCAACCATTAAAAAAAGTTCTGAGCCGGGGCAGCAGTTAGATAATGTTAAATGAGGAATCAGGAGACCTAGGTTCAAATCCACACAGCTATGAAAACTCACTGGATAAGTTTGGACTAGATGGTATCTCTCATTCTCATAGGATTGGTGGGAGAGAGAAGAGACCTCTGCACGCTGGCCCGAGTTCCTTGGAAGAAATGTGGGATAAAAATACAATTAACAAAAGTCAAGGAGTCACTTCCTTCTTTGTACCTGGTCACCCTCAATAGAAGTTCATGCTGCAAAAGTAATAATTATACCACCCACCTTTTACATGAAACAAAGTGTTTTTAATACCATACCATTTTGCATGAGATCATAGCGTCATTTAGCTGGAGGTGAAATTGAGCTCATTCTAGTCAATCCAAGCACAAATATACAATTCTTTTATCTTAAAAGAAAACATCAAAAACAACCCCCCATAATGATGTTATATATGTAAACACAAAAAATAAACAAGCACTAGCTGACTTTGTTGATTCTAAGATTCAAGGAGTTTTAAACAACAAGAACAGAACACATGAGAAGCAAGCAAACCAGACAGAACAGACAAAACAGGCTTGGATTGCAGCAAAACCCCTCCCCCCACAACTTTTTGAACATGATCGTCTCGGTGTATTGTGTGTGTGTGTGTAGCAAAGAGGAATCCTGCCTTGCTGCTTGTAAAAAGTGCCACCTGTGTACAGTAGGATATTGACAGCACATAAGCAGAACCCTAACAGAGAAAAGAGCTTGATGGGGAACTAACTCATTATGGAACTTGGGAGGGGGGTGTCATGTTATTCATACAGCATTGAGAAGCAACTTCAATCTTGTGCATAATCAATTTATTTGCAAACATGCTAATTGTGTGTTTACCTGACAGAAGGAGCCCTTAGAGTCACCTTGGCATGCAAACGTGTTTTGCAAATTTGCCTGCTCTTGTGTTTACTCAAGAGACCCAAACTAGCAGCAAACTGTGTAACTGCTTTAAAAAAAAAATCCATAAAAGATATTAAAAATGGCATCTTTGAGAGGCTGTTACCCAGGGATTTTCTGTTTAGGAATTCCGGAGCTAGTTTCCTCTCCCTCACCTCTCATGAAATAGTTCTTGAATATATCAACTATTGCTTAATTTAAAGCATTTGCTTGCATTACCTGTAGGTTTAATTTTATAAAGTTGAGTGATTCCATTGAGTACAATGAAGTTAGTCAGAGTACAGATATCTAAGCCAAAACCTTTGTAGACTTCGAAGTGAGGATTTTGCACTTGCTCCGGAACACAACTCCTGAAATAACTGAGATTACAACCTTGAAGTTCTTTACTCTGCATAAGTAATTTGTACATTCAGCAAAATTACTCCACACCCTTTCTGTACATTACATTAAGGTATAACAGTATTCCAAAATACAAATACTATGCATTAGCTAGCAAGTAGAGGCTGGCTTGTTATTGTACATTTCCTCAGGTAATATGGGCTACGGGATTTTGCATGTCATAACACTGGGTTTATCTTGAGCTCTAATCTGGATCCTTCCTAGTACTGGATTTGTTTAGTATACACCCAAGTATATTTGTATAGGCAGTATATTTCACACTTCGACAAATATCATATTCTTTCCAACCCTTGCAAAGGAAGATTGTCTGCACAATGAACATTAGGTTTTAGGGTTTCTTCACTGGGTAGAGCACTGAATGCTGAACAGGTAGCACATGTGCAGGTTAGATGTGCAGGCTGGCTTCTTCATCCAGGATCTGCTGAAAATATAGCCATAAGCTTCTGTGTTGTTGATAGCAGAACAAAAAAACACCAAGATATGTGGGAAAATCTAAGAAGCACACACTGTCAAGCAATACTCTGGGAAAATGTGGCAAACCTTGTGACCTTAGCACTGTCTTTTTAGATCACATCAGTTACATAATACACTGACAGCAGTAAGGAAAACGGGACACTGGCTGACTCCAGCTTTGACTACCATCTTGTGCTTTATAATACTCTCAAGACTTCAAGATATTAGAAGCTGCACCTGTGTGCTTGTTTGTTCACCCAGTTAAAGATAGAGGTGCGCTGCCACATATTTTCCTGAGAGAGGAGCTGCGACCTTTAGCAGATGTGTACTAGGTAGTACCACTGAAGCTTTACCAGTTGTGCTTCCATCTGTCATGCCATTCTTAAAGGCACAAAGCCTTTTCAAGAGCAAAAGGTGGCAGCTCTAAAGCAGAAACTAATCTCCTGTGTTGAAAGGGGGATGTTCTTTTGACATTTAAAATGATGGCATCTCTTCTTTACCTGGACTTTGCCATTAATAACTATAACTGAATATGTCCATTAAAGCAGGTCTCCCTTGCTGAACAGTGAAAGGTAAGCTTGTGGATGTGAAGTCTTTCCTTCTTGGTGTATATGACTTTGCCAGCCTGGCTGCCCAATTTATCACTCCCTGGCCAAATCTGCAAGCTCAAGTGCACACCTTAAGAGAATCTGCTTACACAGTAGGATGAGTGCTAATTGCTGCATTTTGAGAAGTATGAATGTCAATACATTATTTAGCACATCAATTTCATGCCAAAATCTGCCGTTAATGCAACAACACGACTACTAAATCAGATGTTATGAAGTCAACATTATCCTAAACTCTTACAGTCCATACACATCACTTGGTGTGGAAAGTCAGAGTGGTGGCTTATGCCATTTTAAACAGAAGCCAAATACTTAACATATTTATACCCCACTTTATTGCCTTAGACTCAAGTTGCCTAACAAAGCAACAAGTTGCAAACAAATCCAACAAATCGATAAGATTAAAAATAACAGAGCCCGATCTTCCAAATACATTTTACCCTTCTTTGAAATAAGATGGTTTTACAAGCCTTCCTGAGGGCAGACAGTGGGTGCCCTCCTCATTTCAAAATGAGTGCGTCTGCCACACAAGAAGTTCACAATCTGACATATTGTGAACTTCTTGTGTGGCAGACGCAGTCATTTTGAAATGCGGAGGGTGCCCACTGTCTGTTGCTGACAGATTGTACCGATAGAGGGCCTGACAAGGAGAAGGATGTTTGAAAAATTCAGGTGGCACGTAGGAAACATGAATATTCATTTAAAATATACAGCCCAGTTGGTCAAACAATGCACAAGTGACAAGGTAAACAACAACTACACTTATACTACCATCTCTCCAATGCCTTAGTGAGCTAATAGAGAAAAATGCTACAAGAAGGGTTAGTTAAAGGATAAGGTTATATATGCTGCTTTATTCATTCTTAGAAGGCAGACATACATGCAGCTCAGGGAAAACTCCTACCTTTGAGATGCTAAGTAGGCAAAGATCATGGGGAGGGGCGGAGAGACCGCTTTCTAGATCTTCAGTGTATTTTTTTTTCTGAGGAAACATGCAGACAAAAACATAACAAAGCAGATATGAATAAGAGAACACAAGATCTTTAAGCCTCCTCTCTGCCAAAGACCTTTCCTCTTTGGTTCAGGGAAACAGAAGAAGAGACTGCCATTCTGGCTTCTTCCATACACAGATTTCTACCCACAGGGAACACAGAAAGCCCCTCAGTTTAAGTTACCACATAACATCATGGTTATGCTGAACATGACTCATGGGTCTCCTGAGGTTTTCCCCATTAAGCTGGATCAAAGGAAAATGTCTTTTGATCCAATTCAAAGGAAAAAAAACTGGGGTGTTTGTGGGCAGTGTGACCATGTGCATAGTATCCTCCGAAGCATGGTGGATAAGGGTGAGATTACCTGTCCTGCTTCAGATTACTCTTCAGTACTGCTCTAACCAGCACTCTGGAGACTCTGACAGCTTCAACAACAGGTCTCTTTATTACTTCCAACTGGGAGAATACAAATATAAATCAAATATATAAATATACATCAAGAGGCCTGCAACCAATCAAGCTCTAAGTGAAGCCCCTTGACAGGGAAACAAACTAATTCTTGATAGGGTTGCCAGGTCTGGATGGGAAAATACCTGGAGACTTTGGGGGTGGATCTGGGAGACGGTGGGGTTTGGGGCGGGGAGGGGCCTCAGCATGGTACAATGCCACAGAGTCCACCCTTCAAAGCAGCCATTTTCTCCAGGGGAGCTAATCTCTGTCAGATGGAGATCAGTTATAAAAGCAGGTATCCAGGCCCCACCTGGAGGCTGGCAACCCTAGTTCTTGAGGGCTCACTTAAAGGTATACACAGACACCAGAATGTGGATTTTCCACCTGCAACCACTCAATATGGGGAGCAGGCAGATCCCACCTTCAAAATTGTGGCATTAAGCTCTGTCTTCCCCTCTTTTTGATCCATTACAGTCCCCCCCCCTTCCTTTCCCATCTGAGCTGTGCTGTAGTTTTACAGCATGTTTACTGGAGGGGCGGATTGCCATCAGCATTGTAAATGTAGGTGCATAAGAGGTAATGGGGAGGAACAGAGGTGGCAGCAGTGAGAGGTGCAGGGACATGGGGTGTGTGGATGTCATCCCTGCCTAGTGTTGCCAACTTCCAGGTGGTGGCTGGAGATCTTCTGGCAACACAGATCAGTTCACCTGGAGAAAACGGCCACTTTGGAAGGTGGACTCTAAGGCACTGTACCGGGCTGAGGTCCCCCCCCCTCCATTCTCCCCAGGCTCCACCCCACTGGAGTGGGGAAGCACACTGTTATGTTCCCCATGTGGAAGCAGCCTTTGGCAACCACTACCTGAGTGCTTGCTCCATGTTGTGCAACACAGTGCGTACGGACAGTCCCTCCCCTTGATGTAGGTTGTGAAACTGTGGCAGCTGTTATTAGGTCTTACGTTGACTACTGGTTAATGCATCTGAGTAAAGAGGGGGAGCACGTGTATTTCTACTTGAGTGTTCTGTCACTGAGAAAGAGATTCAGGATGTAGCCATTGCCAGCTTAGGTTCTGTGAGACCACAGCTCAGTGGTGCTCACTCTGTGGCTCAAAGAGAGCCACATTCAACAGTATCATCAATCAAAACAGCCATGTTTCCTTTTATCCCTAGCATGAGGCCTGCACCTCAGGGAGCCTCACAGCTTTCTAATTCCTTTGGCAGTGGCCGTTTCAAGGTGGGAACCAAATGCCAACTACAAACCTCACTGAGCCTTGCTTACTTTCATGAAATATGGAGCAGGCTCCATACTGGAGGACTGGGCTCAGAAGCCACTGAGTGAGCATCACTGCTACAGATGCCTGCTTAAGTAGCTAAACAATTCTGCAACCTAGGATATCCAACTTTTTTGGTCCGACAGGCATTTTATGAGACATAGGCGCGGCGGTGGTGGCGGGGGGGGGGGGGCGGGGAAGCACGGCCAAAGTGTGGTTTTTTAGAGCCACACCAAAAGAGACATGTGGCGGCGGGATCAGATAGATCCCCTGAGCCGCTGCGCAGTTCCTCCCCTGCACGATCACATGCCAGGGGGGAAGCCACTGAAGGGAGAGTGAGGCAGCCGGCTACACATGTTTGCGCATGCGCAGTTCAGCCGGGAGCCTCGATTGCTCCTGCAGACGGGCGCGCTGGCGATCTCACGGCCACGCTTGCTGTGCCATTTTGGGTAAGTCCTGCTCTTTTGCAGGGGTTTTTTTCATGTGCATTTTCGGCCTGAAGGGCCGGATCAGGGATGGGCGCGCGCCGCTTCCCAGATGTTGCGGTGTGATCGCGCCCGTTTGCTGCGCCCCCAATCCATCCCTCTTCCGGCCCTAAACCTCCCATGTGACCAGGGCCAAAGTAAACCTGAAAGAATGGAAGGAACTCTCCTAGCATGAGAATTGGACCCAGGCAAGGCTCCTTCCCAGGCTTTTCCAGGCACTCCAATAACACTTTGAGAATCCATGTGTATTAAAGAGAACCGTCTCACTTCTCTCTTCTACTCATTCTCCCAAATGCCCCCAACATATTGAGTAATATTCCAGACACAAGGAGGGGACCTGTGAGGAATATCTCATTTTCCTCTGAGTCTTCCTCAACACACAATTGCTGTTTCCTAAGAAGCCCCATGGCCTCACCCCTTTTCCTGCTTCCTTCTCTTTCTTCAACTTTTATCTGCTCCCTCCAGTCTTCAGCTTTTCCTCCTCCCACCTGGCAGCTGCTTCCCTGTTCTTCTAACAACCTATTTTTTCTGTTCTTTTCTCCGCTTCAGCTTCTCCATTGTTTCTTCCCTGTCTGTGGTTCTTTCCATCTTTTACCTTTTTCCAAAAACAAAAACCAGTATATAGATGACTCAGGAATAATGTTTACTTTTTTTGTTTCCATTTATTTATTTAAAATATTTTATGCCTACTTTTCTTTGGAGCTTGAGAGCCATCATATCTACTTATTAGGTAATAGTTAGGAAACCTCGAAATAAAGAGCCTTATATTTGCCAGATCTATACCCAAAATTCATCCTGTAGTTCAGCCTCGCCATAGTTCAGCCTTCTCTTGTTTGTGTCAGTCTGTCAAGGGAAACAGTTGCACTTCTCACATTTCAGTTGAGCTGTCCAGTTTTGCAGAGACAAGACTGGTCCATTTAGTCATCTGTGGCCCTTGTCATAAGACTTCAATCATCCCTGGAAAACAAGATCTCACAGCTTTACATTCCCAGGGAATTAGAGCATGAGCCACTCCATTCTTCTTGCAAGATCAAAAAAATATTATGTTCCACTAGAGGGGCCACTGCTGTGACAATCTTTGGGGAAGGGGCACTTCTGGAAGGCCAGCACTGGGGCAAATGGAGCCTTAGGGATCCTGTTGCAGAATAATTGAGCTATGTTGTGAACCTGCCTTGCCTAGGATGTACTGCTTTTTGACCTGCTTAAGCAGAATACCCTTCCGCTATGGCTGGAGAGAATGATTTCTTATTTGGTAAATTTCTGTCCTTCCTATAGGTGAGGCAGCATTTTGCCCACTCCTGTCGGACATCTACCTGATAATACTGTCCAAGCCCCCTTCAACAAGTGAAAATGTAGAGAGTCAGTGGGAGGTTCTTTCTCCTGTCATTTCTATCCATTTCTCGTGCCTGTTTAATCTCCTAGCATGGAAACTTCCTGAGGGTCTGGGGGAGGTTTGTCTTCCTGATGCCAGAGGATGTATATTCCCCTGAATGAATACAGTGCTGTCTACTGGAAGAACAGAAAATCCTCATGTAAGCATTTCCTTTCTTTCACATATAGACCAAAAGAAGAGTAAACTGCAAGGCTTTCTCTGATACAGTTAAGTGAGGTGCACAAACTGTAGGCTTTTTTCTGGTTTAATGATTTAATTGGGGGGGGGATCTTCCCCCAAAATATATTTATAAGATTTTCTCTTTTTAAAAGCCTACAATTATCCCATCCAAAAGAATACCAGCCTCCAGCAGCTGCAGAGAGCAGGCTTCAGAAGGGATAAAGTGCAGACATACATAGTTGCGCCCATTTCCAAGGCCTTCCCTTGCTACCAAAACAGCACTCCCCCTCAGATCTTATAGAAGGCTGATGTAATTTGATAAACAGCTGCATGGAGGCTGAATATCCAATGAATCCTTAATTTCCTTCAGCCTGAGATGACCCTTAGGGTTATCCAGTTAGAATCATCACCACAATCAGCACCTTTTCTTTTTTCTTTTTTTCCCTTTTCTTTCTTTCTTCTTTTTCTTTTGCAGAATGAGAAGGATGCAAACATATGCAGAAATAGTACCTTCCTCTTACTACAGATACATAAGAGGCCAGCATTCACCTCCACTCTCTTGTGGTTTCTGTTCTGCTAAAGCGGGTTTGGGGTCTGCCAAGAGAGCATCTTTCAGTGGCAATAAATAAAACAAATAAACCTGCCATGGGCAGCAGAGCCTGACTCTATCTACATTATGAGTTCTTGGCTAGCAAAGAATATTTTCCCTCTCAGCTTTTATTTCCCTGCAATCTGTGGCATTTGCTAACCCAACTGCAACACAGCTTTGCTGCAGCCTTAAATCTATGGAGTATAATATGAGCCACCACTAGAATGACCAGATGCAAAGGAGGGCCTCTAATGGTTGTGTTGGGATTTTATCAAGTGTGGCTTTGTCCTGCCCCAGCTCTACCTGCTGAAATATCTTCTATTACAATTACAGAAGCCCTTTCCACCTCTATATCACACTTGCAAAGCTTTGTTCTGAGCGTGTCCACACTGAATAGCCACAGCCAGCCTCTACACAGGGGCTTCTAAGGGAAGCTGAAGTCAAAGGAGCTCCCTTTATAGAAATTAGCCATGCCTGATCTAGGCTTTCTGATGTTTTCTTGCTTGTGGCTATAGTTGCGCTGCAGTGGAACCTTCTTCAGCCCTTCTTGGGAGACCACTGGGCCACCTAAGAGTGCTTTCTGGGAATGGATTTTTCTAATATTTAGCCCAACTGTCTCTTCTTAAACTGCAGGCGATTACTCTTTGTCCTGACACTATCTAAGCCTGTGAATTAATTCCCTTCCTTCATTTATACTGTTACCTTGAAGGTATTTATAGACAGAGAGACTGTCCCCTCTGACTCTTCCTTTAGCTAAATTATAAAACTAGATCCTTCAAGTCTCTCTTTACATATCTTGCACTCAAAGTCCCTGAATGGTCTTTTTAACCGCTTTCTTTGGAATTTTCAACGTCTTTCAGAATAAAAGCTTCACCCAAGCATTCTAAATTAGGTCATTTTAGTTAGTTATATATGCAGTCCCATTCTACCCCACAGCATGCAGAGAGGAGGTAAATGCTGGATGCCTGCACTACTGCATCACTACCACTACAGTTTGCTCTCCTCTGCCTGCTTCAGTCTCTTGGGCAGGCCCAGTTCCTACGTAATCCCACACACAATTTTTCTCCTTCCTCATACTGCTTATACATTAGAAACCACATTTTCTGATCTTTATGAGCTCCAAGCATGTATATCAATTTCTAGATTAATCTGATTAATGGTTAATCACTGGCTATTGAGAACAAAAACTAATCTCTTTGAGTTGCCTGACTCATTGTGGGCATATGGGAATGTGCGCATCCAAAATTCAAGTGTAATATAAATTAGCCACACTGGCTACTATGTAGACTTAGGCTGCGGTCACATGTGCCAGTTGAGGCAGAGGGGAAGTGAGGCTATTTCCTCTGGAGGAATTTGACACCCAGTTGTGAGATCACACCTCCCTTTGTAGCTGCGGGCTCAGCCTGTCACTGTGTGATCAGACACAGTTGTGGGTGAGTCAGGGTTTTTTTTGCTCTTTGTTTCCCATGCGCATAAACAAGGAATCACACCTCTGCACTGAGGGCCCCCTATGGAGTATGCGATAATGTGCATACTGTGAAGAGGGGGGGGAACCAACACCGAGGCGGGATGGCATGATCAGACCATCCTGACGGCATGAGAGCATGCTTGCATGATCAGACGGGGGAAAGTCTGTCCGTGGCCCGTCAGAACCTGTTATAGCCGGATTTTCCCCGGCGTCTTTTAACTCCACTTCTGCAGTGGAGCAGCACGGTTGCCGACGACTGCGGGATGCTTCTCAGATGTTGCTGTCTGATCGTGTCCTTTAGCTCTGTCAGGCATTCACACCTATGTCAGATCTAAAGGTGTGTGTGATTGCAGCCTTAGTTGCACTAGTAAGCAGAATCCAGAGGCCTTTCCAAAATATAAAAAGTCCATGGATTTTTCCCACTATGCTAGCATTACCACTAATCCTATAGCAAAACACAATATAATCTGATTCCCTTTCCTGTGTAATATAAGGGTTTCCAATATATTCTGGACACCAAACAAAGACTTTTAAATTTCTCAGTGCAGTGGGAGATGAAGCTGCTCCTACTGATTTACTTCCTTGGTTTTGTCAGGCACCTCTTTTTCTCACCTGCTGTGGCAGATGTGTCACATACAAGATGAGACAAAGGAATGGACAACAGGCCCAGATATCAAAGGGGAGGGGGGCAGTAAGAACAGTTGCCTTGTCTCTCAGTACACTGAGAGCTTTAGGGATCTCTGTCCCATGCAAAAGGAAAAAGACAGCAACCCACAGAGGAACTGGAAGATTCCTTGGGGCAAGATGAACAGCCATAATTATAGATTAATGTAAGTAGCTGTGTTGGTCTGAAGCAGCAGAACAAAGTTTGAGTCCAGTGGCACCTTTAAGACCAACAAAGTTTTATTTAATGTATAAGCTTTCATGTGTAAGCACACTTCTTCTTGCACACGAAAGCCTATACCTTGAATAAAACTTTGTTGGACTTAAAGGTGCCACTGGACTCAAACTTTGTTCAGCCATAATTATGTTTGCCGCAGCGTCTGTATTTTTTTGAGCAGGGAAATGTGTGTTTCGGCAACAGGGAAGTGAGGTATACAACATTCAAATAATTATATGAAAAATTTAAAAAGAAAAGT
>NW_015163095.1:1872638-1919204 GCF_001447785.1 Gekko japonicus | reverse complement strand
ATTCCTGTAGAAGGACAGGGTAGTCTTGATCAATGTTCCCTCTAAGCTGTGGAGTCTTGTGAGCAAAATTTCTACTTTGTGAGCTCCTGGCATTAAAGTTGTGAGCGAGCGATTTGGCTGCTGCATCGATTAGTTTGCTCTGGAGCCATCCTTCCTGAGCTAAGACAAAAATGTGTGCGCTGGAGGCTAAAAGAACTGTGAGTTAGCTTATACGAACTCAGCTTAGAGGGAACACTGGTCTTGATAAGAATAATTTTAATTTTTTAAAAATTACATGAGGACTCCTGCTTGTATCACAGTGGGATGATGCTCTGCCTTTGCTAAGTAGTTCTCAAAACTAAGGCGGTAGCAGGGAGTTCACACCTAGGGTTGCCAGGTCCTCCCTGGCCATTGGCAGGGAGGGAAGGGGGGGGTAGGGTTGCTAGATCGAAGTTGGGAAACTCTTGGATCCTTGGGGAGGGCAGGGATCTCAGTAGAGTACAATGCCACAGAGTCCACCTTCCAAAGCATCCATTTTCTCCAGTGGAACTGATCTCTGTAGCCTGGAGATCTGTCATTCCAGGGGATTCCCACGCCCCACCTAGAGGCTGGCATCTCTAGACTCACAACACAATTATATTGCTGTGTCAGCTAATGAAGTCACACACACATTCCCTACCACCATCGCATTTGTTTCCTCTGCACAGAAAGAAGTCTCAGTTTCTGAATTACAAAATATTGTGATGTGTGTTGCACCAGTTTATGGTTGCACCTACCTGGAGAGAAAAAAAATGTCCTGTTCCTTTAATAGAAGTTTAATGGGATGCTATTTACCTCTGTGCCATGAAACGCTTCAGCTGCCTGTTTCCATACAATAAGCCTCTATTAAATGCAGGACATTTTTCTTTAGGCCTGTTAGCAACCCTGCCTAGACTAGAAAGTAGTAGGCTGGATCCATTGCAACAAAGGAGTGACAACCATGCATTCCTTGCACCTTAAGCTGAAGTGGCCTTAGAAGAGAATCTTTGAACTTCAAAGTTCTTGCTGTGATCAAATGAGCTTCTTTAATTTTTGAAATTCTGGAATCTTCTCAGGATCATACATAAGAAACACTTCCAGTTTCACCTTACACTCCATTTTTACTCTGTATCTTTTGGCAGTGACTTGCAAGTCACAACTGCTAATGGGTGATCAGTAGAGAAATTACATAGCCTGTCCTGAAACCATGGCTTATAGGCTTGTGTGCCGCCCTGGGCCGTATGGGTAGGGCGGGATATAAATCCCAAAAATAAATAAATAAATAAATTGATCTGAACAGCTGTAGGGGCATCACTGGTATTGGGTCATTCCTTTCTACTGCTTGCACAGGATATTGCAGCAAGAAGGGGAACTTTGGAGAAATCTACACACGTACATGTGCTTCTATAAACTGAGCAAGCTCCATGAATGGAGCAAAAGTTAATGTAAGGGAAGAGATTTCTGCAGCTCCCCTTTGCTTCATCCCTCAATGTTCCTGAGGTCCGCCAAACACTCAACACCCTGCTTTGGATGTGAAAGGGCCGCACTAGGAATGGGAAAGCAAAATTCTTTCCACAACCCTACTCCATTAAGGAAGGATTGCATCCAACTCTATATGCTTTTAAAAACTGGAGAACCACAGTTTGACCTGTCACTAACTTTAGTGTTTTCTGTCACAAATAGCATTTGCAGGTTTGTTTTTTCTCTGACAGGGTTCCTGCACCTCTAATAGTTAAATTGCAAACAGAAATTGAACAGATTAATGCTTTCAAAACTAATTGTCTTCAAACTGGGAAAAACTGTACATCTTTTGAGGATGGATGAATTCCAAGATTCCTAATTCCATGTGTGTGGTGCTATGAACTACTGAGGATATATAGGCAATGACATGTGCCCTGCATTCAAGTTTTCTCTGGTGTAACTTAAAGCAGTGTGTGCACAGGCCTCAAGAGTAATCTTAACATGGACTTCCGGTTTATCGCGACATGCTGGCGGACGCACCTCCCAGACCTCCCGGGGGTGCGATCTGCGCGCTAGCGGTTAGGAGGGGGGGGTGATTGTTCGCCACCACCCCCAGAGCCTTTGCAAAAGGCTCCTAGTCATGGGGCTTTTGGAGGGTGGTCTCTTCAGCAGCGCGTTGCTGGGGAATTGAGGCGCTCTCCTGCCCCGATGGTCCTGCTGCTATGCGTCCGAATGGAACTAGAGCCGCTGACCAGGACAAGCGTCGGAGATTGAGCATTTTAAACTGACGTTAAGTGAGGTCTTATGACCAACAATGAACAGTGAGTCGAGTAAAAGCAAAATGCCGGTAATTTAAGAAGAAAGCCCTCCCCTGGGAAGGGCAAGAAAAGCTAGCGGGGGAGGGGCCTCTCCCACACACATGAACTAAAAAGTGAGCTAACAGGGGGGGGGGAGCGGAAGTTAAAGCTCTGAAATCTCTTTTAAGAAACTTACCAGAGCGCGGATAAGCATATGGGCGAATTTCAGAGACTTTAGCAAGTTTATACAAAAGTAAAAAAATCCATAAAACTGGCATGGAAAAAAACGGAGAGAGAAAAGCAAGCAAAAGTGAAACCACCGGGGAGAGTAGGGAAAATAAGGTAAAGTGAAAGTAAAACGGGCAAGATAAGTTTAGAGTTGAGAAAATGGAGAAAAAAGGAGAAAAGTCTTTGAGATAAGCTCTAGCTAGCTGTCTAAGCTGCTGCTCCCTGGTGAGGCAGGAACAGAACTGAGGCGGGGCTATTCCGAGGGCGCCAACAGGAAGGAGAAAAAACTAGTTCCTGCCTCCCTGATAGCATGGTGGGAATAACCCATTCAGATGTCCTCCGCCTCAGAGGGAGAAGGAAATGGATGCCAACTCTAAAAAAGTTAAGAAAAAGGAGCAAATGATGGAAAAGAAGCAAGCTTCGAATGAATTTCAACTTCTACAATTGCAAATGGAGAAAGCTAACCTGGTCCTCCAGTTCCAAGGGGTCCCTGAATCTAAAGATGAGAATCTAAAACAACTTTTGAGTGACGCATTAGCTCCAGTTACAGATTTAAAAGCAGAATATCTTATAAGCGAAATGGACGTGGTTTATAGGGCCTACTCCGTTTACATTAAAAAAAAAATCTGCCTGGAGAGATGGTTGTGAGATTCTCGAAGAGACACATAAGGGATTTAATCCTGAAAGTGACTTCAAGAACACCACTGAAAATTGGAGGCAATCCTATTAGAATTTTAAAAGATATTCCATTTGAAATAAGGAAGAAGAGAAAGAAGTACAAGGACTTAAACCTCTTTCTACAAACAAACAGCATTTCATACAGATGGTTGACCCCGGAAGGCGTCATTTTCAAACTAGAGGGTAAAAAAGAAAAGATTGACTCTGTTTCCAAAGCGCGTGAGTTTATGAGACTGCAACTGGTTGAACCAGAAGAGGACCCCAAGGAAGAAGATGACAGCAGTGATGAAATGAACTCAGTGTCTTCTGACAAGGGCTCTGCTTCAGAAAAGGGGGCGGCGGTGGCCCCTAAATGAGAATACCAATTGAGGATTAGAAAAGATAAAGCAAAGTGAAGGCTGAAAAACTCTGAATAGTGCCTTAAAGCATATACTATAAATGATGCTCTTGGGGTTGTCTTTAAACAGTTAAAAATGGTTAAAAAGATAAATAATTTAGCTTAATCGACTATGTTCAATGTAATACTAGCATCTTAGATTAACACTTATATAAACTGATGTAATGATCTCCTATACTTGGGGTTTTAGTTATTAGTGGTTTTCTTTCCTTTCTCCCTAGATGTAGACAACCCTTCCCCTTTTTTCGTTGTAGTTTGTAGTGTATAGAAAATGCAATAAAAAAATCCCCTTCGAGGGGCATAAAAAAGAGAGGAAAAAAAGAGCAATCTTAACACTCAAAACTGTAGACCCCAGTGTCTAGAAAAGCACGGCCATTAGTTATTATGAAACCACCAACCAAAAAGCAGTTGTACCCTTCCTCCCCTCTTATTGAACCTGTTGGGCAATTCACTGAGCCCGCTCAAGTGTGTGTTCTGGTGGCCAATCATTTCAGAAGATGGATAAATACTTACTAGGCAGCAATATCTCAGTGATCTCAGATTGTCTCAGTCATGCTGACAATCCAGGAATGTGAACAGGAAGCAAAAGCATTAGCAGCAGAGCTTCCCAAAAGAGGGAAGCATTCCAATCATGGTATTGGGAGAGAAAGTGCTGAGGGTGATTTAAATTTTCATAAGGTGGTGGAAGATGTTCTATTGAATCATTTCTGTCCAGGCGTACTTGTAACAGCACTGAGTCAGAAGGCAGCATGGAATCCAGGCAGCAAGATGGTATTCTGGGTTGATAAGTGTAAAATCCATAAAACCAAATTGAGAGAAATAAATATCTAAAACCAAGGATGTTTAATGGTATCTCTTCCTCTCTCTTCTTCTCTGTCTCTCTCTCTTTTTGCTCTCTTCCGAGTTTATAGGAGTGTTATAGGAAAAAGAAATCACTACAAGATACACAAAACACAAGAAATGGAGAGGGAACACAAATACAGATGGACATGAAATGAACCATGAAGCAAAATTTGTCACAAATTTTGCCCTGTTCGTGGTCTGCAAATTGAAGTTCATGACACATCTACCATGACAAACTTCCACAAACCGTTAAAGCAGTTTGTGGCAGTTTATGGACAGAGCAGAAAGCAGAGGTTAAAGGGACTCAGAGTCCCTTTAAATTCCTGCTTTCTGTTCCCTGCGAAAGCCACAAAAACAGCTGAGTGACATTGCACAGCTGTTTTTCAGGCTTCCTGTAAACCCCATTTAAAGGGACTGTGGTCCCTTTCAATGGGTTTTGCAGGACCATGAACCACAATCCGGTTCAGTTCACAAATGAACCCAGGCCCGTAGCTACAGTGGGGCATCTCAGAGCCTGGCCCCGCAACTTACTGCCAAGGCCCCCCGACTTCCCATCCAGCCCAGGCCCCACGAATTCCAATTTTTTATTTTATTTGTGGTGCTCCCTTGGGGGGGTGTGCAGGGTGCCCCCGACTTATTTAAAGGTTCCCTGAATTAAAAAAAAATAATCATGGCTACGGGCCTGAATGAACCTCCCAGTTTGATTCAGTTCGTGGTTCAGCCACAAACCGACACGAACCATATTCTTCCAGTTTGTGTCCACCCCTAAACACAAACCTACAAACTGTTGTTCCAGGACATGCTATATAATTTCTCACAAACAGAGGTACCTGGTCTCAAGTTGGCCCCACTGTCTGCCTGGAAACGTCTGCCTATAATTCCAAATATGGGGTTTACTGGAGTGGTAAGGAAAAAACACACACTGATCATACTCAGAGGTATTTTATTTTAACAGACTGGCATGGTGCTGATCCTATGGTTTAATACACATCAATCTGAAGCTGCACAACTGCATCCAGTGCAGTATAGTGGTTAAAGTGCTGGACCAGGGTCTGGGAAATCCAGGTTGGAATCCCCACTCATGCCATGGAAGTATGCTAGGTGACCTTGGGCCACTTACGCACTGTCAGTCCTAACCTACCTTAGAAGGTTGATGTGAGATTAAAACAGAGGAGAGGAGAATGATGGAAGCCACTTTGGGTCCTGATTCCTAGCTATTTGGAACATACTTGTAGACTTTATGTCATTTTGAATCTTGCCAGAGCTGGGTTGAGCTCCATCACTAAGAAAAGCGGTCTGATGAAGCCCTAAGAAATGACAAAGCAACCTAGGCATGCCGTTGTCACTCTTTTGATTCGCGCTATAGCTAATCTTGAGCCTATGCTGTCTACTGCGTGTTTTCTTTTGGAAACTCTTCTCTGCAACATGAGCCGGTGACCACATTATTCTGAAGAGCGACTTGTACTTTCAAGGACTATTAGGTCACTATTCAACTGGTGCAGATGTCATTTATGCATGGTGGCAAAACCATTTGTTATGTGTATCATTTATGATTGTAAGTATTAAGTAGTATCAAGTGTGATTTGTACAGCGTGACAGATTATTCTGGTTATTTGTTTGCACAACTGTACTCGCTCTATTTCCATTTTTGTGTGGTTGTTAACCACCTGAAAGTTGGCAACAGGCCCTGCACAGAAAAGAAGGAGAAGTCAACATAAGAAGAGGAGTATGGGAAAGACCATTTTTTTAAATTTTAAGAATATAAAGATTTTAAAACAATATTCCCACCACTAAAAAAATTAGGTTAATATTTACTTCACGTTAAAATATTAATCATTGGACTTTGAAAAATAATCTCTGCACAGTAAATTGACAGAAAGCATAGGGAGAACTGAGAAGGTACAAGCTGGAAAAGAACATGCTGCATTTAAATGGTTATGTAGTACAGATTCAAGAGGCCTGGACTCAGTTTGAATGTCTCTGAAGTTCAGGAAGAACACTGTTTTGGCATGTATGAGAAAAGTGGTGGAATCATTTTGCGGACTGGCTTGTAGAGTCTTCCACTGCCCTTTCCAATATATTAATAGGGAAGGTAGCTATTCCCAATCCCCGCAGGTACCTGTGGGAAGTGAGGGATCATTTTCAAAGTTCCTTTAGAAAGGCTTGGGCATGTTGCCCCCAGGCCTCTACCTTGACAGGAGGTCAGGTTAGTTTTGACAGATGTTCTTTTATCATCTTTCTCTTCACCGGTTGCTTGTGGCCTCTCCAGCTGCTGTCTAATAAATTTTTGGCTCTTGATTCTAGTTTCCTTCTTGTTCTTGTTATCCATGAGCAACAATGGTTTACTAAACTCAATTTCATGTTGTAATCCTGGCAGACTTCCTTCTCTCCCCTTTCACGCACTTGTTGTTTCTCTGTCATCCTCTCTTCTATTCTGTTGCTTTAATTGAAATGTTATCCTGTTATGTAAATAAATTGCAAGCCGGTGGGAGCCTGGTTATGCAGATGAACAGTGAAGAAAAAGTCCAAGAGCTGCATCCTGGAGCTTATGATTATGTCTCCAACGTTCAGCATTATATTGTCACCTGCTGATCTCTGTGCTGTCCTGTGCTTCATTGTTCTTGACACATTAATGAATGGGTCACAGCTCTCTTTGTATCTGCAGTCTCTTCTAATTTCCCGTGTCTTACCTTACTTGGCTGAATGCACTTTGATTTCTTCCTCCTTCTCCTTTGTTTCCATCCTTTGGCACCCCACTAACTGAGCAGGTCAGAAATGAACAGTCAAATGAACAGCACCTACCCACCGCACTGCAACAAGGGGTCAACCACTCTACCCGGCCTCGCTTCAACAATATCCCCCAACTGTACTTGGTTTCAGTGGGGAATGGAGGGAGGGAGCATTCTGAATTATTGGAAAGGGTTTCTGAGCTGGGGATGTAATAGAAGAGGCCATCAGTTGAAACTGACTGTGATTGATTTAGACCTGAACATCCCCACCTGAGGCAAGGTCCACTGAAACTCAGAAGCTGCAGATTGTGTTGGGAGCATTGGTTAGCCCTAAAAAATTACTGCCTTGCTTAGTCCTATGAATGTAACATTTCAGAGTATTTTAAGTAAAGAAACAAGTTTCCCCCCACCCAGCTTGATAATAGGCTTTCTCATAGCTGCAAAAATCTACAGGAACAAACATGAATATTGGATGGCAAATTTGAAATATGAGTGAAAAATTACTTTGATATGTTTTAGGATCTACATAAACATGAGTTTAAAACATCCATGGGGATGTTTTATCCACTTATACATGATGCCAAAAAAAGAAAAAAAGGGCTGCACAAGCTGACATTTGCCCTAGGACTAGGGGCAGCCTGGCAGGAGTGCCCTGGGGATAGTGCAAAAAGGCCAACTCTGACTGGTTGTTTTCTGCATGGGGTCATGTGATGGCCCTGCTGGCCATGGCTTTACTGCTTGCAAACATTTCCCGAGCAGGCTGTTAAGTGCCATCCTAAGGCCAAAGGGGTACTTTGTCAGTGCCAGCTCATTAGTACCTTCTTGGGGCTCATTAGCACCTTGTCCCCTCACCTTGCGGAGCTGCTGATCATGCAAGCCATCGCTGGAAAGTAATTGTGCAGGCAGTTGATTGGCAGCAGGTGTGGAGTCATTTGCTGTGATGCAACTGCTAAATTGCTTGGCGGGTGGCAGCAACAGCTGGGATTGTGTGACTGATTCCTTCCTTTGAAGCAGTTTGGGGACAGAGAAGTACTGAACAAGGAACTTTGCCCAGGGCAGGCAAGTAGCAGGAGAGGAGTATGCCTTCATTAGCCTTCTGCTCCTTGATTCCTCTCACACAGGAAGTGAGTTATAGTTGCTTTAGCTCTCCATCTTTTATTAACTGTCCAAGAACTGGAAACAAAGAGCTAAGCCTACTCTGGCATAGTAATTACACATTTCTACTACTAGAAGCAGAGACCCTTTTGTTGCCATTTCAGCCCCCCTGCTGTCTTTCAATAGATGAGAGTAGCCAACTTCAGGGCAGCCCCTGTATCACAGTTTTGATCCCTTTAAAGCAAGTTCTCCGAAAGCACTGACTGCCTCATGTTTGAAATGCTCGGGAGCTCCAGTTCTTAAAAGCACTGAGAGGCTAGCCATCTGCTAGCACCGGCTGGAGGCAAACTGTAAAAGAAAATGGAAAAGGAGGGTTTGAGTCTCATTTTGAGAAGATAGTAATCCAGCCTTTGTAAGGCAACTCCAAACCTTTAGGGGAGAGTTTATGGCTTATTAATAGAGCACATGTTTCTAGGACCCATCCCTGGCACCTCCCAGAAAAAGGCCAGGTAGTAGGGTGTAGAACTCTCTACTTATACAGGCCTTCCATTCAGGTATTGACCATCCATATACCTGCTTAGTGTGAGCAAAATTGCTTTATCACTTGCCTTCATCTTCAGTTGGAATAGACATTTTAATAGAACAATATATCCAACTACAGCATTTTATTACTTCTCCCCCAGTGACTGAAGCATTACAACGTCCTCTAGATGCCTTTGAGAAACTTTTATTAACTGAGGGTGGAGGTAGAAAGGGAATAGTCAGTTTAGCTAAAATATCCAGTTCCCTTTTCTCTAACATTCGGCCTTTTTTAGTCACATCAACAATTCTATAAAGTTTAGCAAATCTCCAAATTCTAAAATCGTTTTGTTGTTGTGCTGGGGGAAACCAGTTTTGGCCTAAGAAAGGAGCTTGCAGAATCTCACAGGTAGATGGGAGAGAGAGGATATAACCAAGCCTTCCCAAGATCCCACAGTAGAACCCTAAGTCATCCTTCTATGCGGTATAGACATTTTTCCAAAGAAAAAGAGATAATGATACGAAAGTATGCCCTAAAGAGTTATTTTTTAAGTTTATGTCTGTAATGGCGAATCCAGTTGAAAGCAGGTTCTGTATTGGAGCCTTCGGATTTTCAGGATCCGTAGGAGTTGGCAGTTCGTACTTGATCTGGAGAGTCTTAAGCAGGCCATGTCCAGAGTGCACATCGTTGGCAAAAAGCCTTGTTCCTTGGTAGAAAACCATGAGTTCATTTGCAGCACCCCAGTGAAATCTGGTGTTGTGTTGGTTCAACTTATCGGTTATAGGGCGTAAGTCTCTCCGAAGTTGCAGAGTTTCAGCTGTTAAGTCAAGTAGGGCCAAAATCTTAGTATTTTCATAATAGAGTCCAGTTTCTGATCTTGCTTTTTTTTGGATGGTTTCCCGAGTTCTGGAGTTGGGAAAAGTGGCTATAATGTCTCTGGGAAATTTTTCAGATCTATTATTGTAAGGGCCCACTCTGTAAGCCATGTCAATCATTGGTGCGATGCTGTCTTCAAGGCCCAGGGATTTAGCCAGCCATGTTGCCAAAAAGATTTTGAGTTCCTCTTCACCTTCAGCTTTTTCAGGTATTCCTCGAAATTTCAGATTTTTTTCCTTGAGTTTATTTTCTAACACCGTAATCTTTCCTTTAGCCCACTTCTCTGCAGTCTGGAGGTGACGCACATCTTCATGTGTAGTAATCGAGGCCTCCATAGCCATTTCCGCTGTTTGTGATACTTCAGACAAAGTTTTAGTGAGTGAGGAAAGTTGTTCCTTTAAAGGCTTAAGTTCCATTTGGATTTGTTTAGCAATGTTGGTTTCCAGTTGTTGTATAGAGGTGGAAAAGTCATAAGACCATAAGAACATAAGAGATGCCAATGTTGGATCAGGCCAAAAGCCCATCCAGTTCAACACTCTGTATCACACAGTGGCCAGAAATACCTGTGCCATCAGGAGGTCCACCAGTGGGGTCAGGACATTAGAAGCCCTCCCACTGTTGACCCCCCACCCAAGCACCAAGATGACAGAGCATCACTTGCCCCAGAGTCCCTATCTATACCTTGTGGCTAATAGCCACTGATGGACCTCTGCTCCATATGCTTATCTAATTCCCTTTTGAAGCCGTCCATGCTTGTAGCCGCCACCACTTCCTGTGGCAGTGAATTCCAAGTGTTAATCACTCTTTGGGTGAAGAAGTACTTCCTCTTATCCGTTCTAACCCGACCGCTCAGCGATTTCATGGAGTGCCCACGAGTTCTTGTATTGTGAGAAAGGAGAAAAGTACCTCTTTCTCTACCTGCTCTTTCCCATGCATAATCTTATAAACCTCAATCATGTCACCCCTCAGTCGTCGTTTCTCCAAGCTAAAGAGCCCTAAGTGCCTTAACCTTTCCTCATAGCGAAAGTGTTCCAACCCCTTTATCATTCGAGTTGCCCTTTTCTGCACTTTTTCCCATTTCCATTTCATTTATTAGCTTCATTGACCCAAGGTCTTAAGCCAAACTGCACTTTTTCCAAAGCTATAATATCCTTTTTAAGGTGTGGTGACCAGAATTGCACACAGTATTCCAAATGAGGTCTCACCATTGATTTATATAGGGGCATTATGATATTGGCTGATCTGTTTTCAATACCTTTCCTAATAATCCCCAGCATAGCATTGGCCTTCTTTATTGCAGTCACACACTGTCTCGACATTTTCAGTGAGTTATCTACTACAACTCCAAGATCTCTCTCTTGATCAGTCTCTGCCAGTTCAGACCCCATCAACGTGTATTTATATTTAGGATTTTTGGCTCCAATGTGCATCACCTTGCACTTGGCCACATTGAACCCCATTTGCCATGTTGACGCCCACTTGCCCATCTTTGACAGATCCCTTTGGAGTGCCTCACAATCCTCACTGGTTTTCACCACCCTGAACAACTTCGTATCCTCTCTAGATATAGTAGTACTCTCTAGATACAGTAGTACCTTCTGCAGCATTTGTAGAAGTTGCGTCCGCCATTTTGTCTGTGTTTCGGGCCATTCCAGCCACTTGTTCACCTCTCAAAAAGTAAGCTGCTAGGGCTTGTGGCGTCCCAGATGATTTTTTGTTTTTGTTGGTAGATGATTTGCCCATAAACACTCTGGATTGCGTTAAGATGAAGTTTAGGTTGATTTTCAGAAGATCGTGCGGGGAGAGAGGTTCTTAGGCGTCCGCCATCTTTCACTACGTTGCCATGCCCCCTTCTTTAACCCACCTCAACAAGAAAAACGAGTTATGCCAGGACCATGCATGGTGTTGCACGGATGCAAATACAGCAAGGATTTCTCAATCTCCCCATGAGGCAAAATCCCTCTGTGAAAGCGGTGTTGGGGCTGTAATGCTTGGCTCTGACGGAAGGCAGGCATTTCAGTCTGCCAAGGATTAGAATCAGAATCCAGAGGCTATGAATATTGGTTACATCATTACTAACTGTAATTACTGTCAGATTTTACCAGAGTCTTGAGTAGCTCTGATTGTGGAGAGATGCTTTCCACTTTGGGCTACATCACACTATGGGGAGTTTTTGGGGCTGCAAAACCCCCATATCCACCCCAATAAGTTTCTCTTTCAGTAAAAAGACAGGAAACAGGAGAATGGTTAATTGCTCTCAAGCACCAGCACCCTCATCCCACTGAAAGTTCTCAAAAATGCACAGTACTTGGTTATGCAAATGCTTTTAGCCAGCAGAGTACAATCAAAAGGCCATCTCACACTCTTGCAGGAATGTGACATCTAGGAGGGGACAGAGATGTGGGGATGCTAAATGCTAGATTGTATCTCTTCCTGAGAATAACAGGAAGGGAAGGACTAACCCAAGGGAGATGGGCAAACACAGCAGATAAATTCCCTTGACATGAGAGGAACGAGGTCCATTTTGGTTGGTTCCATCTGGGGATAACTTGCAGAGGGCTGATCTCACACCTTGGCTCTCTCTTGATGGCCATCATCAAGGTAATGGATGACTGACAGAACACTGTAACGTTAAGAGTAAATAGCCTACCCTAGAATTACAACAGAGAAAGGACAGAGGACTGTGTGTATGTACCTTTATTTTGTATCCTTGCTTGATCCATTGCTGTGCAGAATATGTTTGTGGACATAGTTATTTTAATAAAATTCTTATACATGGAAGTTTGTTCTATGTAACCACATTGTCCCATTTGAACATGTTACTAAAAAGGTGCCAGGGAAAGGTAGTGATTGATCAATACACCACCTGTTCCCTGGAGTGCAGAAATATGGTAAACTGTCCCCACAGTAGCTAATCAGAGCATGTGAGTCAACCTAAGGTGTCCCCAAAGAAGCCACTTAACATTTTGTCTTGGAATGTAACAGGGTGGCTGCAATGCCTTCACTGTATATAGATGTCCCTTTCTTTCAATGTGATTGTGACATTATTATTTTACAGGAGACCTGGTCAGCAGAAACTTTACATTTAGATGGATACTATTTCTACAATTTAGCAGCTATGCCAGGAAAAGGCTAAGGAAGATTAAGGGGAGAGTTGGGTATTTTTATTTCTAATTCTCTTAAGGTTCATTGTGTATTGAAATCCTCTTTGGACCACTTAGCGATGGCCTTATTAGTGAGATGGGAGAAGGGAAATATAATTATAGTAAATGCTTATCTCCCACCCCTACTGAAAAAGTCACTCATTGAGGAAAACTGGATAGCACTAGATAACTTCATTACAGACCTTATATTTGAACATCCAGAAGCCCAAATTTTATTGGCAGGTGATCTAAATGCTTGCTTGGGACAAAATGATGCTGTATTAGCATCTAAATCAAACATCTTAACAGAGGGTCAGGAACAGGATCAAGTGGGGTTGCCCTTTATGCGAATATCTAAAGACATCGTGTTGGGTTATTCTTTTAATTTTTAAAGTAAATCAGCAGAGTAATCAGCAGAGTATTAAAGAGGCAGAGTCCATGGTGTGTTTAAAATATAAAAGTTTACTACAACCTAGCATGGGGAAAAGGTACACGGGATGTAAAATAACAAAGAGCTAATATTCCTACATCCTTACAGCTAGACAGAACATGGCAGAAGAGCGGCAAAGACTAACTTCTTCTTGCTCAGGACAAAGAACCATAAAATGCTAATACTTGGCACTTTGGTCAGAGCAACAAACTAGATCTGAAGTTACTGGGTTTTCTAACTCTCTAAACTGATTGGTTACAAACAAACATGTGATTTAACAAACATCATTAACCCAGTAAATACTGTACAGTGTTTTAACTTGTAACACCCAACACATCGGAGTGAACTTTGCAGGGGTCTGCCTGACTAAACTGGCACAAAGCAAACAGCTTTATATTTTAAATGGGGCCTCCCACGGTGATCATCCTGGGGAATATACTTTTGTAGCAGGAAATAGAGCGAGTGCCATTGATTATATGCTGGTGTGCAATACATTACTCCCTATGATCAAAACTTTCCAGGTACTCCCTTACCTGGAAGATGACCATTTACCTTTATGTTTACAGATAGACATTCCTTTGAGCCCAAATATTCAAATATTGAGCCCAATACCCACCAAAAGTAGAATGTCTGGAGAAAAGTTTAAGACGGGATAGTAAATTAGATAAAAAAGTAAAAGGATGTTTAACATCCGAAAATTTGCAGAAATATACATCAGCAATTATAAATCCTGATATTACTCAAGACCCCTTAATAGATTACCAGACCTTCATTCAGAAGCTTAATTCTATTTTGACGACCCTGGTAGGGAATAGATCATGTCAACACCACAGAAATGACAAACCTTGGTTTGATTCTGAATGCCACCATGCAAAAAAGGAGTTAAATTGCCTATATTTTCTCTTTGAATAATAATCCAGAAATAAAATCTGAAGCCCAAGTAGCTTTATTGAAACAGAAAAAACTATACAAATGTATTATCCAAAGGAAGAAGCGAGAACATATGCTGAGATTATGGGACAATCTTATATTGGCAGTAAAGCAAAATAATTCAGCCTTATTTTGGAAATTAACTAATACTCGGGGATCCAAAATGCACTCACCCCTAGATACTTACATATCAGTGGATGGTTGGACAACTTTCTTTCAAAATCTGTACGATGACTATAAGCAGCCCCCCTTTTTGGGAACTATAGACGATCTTCCTGCATGGCCACCAGTTTGCCAACAAGAAACAAAAGCCCACATAGCCCATTTAAAAAATAGAAAGGCACCTGGGTTAGATGGAATATCTCCTGAAGTTCTAAAAGAGAATGCAGACTGGTGGGCGCAGTTTCTGGCAATCCTCTTCACTTATATCGACCAAACCGGCCAAATCCCAAAGCAGTGGGAAACTGCTATAGTGGTCCCATTTTTAAAGAAAAAAATAAAAATGATCCAGCAAATTATAGGCCTATAAGTCTATTAAATATCATTAGTAAAATATACACAAGACATCTCCTTGACAAAACAGAAACATGGCTGGAACAAGAAGAAATCATCCCACTAGAGCAAGCAGGCTTTAGAGCAGAAAGGTCGATGACTGAGCATTGTCTCGTGCTACAACAGCTAATTGAAAAATATGCTGGCAAAAGCCCTACCTCTTTGTATGCTGCCTTCTTTGATCTGAAGGCTGCTTTTGATTCAATCTCAAGACAAATATTATGGCAAAAACTTGAACGTTCCACCATAGATAAAAGATTGCTATATCTTATTTGACTCTTTGCATGAAGAGTCATACCTCAGAGTGAGATATAATTTGCAGGGCTCACTCACTAACCTAATAAGAACTTTTAAGGGAGTTAGGCAGGGTTGCATCCCTACTTAATGGGCTCTTTTTGTAGCAGGAACTCCTTTGCATATTAGGCGACACATCCTAATGTAGCCAATTCTCCAGGAGCTTACAGTAGCCCCTGTAAGAAGAGCTCTGTAAGCTCTTGGAGGATTGGCTACATTAGGGGTGTGTCACCTAATATGCAAAGGAGTTCCTGCTACAAAAAGAGCCCTGGGTGAAACACATGACAGACCTTAAGTTCCACCCACCAAAGCTTGCCTCACACCAACTACTGATTCTGTTATATGCAGATGATGTGGTCTTGTTATCTAGAACACTGCAAGGATTACGAAGGGCATTAGATTGCTTCGTAACATACTGCGAAAAAGAACACCTGGTGATAAACTACGATAAAACGAAAGTGATGGCATTTGGTAGATGTCCCAAGAAGTATCTGTGGCCTTTCAGGAATCGGGAGCTAACTCAGCACACTGTAATATGATGGTGGAAAAAGCTGAGAAAACAGTACACACTATCCTGAGATTCTATCGATCTTAGAGAGGTCTGTATGTTCCAGCAGCTTTGAAGTTATTTCAAGCTAAAGTATTAGCGCAGCTCCTGTATGGTACTTACTTGGGTTTTTCTGCCACTAATTTATGTGCTCTTGAGAAGGTTCAATCCAAATTCATTCGCAAGTTCTTACAGGTTTCCCCAGGGGTTCCAAATGCCCTTTTATGCCTAGAAACCGGTCTAATGAGAATAGAAGCCAGAGTATTGTTATCCTCTGCATATCAATGGCTCAAGATCAATTCAAGTACAAAAGGACTTATCCCCCTAATAAATAAAGATTCTTCTTAGCCAAGGTGGATCTGAAGGACCAAGACTAATTTAGAAAAAATGGGACTCTCGCCTGGGGATTTATTGGCACAAAATAGTATACAGGCGAGAAGTATAATTAAACAAAGGATCTGTGATCTAGAGCGCCAAGGGGATTTAAATTGAGCTCCTTCCTTCCAGGCCCACAATGACTCCAGATATGTAATGAATATGGCTAAATACCTGACTTATCTGGATGTGCCATCCTACAGAAGAGCTTTTACCTTGGCTCATTGTGCAGCTATTCCCTCTAAGGCCCTAGTGGGGAAATATAGAAAGATACCATATGAAGACAGGTGCTGCCCATGTTCTATGAGAGAAGTGGAATTGATGCTCCATATGTTCCTCTGCTGTCCTTTTCATCAAGCTTACAGGGACAAGCTTATCACCCCCCTCTTAGATAGACCAGCACTTGATGCAGATAATGCCAATCTTGAGAGAATTTTGATAGAGGAAAATCAGCAAATCTCTAGACAAATAGCTAAATTCTGCGCACATCTGGTAAAATTCCACAACAGAGCAGAGCAAGCATAACCCTTATCCACCTTCCACATAACTCATAATTATTTCAGTCATAGATATTTTATGATTTTTGATACAATGGATTTTTAAACTTTTAATGATTTTAAGGTTATATGTGTAAATATTTTTAAGTTGAAAGCAAATTTGTTTGTACCTAATGAATATGTATTTCTTTGATCATTGGTCTTGGACCGTAATTAAACATTGATTGATTGAGCAAGTGGGGGACGTGGGAGACATGAGCACTAGGTGGAACCTGTAAAAAGCGAAGTGTTAGGATCGCTGGCCATCTTAGGCTGGAAATGCTCTAAATGATCAGCTGGTGGCAGTGTAGATACCCAGAGAGAAGCAAAGAACCCCTCTTAGAGTCAGGTGGGCTCTAGAGAGCAATACAGTGCCTGGTGGCAACCCAGGACAGCCACTTAGTGTTTTGTCCATTAAGAGGAACCAAAGTGGAATGACACTTGTTGGTCATTGTTCTGCGACACTGATTATTTCAGTCTAACAGTTTGTCTTTTACTACTTCCCCTTATTGCAAAGCAAAATCTAGAAGACAACAGTCAGACTGCTGTAAGAGTTCCATCTATAATGTTATGCGTTAGTGAATTTAGTATAAAAAATGCAGCAACTCTTCATTGGGTTTTATCCTTAAATTGGTCATTGTTTGGATTAGTGCATTGCTAGCAACACTGTCTCCCCTTCCTCTGAGATTACTTAGTGTGTCCATGGCCAAATGATTTTCAGATATCCATAGATTCATGGAACATTTTCTAACTACCAAACTTATTGCAAATTCAAATTAAATTTGCTGGATTGGAAGCTGCAGGCTGTGTTCTTGAGAGTTTCCCTGCAGGGTGAGAAAATAGGGTTGCCAGACCCCAGGTGGGGCCTGGAGATCCCCTGCTTTTACAACTGATCCCCAGCTGACAGAGATCAGCTCCCCTGGAGAAATTGGCTGCTTTGAATGGTGGACTCTGTGGTGTTTTACTATGCTGAGCCCCCTCCCCAACCCCCCCCCTCTCCTGGCTCCACCCCCAAAGTCTCCAGGTATTTTCCAACCTAGACTTGGCAACCCTATGAGAAAATGGTGAAGGAAGATGCTGACTTCATTAAGTGGCCCTAAATAAATGTACTCTTGCTCCAGAACTAGCTCCTTTGTGGTGGAATAATAATTTGTTGCTTCATAATAGGCAATTTTAGTCTGCCTTCTGAGCTGTGTCTACCTACTCCAGTTTCCCAGACCACACTTCACATTCCCAAGACCACAAATAAACATAAACAGACAGTTTAAGCTTGGCTTAAAATGGAGTTGACACCTGACCAATTTTATATTGCATCAGGTTGAGGTCACACGCGTGAGATAAAGCGGGGGGGGGGAGCGAGGCTATTTCCTCTGGAGAAATTTGACCCACAGTTGCACAGTCCACCACTGCATGATCAGACACAACCACGGGTGAGTCGGGTTTTCCCCCCCCGGTTTGTTTCCGATGCACTTAAATGAGGAATCGATGAATCGCATCTCCGCACTGAGGGCTCCCTATGGAGTTTGCAGTGATGCGCATACTGAGAAGGGGGAAAAAAACAATGCACGGAGTTGGGATGGCCTGATCAGACCATCCCGATGCCATGAGAGCGCGCTGGAGTGATCAGACACAGGAAAGTCTGTCTGTGGCCCGTCGCAACCCGTTTACTACCGGATTTTCCCCGGTGTCTTTTTACTCCGCTTCTTTGGTGGAGCAGAACAGGTTGCCAACGGCTGCAGGGTGCTTCTCAGATGTTGTTGTCTGATCACGCCCTTTAAATCTGCCTGGTATTCGTGCCTATGGCATGTCTAATTGTGTGGATGATCGTGCCTTCAGTTTTCCTGATTAGCCAGATCCACAATGCTCTCTGATTGAACATCCTCCTCCAGAATCCAGCTTAGTTGACATCAAGCCTCCAGCTTTTGTTGAGTAACCTCAGGAGACTGCTTGGGGATGTGTCCCTGGATGGTGCTATATTCTACCAAATGAAAAAAGTCTCATCATTTAACCTCTAGCACTTAGCTTTGATCCTGCTTGAACTATGCTTTATTCTTAGCGCAACTTCCTCCCAAATATAGGCTATCTGTATTTAACATCTGCATGACATGCAGAAATTCTACAGACGCAAGTTTTCCTCAGCATGGGGTTGCAGTGATACAACAAAGGACACTTGCTTGGATCTTTGTCATGCAGCTGTTAAAATTATAATGCATTTGCCAGCAATAAAGTGGTGATGCTACCTACCTTATTCAGCCTGCTCAAAGCTTTGAGGCAAACATCCTCCCATAGGGTCATGAAAAAGTCAGAAACATTCTCATTTACTTTCTGCTTGGCTATGCTGCCTGACCTGTTTGTCTATCCCAAATCATCACCTGATCATTCCACTCTCCCTGTACAATATTCTTATCTCTAGTTTGTTCTTTTCCACCGTTCTGGCTGTTATTTTATTAGGATTTGCATTTTGGGCACAAGTGGGTGGGGGGGAGATGCCTGTAACAGCTGTATGAGAAATTTAAGAGATGGAATGCACACAGCCAGTGTGGTGCAACTGACAAAATGTAGGGTGTGGAGGTGGGAAACTGTAATTAAAATTCCTATTCAGCTGTGAAGGTCACTGTGTGTGCTTTGGGCAAGTATTATCGTTTTCAGACTGACAGTTAACCCACCTCACAGGATTGTTGTGATGCTAGAACACTGCTCTGAACTAATCTGAAGAAGGGCAAGATAGAAATGTAATTAAAACGAAATCCTGATGGTTTAGAGTCTATTTGCACAGGTCCTTGCCTCAGGACAGGCAAGAGATAGCAGAGGAGTACCGTGCTAGCTTCCCTTTCCCGTTTCATTGGTAACTGAAACAAAAGTGGCTGTGGAATCTTGCACTGAATACTGATGCCTTAAACTTTATAATCTTGCTTGTTACAAAACAGTGAAAACAGGCTGTTGAGAGCCTATTCAAATGTTTTCTGAAAGCATGCTGTATAGTCCTCTTATATGCATCTCCACATTAAAATCTCCCTGCATGTGTAAAAACAGTGTGTCAGAAATATATGATGTGGTCGTGGGGGTACATTTGAACATGGCATACAACCGTATGCATACTGAGGTGATGCAGTCCCCTTATAGGACTGTTGAGTCTGCTGAGACGTTGCATGTGACCACCAGTCTTGTGTTTTGAGTGCTGGTGATGATCCAAAGCATCTCTCCAAGTGCCTGGTCCAAACTCATGCTGACTTGTAGTGACGCTGCTGAGGCAATTATGTTAATGCTGGTGCCCCAAACGTTAATGTCACAGCAGTGAGCGAAAAGTGGGTCTCTGTCCAGTTTTGCACACAGTGTCCACGTTCCCAAGAACAGCTCAGTTTGTGGTAGTACAGCTGAGGTCATCACAGATTGACTAAGAACCATGCACTCAGGGAGTCATGAGAACAGGCTTTCAGTCTCCTCCCACCAGGGACAATGCAAATAATGACTTGACCCTGTGGCCATGAAACAGAAGCTGGCAAGACAAATCAATTACCATATAAATAGCTCTGGGCTTTGCCACACAGACAGTGGGGAGAGGCAGGGAGAGCAGAGGAAGGCTGTTTACTGACACTGAAAATCTGGAAAATCTGCAAATATTGAGGAAGCAAATTGGAGACAAATGTAATTTTGTGCGAGGGACTTCTAGGGGAAAAAATTGCTGAACAGTCACTTGGATTGAGCCTTTCTCATCTATGCATCTCAGGGTTTGAACAACAGGTCTTCTTTGCCACCCACTTCACACCTTCATCATCCATCAGTGGTTAATTCATAGAAAGAGAGGCTCAAACTTGCCTGGAAGTTATACTCTCTTGACTCAGAAGGCCTTTGCTCTAAATCCCAGCCTTATTTAGACACTTTCTGGGCAGTCTTAACCAGAGTTACACCCTTCTAAGTGGACTGACTTCAATAGATTTAAAAGGGTGTAACTCTGCTTAGGACTGCACTCCTTACTTCACTTTTCTCAATGAATCAAAAGTAGCTTATAAGATATAAAAACAATCAACCATAACACCTTAATAAAACAGCCATAAATAAAGTATGCCACATAAAAAACAGAAAGATAGACTTATTGAATTCATGAGCATGGCTTACTGTAGTTATTTATTATTGAGGGATAGTATTCCACACATGCACACACTCTGTTACTGTTTCATGCTTTTCTGGCTCAAGGCCTACATACAGGGTCACTCATGGTAGCAGTGGGACAAAGCTGATAAAGATGACACCAGTCCAGTGGAAGCTGGCCCGCCAATTTTCCCTCTGAAAGGAATAGAATAATTGAAGGGGGTGTTTAGTCTCTGAGAGAGTTGGTTTATATGCCTGGTTTAGGATTTCTGTAATCCTTTTCAGTGTGTAGTGCTATTCCGTTCTTCTCTTAGTTATTCTTCCAACAATCCTGTGATACAGGAACAGGATGAGAGAAAAGTCTGGCCTTGGGCCACTCAGTGAGATTATGGGGTTCTGAGCATGGATCTCCCACATCCAAAGGACCTGTCTTTATTGGCGTTCATGCCTCTTACTGAAGCCATATACTAAAATCATATGAGCACTGTTTCAGTATATCACCACTCAATGGCAACTTAATATGCTTCCATATATAATATTGCACGGTACTTCATGTACTCCATGAGACATTGCCACTGTTTAACATTTTTAAGGTTCGTGGAAACCTGAAACATTCATAAGGACTTTCTGAGCATCTTTTGTAATGCTTGATTATATCTATGTATGTTTCATGGTTTCCTCTAGTACTTATCTGGTATCTGTGATGGGACACTTCTTCTAGTTGAAAAATGTAATCTTGGTAGTGAGAGAAAATGCAGGTAGTGCAGAGTTTCTGGGGCTCACAGGTTATTCCCACTCATGTTTTTTCATCAGTTGTCCAGGAACAGTAATTTCCTGGCTATTATGGCTAATCCAGGTGGTGACTTTTCATGTCTCAGCAGGACAATGTATCCTGAGCGTTGGGGAAAGAGAAGTTGCTTTGTCTTTTAGCACAGCCGATCTCAGCCTTTCTGCCGCAGACAGCAAAAGTATGAGCTGCTATGCACACCTTAGTCAACCCCTTCCTCCATTCTTGTTCTCCTGTCATATCCTCTTGCTTAGGATGCAGACAAAAGATCTTAAGAACAGGACCTGAACATCTCTTCCCTCCCCCTTTTAACCTCTAATCTTATGAAGAGTTTTGAAGCACTCACAAGTTTGTACACTGTTTTGGATTGTTTTGGTTGGTTCTAACAAAAACATTATATGTGCTTTTGAATTTTCTTTGGACCAACATGCTAAAGCAACAGTGTCTGTGTACGTGAACACCTCCAAGGTGGTGTCAAGCATACCATTGCTCAGACTATGGTATGATATGGATGCTGGGCAAGGAATGAAGAGCACATGCTATCTTAGGGCAAGAAACTCTGGGGAAACAGGGTCTGAAGTTGATGAAATTAGAACCCAAGAACATAATAATTTAAACAAAAACATTCCAAAAATCTGGCAACCCTAACGTACACTCAAAAGTTAGTGCATAACATGGAACCTTCAGTTCATCTCCCAGTCATGGCCCCCTTGGTTCTAGGTCTCCTGCATTCACAACCTGAAACCAGCTCATTGTGATTGACAGGAAACCATCTTGGTCACACATTGGAACAGTACAGACTGAACATATTGGAGAAGTATTCTAGGATCCCCAATTCAGAGCTGCGTGGATACCTGTCTCTAGTCCCTCAGTGAGGGGGGAAATGCAGAATAGAAATCTTTTAATAAATATCTGTAATATTTATTATGTTAGGATAGGAGAGATTCCGGTGTCTTTGGTAACTGTGCTCTCTCCCAACACTAAGCCTCCCTCCACTGAGGATCTGTAAGTTATTCTGAAGGCCATCCTAAGAAAATCTACTCAGAAGTAAGTCCCATGCTTGCTCCCAGGAAAGTGCCTTTAAGATTACAGCTGATGACATCCTATAAAAAAACAAGTATCAGCCAGGTCTTGTGCATCCTGCTCAGTTAGTAGCATTTCATAATTTATTTCTTTAGTTATTTAAAATATTTATATCCCACTTTATTTCCTTGGGCTCAAGGTGGCTAACAACAGAACTACAAGTTGCAGAACACAAACCATAAAAAAGAGATAAAATAATGTACAGATTTAAAAATACACATAGATTTAAAACACACATGCTCTTAAAACAGGCATACATCTAGATGCATATGTTCAGACAGTTCACTTTCTTCCCAGCACACTCTGAAATAGATCTGTCTTGCACACCTTCCTAAATGTAGCCAGGGAGATGCCCTCTATACCAGTTCTGCTGGCCATTCCAGAGGGTAATACCTGCCATGATCTAGCTGTTGCTGTACAGACATTCCTGAAAGAGGGTTGAAGAGTGTAACTGGTGCATGGGAGTAACCTGGGAGACACAGTTCGGTAAGCATGAAGGCCATAGGCCATAAAGAGCTTTCAGTGTAATAACCAGCACTTTGAATTGGGCCCAGTAGCAAATAGGCATCTAGTGCAACTGACCTAGCATGGGAGTTATATGTACTGAGCATGAATCTCACTACTGCATTTTGTACCAACTGCAGATTCTGAGATGTATTCAAACAGAGCACCATGTAGAGCATTTTGTTCTTGTTCAATTGCACAATTGAGTCTGACTCTGCGACCCCATGGACCACTTCAGGCCAGGCCCTCCTTTCCTCTGTTGTCTTCTGGAGTTTGCTTAATTTCATGTTCATTGCATCGATGACACTGTCTAACCATCTCATCCTTTGCCATCCCCTTCTTCTTTTACCTTCAATGTTTCCCAGCATCAGGGTCTTCTCCAGTGAGTGCTCCCTTCTCATTTGGTGGCCAAAGTATTTGAGCTTCAGCTTCAGTATCTGGCCTTCCAGGGAACAGTCAGGTTTGATTTCCTTTGGGACTGACTGATGTCACACAAGCTAGTTGACCCCTTGTCACTCTTGTCATACTCGGGGTCAGTGGCACTCTCTGCTGTCGCTGCAGGCTTCCCCTGGAGGCAGCTAGGGTCTCAGACTTGGTCAATACAGGGGAGGTTATGTCACCACCCTGCTATCTGACCCCACCAGGCTTTAGGCCATCCGTCTCTCTTGGCGTGGCCTCTCTATTCCCCATGTGCCATTCCTCCCTGACCCATTGCTGCTGCCTCCTTTTATTCCCTTCACCCACTCCCGCCCCTTCTGGTCCTACCCCCCTACCCCCTCTTCTCGGGACGGTGCTCCGACATCCACCCTCAACTCTGCCTCCTTGCTGCCTGGTCCATTGCTGCCCCCACCCTCCTGGAGACGTGACGCTCAGGGGCATGGTCGTGCTCTCACGCAGGGCTGCAGGCCCGGTGCAGCTGCAGTCGCTGCTGTTCCTGTACTTCCCCTTTCTGACCCATCGGGGCTCTCCGCTGCTCTTGCCGGCCAGGCCTCCCTCCTCTCCGACATCAGTTGGGGCCCGCCTCATTTGCTGGTGAGTGGGGGTTGCAGCTCTTTGAACAGGTCTCCCGCAGCAGAAGAGGGGGGTGGGGAGGTCATGGGAGCCACGGGAGTCCTGTTGCCGGGACAACTGATTTGATCTCCTTGCATCATCTTTTAAGACTTTGAATAGGTCAGCTGGGATACCATCACCTCCACTAACTTTGTTGTTAGTAATGCTTTCTAAGGCCCATTTGACTTCACACTCCAGGATGTCTGGTTCGAGGTCAGCGATTACACCATCGTGGTTGTCAAGGACATTGAGGTCCTTCTTGTATAGTTCTTCTGTGTATTCTTGCTAGATGCACCTAAATAACCTCCAGATAACAATGCTGGCTGTGGCATTCTTGGTCTTTCTCCTTGCTGATCAGCAGACAGGCCATTTTCTTGCAGGAGCCAGGACAGGCTGAAGTCCTTTCTCACCATGTCTAGTTCCCAGTAGTTATTACCTGATGTCAAAAGACAGCTCATAGTATGACATTGAAGCTGTGGATGATAAGGACTAGACCAAAACTTCAGTTTGATAGCTGTTGTATTTTACCCTGGGGCTGTCTGCTCTTACTTACATCATAAAATGCTGCCTGGCGGAAAGGGAACCTACTTCTCCAAGTGTTAGCTGTGTATGTGTATCTGCCAATCAGAAACTCTTTCAGCAAGAAGCCAACTCGGCATTTACAAAACTGGAGCCAGTTACATCTAATTCAGAATGCAAAGCATCTGTCAGTCTGTCTATCTTTATCTTTGACAGCCACATCTGGTCAATTTGCACATTCCGGGGGATATTCTAAACTGAAGGGCATATGTCAATGAATTTAGGTGAAAACTGAGAAACTTGCCATGACTTTTATTGGTAATTAGCATTTTGAGTTCAGAATATGTGAGTAGAGAAGAAACCTGCTATGCAGGCAAAATAGCACATGGTTGGCCCACAGTCACAGACAAGTGGGAGCACAACTATAATCCATAGGGAAAACTGTTATTTTTTCCCCCTGAGATGCTCCTAGGTTTACTGCATGAAGCAATCACTTGGACTATAGTACCCACGCCAACCCCTGTAAGCCATATGGATTGGTAAGGAGCTTGCACCTGCTGCAATGTCACATGCATTTGGACTGTATGGATCTGAAGCTTTGAAATGAAAAGCCCCAGAAGCCCTACTTCTTAATCCCTCAATAGTGAAAGAAAAACTACTCTAAATGTACTCAAACAGTTTGGGGGGTATCAAACTAAACTCTGACACTGGCCCCAGTCACACGGGAGGAATTGCCCCACGGAACGGATGGATTGAGGGCGGATTAAACCTGTGTGATCAGATGTCAACATGTGGCAAGTGTTGCACACCCGCCCCCAACCCGTCCCTTCTGGCCAAAGATGCGGAGTAACCCCCCCCCGCAAAACACTACTACCTACTGGAAAATCCGCTGCACGGGTGGCCATGTGATCATCAACATGCCCGTCTCCCGCAGCATGCGAGCCCCCCTGCCGAACTGCGCAGGTGCACACATGCGCAGCTGACTCGCCTCACTCTCCTGTCCGTGGCTTCCCCCTCGCATCTGATCCCGCTGGGGAGCATATGCGCGGTGGCTCGGGGATCTGTCTGATCCCGCTGCCGCGCTTCTCTTTTGCTGTGGCTCTAAAAAGCCACACTTCCGCCCCGGCTTGTCATGCCTGCCCTTGACTCAGCCCCAGAGCCAGCTCCTGACAGCCTAAGAGGGGAGGATTCAGTGCCTTTAAGAGCTGAAGAAGCATCAGGATCTGCACCTACTGTAAGTACTGAGGAGGATACACAGCAATCTGAATCAACTACAAGACGGTTTGCACCTGGGATTGAGCAGGTCATAAGCAGCTCACCACCTGCATCTCCCCCACCTGTAAGTAGGTTTAGGGATCAGAGACGTCAGAAGCTGGCTAGCCGACGAAAAGAAGCACGTTCAAGAGGGCGGAGATCCTTGAGCCCTGAGTTTTAACAGCAGCCAGGACCTCGCACAAAGGTGCTAATGAGTTAATGGGCCAGAGCACTATTTAGTAGGGCCTCTGGCCATGAGCAATTTGTGCTGGCAACTTCGTTCGTAGAACCAGAAGCTCTGCACCTTGATTCCTGTTTGACTGTGGCTTTTGGACTCGGCTTGTGTTTGGACTGCTCTGACTCCTGACTTCCAGCTTTGAACCTGACCACGCCCTCGGCTTTGCTCCCTGTATTCTGACCTCTGGTAACGTTTGACTACGGCTTTGTCTGGTGTTTTGGGACTTGTTTAATGCTCTGCTCTCCTGGCTGACCTTTGGACTTGTATTGTGACTCCCCCTGTCTGCCTGCCTCCCTAGCTCTACCGTGACACGGCTTTTCCTGCGGTGTGACCGGGGCCACTGTCTCTTATATTCACAGAAAGGGGGTGGGGGAGCTATAATACCTATTTCCATTTTTCTTTTATCTTCTTGAGAATGTTGGTAGGTAGTTGCAAACTTTCATTGCTGCACAGTTCAAGAGGCAACATAACCCCCAACCTCCAGAAAGGAAGGAGAAGGCAACATGGCAAGCATATAGATATGGATGTAGGCAATGGGACACAGAGTGGCCCTGGAGATAGAGGTGCAAGAATTGCAAAGGTTTTTTGGGGGACATCAAGGCATGGGCCAGTCCTGATAATTCAGCACTCTGGTTATGGTGAAGAGAGCACCAACAATCAAACTGAAAACCACAAAACAGGTAGCAGGGCATTAAGTCCAAAACAAGATGTCTATTGACTACCTCGTGTTAAAGATAATCCATGGGCAAGGAGTGAAGTAGGTAAGCAGCAGAGCTTAGAGTAGGAAACAAGAAAGACATTGATCTAGCACCTTACATGTGCATGTAAGTTGCTGGACCATTGAGGGGGCTTTAGCAATTCTGAGGGCAGGGATGTCAGTCCTTCATAAAAATAAGCCAATCCTGATGTAACTTGTTAAGATTCCATTCTCCATAAAATCTGACGGTTCCAGGTTTAGGACACAATGGTACCATTGACATCACAACCTGTACATGAGACCAGGTAAAATGAGCAAGTGTATTAATATATCTTGTTCCAGTAATAAATTTTTGTTGATGTTTTATTTAAGCTGTGCATGCTAAGAGACCAGAGTCTTATTTCCTAGAAACAATGCAACTGTTAAAGTGGCTTACGTCACCACATCCTCTATTGTTGAAGTGCCCTGTGCGAAGCAATCTCCTAGCTGATCGTCACTGAGGAATCTGGTCCCAGGAATGACTTCAGGAACCTCTTTGGAGACATTTATCTCAGCCAACAGCTAAATGGCACAGATACTGTCTGATTGAATCAGAAGGTCTCTCTGAATGCCCTGGATTTGGATAGAGATGTTGGAGAACCATAGCCCAGACTAGAGATTATACTTTTCCATGCAGAAGGGAACATATGTGCTTTTGTTAAGCATTTTAGCTATTATGGTAGAGAAAGCATTCCTGTGAGTATGTAGGAATATAGAGGCCCTGGAAAATGTGCAATCTCTAGACCAGACGTTATAAAAAACAGCAGCAGCTGGGCACAGGTCCCACCGGTCCCAGGACAAGCACATTTTTACACAAGCATACATACACACATTCTATTGTGGTTGTGCCAAAATCCTGGTGGCTTTCCTGGAACCAGGAGAGGAACCGGAGCGAACCTGTTCTTTGTCTTGTGAACAGTCAGTGAGCTTCCATAACAATAGCTTTTGGTGAGGCCCACACTGGCATATCTATGTAGCATGGTGAAATGGTCTGAAGTTCTGATAGCTGGCTTTGCTGTAGTGTGGGTCTCCATGTGCTAGGCAGCATGGGTCCTGGAAGAAAGTGCAGACAAAGGATCATCCAAGGGACAACCTGCATGTTCCCTGGCAATGTTGGGCTCCCAGGCAGCTGCTCAAGTGACCTAGGTGTGATTGCTTGACTGTTTGGACTGCTCTCTCTAGTAGGTCTGTTCCTTGCTTCCCCTTACCAGCTGATAGGCTGTAGGTAGAGCTGTATCCTAGTTTACCAGCTCTTGAAGTGGGCAGTACCCATGTGCCCTGCATTTTCTATGAAATGCAGGGAATCTTCCAGCACTCTGCCTGACAGCCAATCTCTAGGGTTCTCACATTCTCACATTCAGGAAATACTCTGATGGTTTTGCTTAAAGGTATATGGTACTAATGACACCCCCCCCCCCCGATCATGGCTAAAAATGTTGCTAAACATATAATGAGAGGTTATTGAAAATGAATGCAAAATAGCAGAATCCTAAATATAGTCCAAGGAGCTGCGGTGGCTCAAGTGGTTAAGACGCTGAACTGCAGGCTGCGGAAGGTCGGTAGTTGAGCAGTTCAAGACCCGGGTGCCGCATGACAGAGTGAGCTCCCGTCTCTAGTTCCAGCTCCTGCCAGCCTAGCAGTTTGAAAGCAAGACATTGCAAGTAGATAAATAAGTACCACTTCGGTGGGAAGGTAACAGCGTTCCGTGCGCCTTGGTGTTTAGTCATGCCGGCCACATGACCACGGAAACGTCTTTGGACAGTGCTGGCTCTTCGGCTTTGAAACGGAGATGAGCACCACAACCCTAGAGTCGGATTCGACTGGCTTTCGAGCAAGGGAACCTTTACCTTTAAATATAGTCAATTAAAGGTGTCCACTGAACAATTCAAATTAAATTAAATGTTACCTTATATTTAAAATAAAAGGAGGTGCCAAGTGACCTATTTTACTGTCAAATTTTGGAAAATCATTGCCTGTCTAACCACAGAAGTTTGTAAATAGAGCTCATAAAAAAAATAACAAGACAGATGTCAGGGGAGATTGGAGAGGGAATTCCAAGGAATCCATATGAAACTCAGAACAACCATAAATAATTCTCTCTGCGCTAATGCCTTGGACTTTTGTCTCTGATGAACATCCTGCTTTTACTCCATTTGAATCATCTTACAGGAAAAGAAAGCGGAGATGGAAGAAGGCGGCGACAGAGTCCAACGAAATGGGCTTAGAAGATCTAATGTGTTGCATTTTTAGCCCACCACGTCCTGAATAGCAGGGTCATGATCTGCTTCTGTCTTTATGTTCATTTCCCTTATTGGTACTATTTATTAACTGAAGCATGTCTGATGGGACAAGTTCCTGCATCCCCCAAGCTGCTTCCCCTTGTCCTTGGAGCTTCCATTTCTGGCCTCTCTGATGTCACAGCAGGTTCCTACAGAGAGTATGATCAATGTCACAGGGAAAGGCGTCCACAGATGTTCCTTTAAAAATGCCGAGAAATGTAATTCATCAATCAGAATTCTTTCAGCAGTTAACAGAATTAATTTTAAGCACCATTTGATTTTAAAGAGCTGGAGCCTGCCACCACAAGAGACTCTGAATAGAGTGCAAATGCAGCTTTTTAGAAGCAGATGATTGAGAGCCAAGAGTGTGTTATGAGGGGGCTGCCTTCCCTGCTCTTCTCCTCTCTCTGCTATAAAGCACTTGAAATGGTCGAGCTCCATTCTCGTTCAGCTTCCTGACAGTCACTGGAATGGAAGATGCTCACACACTCTCTGGCGTGAGGCTACAGGAGTGTGTGTGGGGGAACAACTGCTTCCCCCTAAACCCAGGTTCCTGGGGAGCTGGCTCACCTGATGCACAAAGGCCTCAGAAATAGCAGGGTAGATGTTAAGTGAACATTTTTTGGTGCCATCCACATTGCTGGGACCCTATAGGGAGAGGCTGCATGCAGGAGGCACGCGTTCTGCAGGCTGCCTGCCAGATCAGGCCCCAAATGCACTGCACCTGGTGCCTGGTTCTGTGAGCGCTCCTTCTGAATTAGCAATCCCTCCCTTCCCGGCAATACAGACTCCACTGCTCCCTAGTGCCGCGTCAAGCTGTGTTAGCTATTCATTTCTTTAACAAATTCTGAATGTTCCCAAGCAATTGTGCAGGCAGCTCCATGCAGGCTTCCAAAGTGTTATCTAAAGTGCTGGCAGCTAGCTGTGCTGTGGAAGCTTGGATGTCCAGAGCAAGCACCACCACCCCACTGCGCCGCACACACTCCTTGAAGGCATGGAATGTAATAACGTTTACTGGCAGGGACAGGGCCCTCTGGACCTTTGAAGACCTGGATTCACTGGAGCTTGCAGGGTTTCCCCTTTACTTTGGCTTTCTTACCATACAGGGTGCTCTCAAACTAGGAGGAGGAGGAGGAGGAGAAATTGGATTTATACCCCGCCCTTCACTCAGAGTCTCAGTGCGGCTTACAAACTCCTTTTCCTTCCACTCCCCATAACAGCCACCCTGTGAGGTAGGTGGGGCTGAGAGAGCTCTTTATTTTATTTTATTTTATTTATTCAATTTGTATCCCGCCCTCTCCGCTGTGGCGGGCTCACCGCAGCTTACAGAACACACACACACACATATTAAAACAACAAAATATGATTAAAACACACAACATTGAATTAAAACCACAACATGTAAAATTTTGGTAATAAGAAACATATATATTAAATATTAAGAAAAGATGGCGGTATTCTCTCAGTATCCAGGTGGTCAAACAGCACCATAGCTCGGATTCTTGCCAGGCTGTTACTTATTGAGTCAGTGCTGATATTGGTGCTGATGTTGGGGCCAGGGCCAAGATATTGAAAGGCGGCACCCGAATCGAAAGCCTGGTGGAAGAGCTTCGTTTTACAGGCCCTGTGGAACTGTATAAGGTCCCCCAGGGCACTGATGTAATCCAGGAGCTCATTCCACCAGTAAGGGGCCGCCACAGAAAAGGCCCTGGCCCTCCTCACCACTAGCCTGGCTTCTTTAGGGCCTGGGCGGGCCAGCTGATTTTGGGACCCTGATCTTAGTGCTCTCTGGGGAACATATGGGGAAAGGCAGTCCCTCAGGTAAGTTGGTCCCTGACCATATAGGGCTTTAAACGTAAGAACCAGCACCTTGAACCGAATCCGGTATGCTATAGGCAGCCAGTGCAGTACTTTTAGTACAGGCTGGATATGTTCCGACAGAGGAAGGCACATCAACAGTCTGGCTGCGGCATTCTGCGCCAGCTGCAGCCTCCGGATTTGGGACAAGGGCAGCCCCATGTAGAGAGCATTACAGTAATCCAGTCTCGAGGTGACCATTGCATGGATCACTGTTGCGAGATCATTGTGTTCAAGGAAGGGAACCAACTGCTTAATCAGCCGTACGTGGTAAAAGGCAGACTTCGCAGTGGCTGCTACCTGGGCCTCCATCATTAAGGAGGCATCCAGGATAGGGTTGCCAAATGTGTTTGACCTCGCGGCGGGGGGCTCCCGGCTGGCGATCCTGGGCGCGCGCTAAGCACGCTCGCGCCGCATGCACGTCAGCCGGATGTGACATGTGACGCCGGGCATGCTGGGGGCGGGGCGGGGCCACAGCCATTTGAGGGGAAAACATAGAGGTTTCCCCCAGGGCCCAATTCCGCGGCGTTGGAAATCGGGCCTCCAAAGCGGGGGAAAATCCGCCCCCCGGGGGGATTTGGCAGCCCTAATCCAGGAGCACTCCCAAACTCCTAACTTCTGGCGCTGGCACCAACGGCGCCCCATCGAAGGTCGGGAGAGGGATCCCTAGCCTTGGTCCGCTCCGACTCAAGCACAGGACCTCCATCTTTGTCAGATTCAATTTCAGTCCACTCAGTCTGAGTCAACTAGCCACGGCTTTCTGACAGAACTATGGCTTGCCCAAGGTCATCCAGCAGCTGCAAGTGGAGGAGTGGGGAATCAAAGCCGGTTCACCCAGATTAGAGTCTGCATACTTAACCACTGCACCAAACTAGCGCAAGGAACTCTTGTTGGCTTATCAAAGGCCAGAGATCGCCTGTTCTATGCTGTTAGATATCTTCTGGGGGAGGGGAGCTATTTTCCTGGAGTTGTTTAATGAACTCTTGAGTAAATAAGCAGATTGAAAAAGAACCCATTAGATATAATATAGCTAGTTATAATATAGCCAGAATTCCTGCATGGCGAGCTCATTACCTTTCCAGGAGTGCACAGAAGAAAGAATCAGAAAGGATGGAAGTTTTGCTTGTGGAAGAGAGGGTCGCCATACTGACAGACCTCTGGTCTGTGGGAGCTGGAACTGGATGGCACTGAGAGATGCCAGTTAACCCTGAAATAGCTCCAAAGATGCCTCACAACCAATGCTCCCTCTAAGCTGTGGAGTCTTGTGAGCAAAAATTGTACTTTGTGAGCTACTGGCATTAAAGTTGTGAGCGAGCAATTTGGCTACTGCACAAACTAGTTTGCTCTGGAGCCATCCTTCCTGAGCTAAGACAAAAATGTGTGAGCCGGAGGCTAAAAAACTGTGAGCTAGCTCACACTAACTCAGCTTAGAGGGAACACTGCGAGTCACAACCCAGTAACCTATTCAACAAAAGCTGCTGTGGCTGTCTCAGTAGTCCAACTGTGCCTAGGTCTCTGGGTCCTTTGGGCTTTCCCAGGTATCTCCCCCCATGCAACAACTTGGTGTTTGCTGTTCAGTTTCCCATGATTCTTCTTTGAGGTAGCACTGTTTGTGTGAAAGCTACATTTTCCAAGCCCTCAAATCAGAATGGTTTGTTGCTGGGAAAAAGCAGTTGTAGCCCCTGAGAGCATGACTAATACTATTTATTTATTCATGTATGTATGTATGTATGTATTTATGCAATTTATACCCCGCCCTCCCTGCCAAGGCAGGCTCAGGGCAGCTTACATGGAAATGCATATATAAATACAATTAAAATCATTAATAAAAACAGGCATGAACAAATCAGTTGTCAGTTATCCTAAAGTGCTGGAACAATACTTGAATAAAGTGCAAGAGCAGATATTTCTAGATTAAACAATACTACTTAGGTGACAATCATGATGGTATTTTCAAATCAGCTCAGACTGGTCGACTAATTTGTGCCGTGAGACAGGCTGAAGGTGATAAAGCCAGGTTAAGCAAACAGAGTATGGTACACAGTATATGGATATTACCCTACACAGGGATTGTTACTGTGATAAGTGCACTAAACTAAATAATACAGTACTGCAAAAATCAGAAAAATATGCTGTTTAAATAGGTTAAATAAGTTAAATAAGTTGACTGTAACTCTCCCGAAATGAATTTTCTACTAGCAATTGTGCTTTGTTATTGACCTATGAAGAAAAAATATGTGAGCATCAGGCTTCATTTCTACTCTTATAGATGAGACAAAAAACTGGAAATTACCTATAGAATCTTGTTCAGATGAAGGAACGTTGAAACGACACAGGACATTCTGGAGCACATTGTTAACATCATTTGCTTCATTAAAAACCACTTCTCTTTATTTGAAACTGACTGTATTTTTGTATTCCAACCTTGTTAAAAAAGCATATCACTTTAACTTATTTAAACAGCATATATTTTCTGATTTTTGCAGTACTGTATTATTTAGTCTAGTGCACTTATCACTGTAACAATCCCTGTGTGGTGATAAAGCCTGGGCACAGGGTCACTCCTTGGGGTTTGAAGCGGCTCCTAATTGAAAGCCTGGTGGAAGAGTTCCGTCTTCCAGGCCCTGCAGAACTGTAAGAGGTCCTACGGGGCTCTGATCTCTTCCGGGAACTCATTCCACTGGTATGGAGCCGCCACCGAGAAGGCCCTGGCCCTGGTTATCACCAGCTTGGCATCTCTACTACTCTAACTCTGGTGAGAAATGTGGTTGCATGAATGACACAAATATACATTAAGCAGTGTCTGTGACATCACTTGGAATGGAACTCCCCCCTCCAAGACCAGACCATTTATTTTATTTTATTGTTTATGCATTTTATTTTATTGTATGGCTTTCTTGTAAACTTTCATAGCAATGTGTAATACATACTTATTGTTTGTTGTTGTAGTATTCAGCAGTACAGATAATTCCAAACAAGACACAGAGGAAAGAAGAAAAAATAAAACCAAAAAGAGGATACTGTGCAAAAACTCTTCAAGGGTTACTACCTTTTAAAAGGACAGGTTCAAGTTATCTTCAACAGTCACTTAACAGATAGAAATGCAACAACTGGGCCCTGTGCCTCCATGGAGAAACAGTGCCAGGAAAAGCTTCAGCTGTTATATTTCTGCCTGTCATACAGCTGTTAAAGGCAGAGAAACATCTGTAAAAGGTTGGGAATTTTCACTCATTTGAAGTAATTATTCATGCAGGAAGCCTACCTATGCTCTTGTCTCACTTTGTCCAGCATCATGTTTCTCATAAACCATTTTCTTACAGACAGCAAAAGATAGTATCTTTTGCATCCATTGCTCTATGTAACTATGGTCTTCCAAGCTTGTGATGCCCAGGGCGCTGCCACCAGTGAGACATCTAGAGTAGTGGTTCCCAGCCTTTTTGATATTCTGACCACCCAAGTCCAAATTTACTTTGTATGGTGACCCATTTTGGGTCCTGATCCACAGGTTGGGAAACCCGCTCTAGAGCTTGGCACTCTGGTCTTTATTTAGCTCCCATACAAACTGAACGATTTGAAAAACACAGGTGGCCAGGAGGACCAGGTTTAAGTGTATTTCTGTCTATTGCAGCAAAGGGTCCAATTGTGATACTGTGCTATAGATCTAAATGCAGGTTTATAAATTGCCTGGAAAGGGTCTTTTTCTGTTCCTATGCCCTGCCCTGCCATGTTATTCATGCAATAGAAGGCCTACTCCTATCAGTTCACATTGGAAGTGCTTCTCAGTACCTGCTGCTAGCAAGAATGCTTGGAGCAGAAAGGATATTTGCTGACTGGCAGCTTTACTGGTTATGGTCCTACCAAAAAACTGTGTTCTGTCAAGTAACCAGTATAGTACTGAAGCCTGAACAACCATCACATCCTGACCTTCCAGATGCTGTCCTGGCTCCATCTCTGCATCCCCACCCTGATTCCCTTTTAGCTCTCTCCACTACTGGCCCAGCCCAGCAGGTCACTATTTGAAAATCAAAAGCTGATAAGTTGGCTTCTATAGTTGGGAACCTAGATGTCTGCACCATACCTGCTTCAGCTGAAAACAGAGGAATACAATCACAAGAAAAGTTCCTGTCTGAACAGGAACAACATGGCATGGAGATGGGACCACACCTGGCACCAGCGCTGTTCGTACTCTACTGACTGATCCTAGCTGCTGTGCATGGGCAGTGCAGATGGGCAGGGGCATATTATACACCTCCCTGTCATTAGCAAGAAACCGGTATGGTAATACAACCTTATTGGGTTAGACCAGTTGGGGCTAGGAGAGGAAGCAGAGATGGTAGGAGGAGACAGGGGTGAGATTCAGCAGCACGGAAGGGAGGATCAGACCAAGGAAACTGAGGTTTGTTTTGTTCTCCACTTACTGTCTGTACTGAGGCCCAATTGAGCAGTTGATGCAGAAGGTGTGAACTGGCTGTACATTCCTGTCAGGAGCGGTTTGTTCTCAAGCAGCTGCCAAGTAACATCCTGATCTCCGCTTTCCTACTTTTTCAAAATAAGTACCATAGCAAAAAACAGAGCTCAAGTAAGGTATGTCATGATTTGTGATTTTGTTGGGAAGATTTTAAAAAGTTAGTGGAGTCTTAGAGCCTGGGCAAGGATCAAATTATGAGATTATTGAGACGATCTGCATCCACACACATCCGTGTGAATTATTCATATTATTATGAATAATTTCTGCAGTATTTCTTATTGTGCAAAAGTGCTGTATACAAACGTTCTCTTTTATTATCAAAATAACCTTGTAAGGTAGATCCTATCTAGCTGAAACTGATGCTGAGATTTTTAAAATTGTTATTATTGTTAATTGGTTGCAGATTATAATAAAATTGTAATAATTGTAAACTGAGAGAGAGAAAACCCATTAGTAATCTACTAATTATAAAACCACATATTGTCAAGCAATCCAATTAATCATTAAATTTTAAGCATAGGCTGCTGAGAAGGTTCAAAAAGAATCCCATCTGTGGCTCACTGAACCCTGGAACTGCCCTTATTTTCCCAGTATCCCCTTAATTCCATGATATTGGAGTTCACATAGTCTTTCCATATCGGATAGCATTCTGTCACACGACTCATGCTCTAGAGATACTTCTGCAAGTTTCCTACATGCTTATCTTGTTCCCTTTATCTTGACTTGTTGTAGCACATGCTGGTAATCAAATCTGCACGTACGAATACAATAGTGGTAGAGCAGACGGCCTGATACAGCTAACTGTGCAGGAAGCAGTGCAGGATTTCAGCCAAGTGACCAGTAATGGACTGTTGTGTCCTCATTTCAACAGATAAATTGATAGTCTGAAGACTGGCCAAGGAAAAGCTACAAGAATTATCTGAAGGCCTGCAAAGCAGGTCTCTCCTAAGAGACAAGAGTCAAGTATTAAGCACACTTACAATGAGATATGCTCCATTAAACTCAGTGGCACTTTACAAAATGTAAGAAGGTCTTCATAAATACTGTTCCCAAATGCAGCGATTTACTAAGAATGGGTACTAAAAAAAAAATGGGACTGTGCCACCAGTTTATATCACATGGGCTAAAGTCACTGTTCAGTAGTCCCTGTTTACTAGGGAGAGTATGTTTTGCAGTACCTGTACATAGTAAATCACCTGCCCTGTTTGGGGTGGGAGATGCCTTGTTAAAATCTGTAGTGTGAGTTGCTAGCGTTGTTATTTCATAGGTTCAGCGTCCTCCCTAGATTTTCTAGAAGTTAAACTATGGAGTGGTGATTGATAAGAACATAAGAGATGCCAATGTTGGATCAGGCCAAAGGCCCATCCAGTCCAACACTCTGTATCACACAGTGGCCAGAAATACCAGTGCCATCAGGAGGTCCAGCAGTGGGGCCAGGACATTAGAAGCCCTCCCACTGTTGACCCCCCCCAAGCACCAAGATGACAGAGCATCACTTGCCCCAGAGTCTCTATCTATACCTTGTGGCTAATAGCCACTGATAGACCTCTGCTCCATATGCTTATCTATGCATCTTGCTCCATATGCTTATTTGATGCATCTTGTCTCTAGAGTTCACCCATGTAATGGCATGCAGTACACAAACATAAAAGCATCATGTAGTACACCGTCAGCCGTTTCACAGAACTACAGGTGGTGAGATAGGTTTAGAAATATTGATAATGTGTCATAGGAAAATGATGTTTTCCTAGTGTATCTTTACTTCAAAGGGCAAACACCCTCATGGTTTTTTGAAACCGAGCAGGACAGGCTACTGTAGAATAAATTAATATAGCACATAGCAGAGATAAGAATAAAGGCTCCAGTTGTGTGTAATGGAGGGGGATTGGGGCAGGAATAGAATAACAAGTATGTCACATGAATACATGAAGCTGCCTTATACTGAGTAGGGCTGCCAAGTGGGGGGCGGGTAAACCCCCGCTTTGGAGGCCCGATTTCCACTGCCGCGGAATTGGGCCCTGGGGGGAACTCCACCCCCCGAAGCGCAGCATGGTTGCGTCACCTGAGGTGATGCAACCACGTTGCTCACATTGGGGGCGTGGCCCCGATCGTCGGAGGGAAAACTCTATGGTTTTCCCTCCGACAATTGTGGCCACACCCTCAATGTGAGCGATGTAGCGCGTCACTCCCGGAGTCCAGCGAGGCTCCCCCGCCGCCAAGGTAAGTAGACTTGGCAACCCTAATACTGAGTCAGGCCACCGATCTATCAAGGTCAGTATTGTCTCCTGTGACTGGCAGCAGTTCTCTGGGGTCCCAAGGCAAGGACTTTTACATCACTAATTGATACTTTTATTGAACCCTAGCCTGCTACCCGTGCTTCGCTATGGTATTTGAGTTCTGTAAATCCAGTTATAATACTGATGATGTGAAATTTGAAATGTGACATTTGTTTTAGGAATTCTAACAAAGAAGATTGTAGTGTAAGAAATGAAATGAGACATATGTACTTTTTTCCTCTCTACTGAAGAACCTCTCTCTAGACCACATTGGTGGTTCTACCCTCAGGTGCCAGGATCACCAGACTACTTGGTGAGCTCACTCTGGAGCAGGCCATATAGAACTGTCCATTTCAGAAGCAGTCGTCTGTTAAGTCAACTCCTGCCACCTTCCACGAAAGTGATGGCCTCTCTACTTGTGTTCCTGGATTCTTTTGCTCATATGGAGACTGTGTTGTTCTGAGCACCTCAGGGGTGATCTTGCTGGTACTTGGCTTGTGCAGCTCAGTGCACTGCAGGAGTACTATGTGCAAATGTCTTTGCCGCATTCCCAAGTTGCCTCCTCCTTGTAGCATTGGTGTATCTGGCTCAACATTTGCCAGGAGCTTTCTTGGGGGCAGTAAGAGGTGAGAGGTGTGAGGGGGAGTTGGTGTGAGGGAGTGGTGATGTGGTGGACATTTCTTCAGGTTCATGAGGGAGGCATGCATTGAAATGGCTCCTAGAAATGTCCTTTACTATCTCCCCATAAACATTCATACCCTGGCCCTGCTCCTACACCTGACAGACACCGGCCTGTCTGGTGTTGGGGGGGATTGTATTTAAAGGCATCGGGAAGGCTGGTCCAGCAGCAGTGCTAAGGCAATCCTGCTGAGCAAACCTCCCCGGCGGCTGTAAGCATCCCACCTCCTCTCCTACACCTGTCTGGCAATTGCCTGTCCAGTGCGGGAGGGGGAGGGGGAGGAGTATTAGAAGCCACTGTGGAGGCAGGGCTGGCAGGATTACTAAGGCATTACTGCTGGGGCAGGCTCCCTCGTGGCTTTAAACACCCTGCAACCACTGGTGGCTCCCTGGTTGGCCATGTCCAGCACCCTGCGGGGCACCTCCACTGCGGTCCACCCCTCAGCCCGTGGACTCTTTTCTCTGCAGTTTCTCCCCTTTTGTCCACGACCCTCTCCCATCCCCTCAGTGCTGCCTGGCCATTCTGCTGGGCTGCTCCCCTCAGCGGCTTCCCCAACTGGTGTGCGATGTTCCCGGGGTGGTGGCGGCGCTTCCGCTGCCTGCCTCCCTCCCTCCTGGCTGTCCGCCACTCCTCCCTCCCTTCCCTCCTCTCAGCAGGCTGTGTGGAGGCGGCAACTGCGCCAGCAGAGAGGAGCCCACACCAAGGTAGGCTGTGGCACTTTCGGCTCATCTCCCTCATCTCCCTCCCTCTGGCCGGGGCCCGGCTCTCCACCGTCCTCGCTCGATCGGCCAGCTGAAGGCGTGAGGAGGCCGCATCTGGAGTCTGGCGAGGAAGAAAGCGGTGGCGCAGGCCAGGCTAGCTGGGCCTGGGGCTGGAGGGCGGCAGCAGGCTGCGGCAAGGCCAGCCAGGCCCATCCTCCTGCCTCCCCACCGCCATTGGGCACATAGGGAGTAAAGACGTGTTTGTCTCGCTGCCTTCGCCCGCTGGAGGGACCATCCCGTCCGGCGTGTCCCTGTAGACTGAGGGCAAGGACCCTATGAGGGCAAGACTGAGCATGTGTGACTGTCTTAAGGTCATTTAGCAAGTTTTCATGGCAGAGTGGTGATTTGAACCTGGCTGTCCTGTATTCTAGTCCTACACTTTAACCACCTGACCTGGATAGCCCAGGCTAGCCTGACCTTTTCAGATCTCAGAAGCTAAGTGGGGTCAGCCCTGGCTAGTATTTGGATGGGAGGCCTCTGAGGAACACCAGGGTCATGATGTGGAGCTCAGCAATGGCAAACCACCTCTGAACGTCTCTTGCCTGGAAAACCCTACGGGGGTCGCCATAAGTCAGCTGTGACTTGACAGCAGCAATAACAATACTGTAACCGTTACACCACAACTGGCTCTTGGTGTACTCGTCCCATCCTCCCCACTTCTGAACACAACTGTTTGGTCTTCAGTCTCCAGGGATCATCCACAAATACCTAATTCTCAAATTATCTCTCAGATCTTCAGGCTGATTCATGTTACTTTTCACCACTTTGACAATTCATGGAAATTTTCTGTGTATGTAGCCAGTGAGTACTTTTAGCAAGGAACACACAGGCTTTAGCTGTGGCAATGTTTGTATTTTAAAAAGCTCCAAAATCAAGCCCAGCCTTACCACAAAGAGAATGGAAGCAGTCACTTCAGGAAGCTGATTCCAAGGGGAGGGAAAGCGTAGAATATCCTTAGCCCCAGCCTGCATCACTGTGTGTTACTTTGTTTAAAAACTGAACTCTACCTCAGAGCTATACGTACACATGAGTATACTTGTGTGAAAGACAGGTTTGACATTTTGTTCAGGTTGTTACCAATGACATCAGAAACACACATATGTGCAATTATGACACTACAGTCCTGAAACTGGTCTTTTAGCTGAATAATAGTAGCCACATATTCCACATCACTTTAGCCAAGCAGTTCTGGTTAGCCAAGACCAGGGAGGCTATCTGAGGTTCTAACTACATCTGGAGACTGATAACTTTCCTTGTAATGCTGGAGCTGTACCCCTAACATCCTTTTCTCCCTCCTGTGTAGGACAGTTTTAATTTATCTGCCACATAATCAAACTTGATATTAATTGTGATTATCATTATCTCAGTCCACATGATTCTGTAGCTTATCTGTCATCCCTTGCCTTGCAATACCACAACACGTCTCCACACAAGCATTCCACAAGCTCAATGTATGTAGCCAGTGAATGTAGCCATTCAAATCTTTGATATTCTGATGTCATTTAAAATTCACAGGATCTTACTGGGATAGCTCACAGGCTTGTGCAGTGGGTCTCTTCCCTTAAAACCAGGGGTCGTTTCGTAGAAAAAGAGCTAGGGGAACTCATTAGCATATGCCACACCCCCTGACATCACCGGAACTGTGTCATAAGGCCACACCTCCTGACATCACCAGAAATGTGTCATAAGGCCACACACCCCGCCCCCAACGGTCCCGGCCGCCGGTGCCGGCCTTGCAGCTCCACTGCCGAGCCCCATGAGGGGCCCGGCGGTGGACCTGCAAGGCCGGTGGGAGTGCAAGGAAGCCCCGTGAAGGCCCTCCCTGGTCCCAGGCAGGCAGGGGTGCGGAGAGGCCAGGAGGAAGCAACTTACCCTCCCTCTTCTCCTGCCTCCTCCTGGCTGAATGAGGGCCGGAAGCGGGGCAGCCGGAAGCGGGGGCGGGGCTTCGTCATGTGCCCCGCCCCGTCCCTCATCCGGGGGAACTGTGTTCCCCCGCGTTCCCCCCCGAAATGACCTCTGCTTAAAACGCTAGAGTAACCAGGGATTTAGTCCTTTCCTATGAATCCAGTGTTCAGTTCTGTGGCATCTATCAAGGATTCAAAAAAATTGGAGTTCTTGGCTGAGATTTCAGTTGCCCCACAATGTCTGACACCCAGACATTAAACTGAGCCCTCCGAGGGACATTTCCTCCTCTTTAGCCAAATTCAGATTTTCGTGGATGCAGCACGAACTATATTCTGATAGCTCAGCTCTACTGTGAATCTGTAGCTGAAGTCTAAGCTACAATGGAGGTACAGAGAACATGTCTCTGTCAAGGGTGTGGAGTCCAGTACCTCAAATGTGCAGGGTCCAGTAGCCCAGGGGAGTATCTTAATTTCATCTCGTTTCATTTGTGCCCTGCCTTTCTCCCCAATGGGGACTCAAAGCAGCTTACATCATCCTTTTTTCCTTCATTTTATCCCCATAGCAATCCTGTGAGGTAGGTCGTGTTTAATTTTTATTTATTTACAGAATTTGTATTCCGCCTGTCCACCCTAACAATTTAAAACATACATGATAAAATTACATTTTAAAACCACTAAAACCAAGCCCCCTCCCAGACACATAATTAAAACAATGAAAAAGAGAGTTGAAATACATATAAAACATAAAAATACTAATTAGAAAGGAGGAATCATTAAGGGAATGCCAAACAAAACAAAAGTCTTCCCTCTCTGGCAGAAAATGGCAACAGAAGGGGACAGACAAATCTTCCTGGAGAGAGAGTTCCAGAGACACACAAATATTCCAAAAATATTATGCTGGACTAAGAGTACGTGGCTGGCCCAAGGTTACCCTAACCCATCCAGTTTCCATGACAGGGTGGGGATTTAAACCTGGGTCTCCCAGATGCTAGTCCAGCATTCTAACCACTGGCTGTACACCACAAAAAAACCCTTTTAAATGACTATAACCATGAAGCAGCTAGGCACCTCTGAACTTCCTTGCTCATCAATGTCTTCGAAAACAATCTTAATTTTTTGGACCCAGGCCTGACTAATGCAGTTACAAGAATGGTGTCAATTTGATATTCCTGCTATCTCACTACAATCTCAAAATGTAGTGTTAGTCACTATGCTGCCCAACAAGTACCTTCTCCCCAAACCCAATCTAACTAACAGGGTATCCAACCACACCGACTAGTCCATGACCACAGCTATTTAGGCAAACAGAGAACTTAGCAAGGGTGCTCTGTCTTAATACAGTCTATACAACCATAGCTAAGTCCAATTCCCATACTTTGTTGTTGATGTTGTTGTTGTTCAGTCGCACAGTCGAGTCCGACTCTTCGCGACCCCATGGACCAGCTCCCGCCAGGCCCTCCTGTATTCCGCTGTGACACTGTCTAACCATCTCATCCTTTGCCGTCCCCGTCTTCTTTGACCTTCAATCTTTCCCAGCATCAGGGTCTTTTCCAGTGAGTGCTCCCTTCTCATTTGGTGGCCAAAGTATTTGAGCTTCAGTTTCATTATCTGGCCTTCCAGGGAACAGTCAGGGTTGATTTCTTTTAGGATTGACTGATTTGATCTTCTTGCAGTCCAAGGGACTCTCAAGAGTCTTCTCCAGCACCATAGTTCAAAAGAATCTATTCTTCGGCGCTCGGCCTTCCTTATAGTCCAACTCTCGCAGCCATACATGACTACTGGGAATACCATTGCTTTGACCATGCGGACTTTTGTTGGCAGGGTGATGTCTCTACTTTTTATCATGCTGTTTAGGTTCGCCATTGCTTTCCTCCCAAGGAGCAGGCGTCTTTTAATTTCATGGCTGCTGTCACAGTCTGCGGTGATCTGGGATCCCAGGAACGTGAAGTCTGTCACTACTTCCACGACTTCCCCTTCTATTTGCCAAGGAGTGATGGGGCCGGATGCCATGATCTTAGTTTTTTTGATGTTGAGCTTCAAGCCCACTTTTGCGCTCTCCTCTTTTACCCTGAGCAAGAGGCTCTTTAGGTCCTCTTCACTTTCTGCCATTAGAGTGGTATCGTCTGCATATCTGAGGTTGTTGATCTTTTCCCCAGCAATCTTAATTCCGGCTTGTGATTCATCCAGGCCAGCATTTCGCATGATGTACTCTGCATATATATTAAATAAGCAAGGAGACAATATACATCCTTGTTGTACTCCTTTTCCTATGCTAAACCAATCAGTTGTTCCATATCCGGTTCTAACTGTTGCTTCTTGGCCCTTATACAGGTTTCTCAAGAGACATGTGAGGTGGTCTGGTACTCCCATCTCTTTAAGGACCTGCCATAGTTTGTTGTGATCCACACAGTCAAAAGCTTTAGCATAGTCAATGAAGCAGAAGTAGATGTTTTTCTGGTACTCTCTTGCTTTCTCCATAATCCAGCGAATGTTGGCAATTTGATCTCTAGTTCCTCTGCCTCTTCGAAACCCAGCTTGTACTTCTGGCAGTTCTCTATCCATGTACTGTTGAAGCCTAGCTTGTAGGATCTTGAGCATGACCTTGCTAGCGTGTGATATGAGTGCAATTGTGCGATAGTTTGAACATTCCTTTGCATTGCCCTTCTTTGGGATTGGAATGTATACTGACCTTTTCCAATCCTGTGGCCACTGTTGCGTTTTCCAAATTTGCTGGCAAATTGAGTGCAGCACTTTAACAGCATCATCTTTTAAGACTTTGAATAGCTCAGCTGGGATACCATCACCTCCACTAGCTTTGTTGTTAGCAATGCTTCTAGCTTAATATAAATACACCAAGAAAACTGAAAGACAGATTTCAGACCATCTCCATATCTCACCATGGATATCTGCCATCATTATGTGCTCTGGTCATGTTAGAACACACCTATATTTCCCCACTAACTCTGTTACTGTATGCGGTCAGGAAGACATGTGTGTGGTAGACATGGATACATGTGCATGAAGCCCAGTTTCAGATCTGACCTGCATTCATTCTGGGGAACATAAGAGCAAAATGTTCTTTCTGCTACTTCGCATGCTTTATGCTAAAAGGAGCTGCTGGATTAGGTATTGCACCCAGTTTTAGAGGATGACACACACAATAGTAACTAAGGGATAATCTGACACAGTGAAGAGGCACTTACGCAAATTTGAAGAGAAACTGAGACCTGGAATATGGTGAAAACAGAGATGGCTTTATCAAGGGTGTGGTGGAACAGTCCTGCTCTGGTCTACAGGCCCTGTTCCACCCTGCCCTCCAGGTTTTTCCCAACACCTGGAAGGGCTTGTGTCTTTCTCTGTTCAACTGCCGCCGCCACCACCTGACCTTTGTAGGAATTGCCCACTGGGAGGGTCAGGACTCCCAGCTTCCCTTGCAAGTCCTGAGGATTTGCCTCTATGCCTCCCACTACCCAGAGTCTGGTTACCATGGGGACAACTTGCTGCCTTGTGCACCACTAGGGTGCAGCCACTTCCCAACTGACTGCCCTCCCCTCCCCTTCCTCCTGGCACTCCTTTTAAAATAGCGTGTCCAAGACAATGTAGGTCTATGTGTGCACAGAAAGCCACTACCAGCATCAACAGTGATAAAGCATTTATTAAAAAGTAAGTGTTCACAAGCATACTTTTAGCACAGCACCAGACTGAGCAAGGGATTCAAAAGAAAAGGGTAAAACACAATTCCTCTGTCCCTTTCTCTATACATGCCCTATCAGATGTTAAAATATAGGACAAGCTCCTTAGCTTAGGATGTTACAGATCTTTTACAGGAGTTTCATTGCTTTCAAGCCTCCTTCAGGTGTGCAGGCCAGCACATGGCAATGGCCTCTTCCTCCAGACCTCAGTTAAGAGCTCTGTCTGCTTTGAGGGAATCAGCACCAAAAAGCCTTTCCTCCTTGCTTCCAGGAGTTTTATCTTGCTCTTTCCTCACCCCCTGATCATGTCAGGCTGGGTCAAAGAAGCTTTTCCTGAAGTCTCCAGAAGTTTCTTCCTGAAGTCCTTCTAGTACTCAATACCTCAAAATCTCTGTCCCCTGCTTGGGGGGGACGACGACACTGGACCATCTAATTGTCTCTAGCTAGACCATTTAGCATTTCTTAAGAGGGAGCTGTGGTGAGGCTGGAAAGCCATTGAACTGACTTCCCCCTTCCTGACTGTTCTCTGCCCAGACAGGAAAACTTAAAAAAACTCTCAGCAGACCTCCACCCGAAATTGCATTTCTTCACAGAAGGGAATAGTCAGTGTGTTCAGTAACAACAATATCAGCCATCAAGAAATAGCACAAAATACTAAAATGCTGGTATTCCAAATGGCCACTTGTACAATGTGTATTGCTCAAGAAGTATATCACTTAAGAAGTACAGTAGGAAGAAAGAACAGATACTTTTAGCTACATATGTAGTATGCTAAGCAGAGATTCTTCAAATGAGAGTCCCCAAGAATCTGGGTTGCCAATAATTCAAAACGAATCTTTGCAGCTACACAAACCAAGAGGTCTCTGGAGCCAACCAGATGGATGCTTGCCAGGATCCAGAACAAAGACCCAAGCAAATCCAGAGAGATGAGAGGGTACCTGTTGCTTTTCTACAGGGAGGTGGATTGAAATTGTCCACTGAGACCATGGCTAGTGACATGGACTGCCTGACAAGGTCTCGAGATAGCAAGAGGAAGGTTGCAGACTTAACTTGTATGGGAAATTATAGCTGTTTCTGTACAAATGCTAGAAGTGTCTGAGGTAAAATCGGGGAGTTGGAGTGCTTGGTGTTGGAGGGAAAAATAGACATTGTGGGTATTTCAGAAACTTGGTGGGATGAGGAAAATCAATGGGATACAGTGATTCCTGGTTATATATTATATCAGAAGGATAGGGGGGGAAGGGTTGGAGGTGGGGTGGCTCTGTATGTCAGAGAGGGTATAAAGTCCAGAAAGATTGAGAGGCTAAGAGAACTGGATTCGCTTCTGGAAGTTCTGTGGGTTGAAACAGGGGGGCCAAAAGGAAACTTAACACTGGGAGTTTGTTATCGCCCACCAGATCAAAAGATAGAGGAGGATTATAAAATGATGAATAAATTAAGGATAGCAGCTAGACAAAAAAAAACCTGTGTCGTAATAAGTGTTTTTAACTACCCACACATTGATTGGGTCAATATGTGTTCTAGTCGAGAAAAAGAGATTGAGTTTCTAGACACTCTAAATGACTGTGCTATGGAGCAGATGGTCATGGAACCTACCAGGAAAGAGGCGATCCTTGATTTGGTCCTAAGTAACACTCAAGACCTGGTGAGAGATGGAAAAGTGATTGCACCACTTGGTAACAGTGATCATAATGTTATTGAGTTAAATTTTTGTATAAATAGGGAATTGGCCAAAAATACTGACACAACCACTTTTGACTTTAAAAGGGGTAACATCTCTGATATGAGAGGACATGTGGGGAGGAAACCGAAAGGAAAAGTAGAAAGGGTAAAAACCATTGGGGAAGCTTGGAAACGATTTAAAACTATGATCCTAGAAGCTCAGAAAAAAATATATTCCGCAGGTTAGGAAAGGCTCAGATAGGTATAGAAAAAAGTCTGCATGGTTAACAAACAAACAAA
>NW_015163095.1:1872127-1872245 GCF_001447785.1 Gekko japonicus | reverse complement strand
GAGAGAGGAGGTCCTAAAACTGATAGACAACTTAAAAACTGATAAATCACCAGGCCCAGATGGCATACATCCGAGAGTTCTCAAAGAACTTAAATGTGAACTTGTGCCTCTTTTCTTA
>NW_015163095.1:1844551-1871556 GCF_001447785.1 Gekko japonicus | reverse complement strand
GAGTAAGCAGTGAAGTGGCTAAATTTGCGGATGATACGAAGTTGTTCAGGGTGGTGAAAACCAGGGAGGATTGTGAGGCACTCCAAAGGGATCTGTCAAGGATGGGAAAGTGGGTGTCAACATGGCAAATGGGGTTCAGTGTAGCCAAGTGCAAGGTGATGCACATTGGAGCCAAAAATCCTAAATATAAATACACGTTGATGGGGTCTGAACTGGCAGAGACTGAACAAGAGAGAGATCTTGGAGTTGTAGTAGATAATTCACTGAAAATGTCGAGACAGTGTGTGACTGCAATAAAAAAAGGCCAATGCTATGCTGGGGATTATTAGGAACGGTGTTGAAAACAGATCAGCCAATATCATAATGCCCCTATATAAATCAATGGTGCAACCTCATTTGGAATACTGTGTGCAGTTCTGGTCACCACACCTTAAAAAAGATATTATAGCTTTGGAAAAAAGTGCAGAAAAGGGCAACTCAAATGATAAAAGGGTTGGAACACTTTCCCTATGAGGAAAGATTAAAGCCCTTGGGGCTCTTTAGCTTGGAGAAACCACGACTGAGGGGTGACATGACTGTGGTTTATAAGATTATGCATGGGATAGAGAGGGTAGAGAAAGAGGTAGTTTTCTCCCTTTCTGACAATACAAGAACTCGTGGACACTCAATGAAATTGTTGAGCGGTTGGGTTAGAACGGATAAAAGGAAGTACTTCTTCACCCAAAGAATGATTAACACATGGAATTCACTGTCACAGGAAGTGGTGGCGGCTACAAGCAGTGACAGCTTTAAAAGGGAATTAGATAAGCATATGGAGCAGAGGTCCATCAGTGGCTATTAGCCACAAGGTATAGATAGGGACTCTGGGGCAAGTGATGCTCTGTCTTCTTGGTACTTGGGGGGGGGTCAACAGTGGGAGGGCTTCTAATGTCCTGGCCCCACTGGTGGACCTCCTGATGGCACTGGTATTTTTGGCCACTGTGTGACAGAGTATTGGACTAGATGGGCCTTTGGCCTGATCCAACATTGGCATCTCTTATGTTCTTAGAATTCAACTGAATTCATAGGCTAAATGCTGACTGGGAAACCATGAGATGAAGGGAGTTCCCATGCCTGCAGAACATTTCCTAATAAGGAAAGGAAGGAAATCTTGGGGCTGGGAGGAGGCATATTAGAAATTAACTGAGTTACCTCATTGGGATGTGCCTGTTAGAAGCCATAGTGAAGCATGCAAGAGAGCAATACCTTTTGTTTGAATATGCTAATTTGAGGCTAGGATCTTTGTTAGAAGGAAGGTTAATGCAATAGGAGTGTATAGTGTCAAAAGGCACCTTGATTAACTGAGAAGTGCTGATTAATGGTCTGAAAGCTTTGGAGCCAGGTGAGTCTGGATCTCTCTGTCATTGTATCCCAGCAAGTGTAACATGATCAAGGTGTATGTGTCCAGTCTTGCCTCCTGCTCTGTTAGCTTTTAGCTTTTGTTATGGAGACTGCTCAAAACTGCATTTCTGGTTTCCCTGTGAGTGACAGAGAAAACTGGTCTCAGAGTTAAGATGGAGGTGAAAGGGAGAGGCCAACTAATATGGAGGTCTGCTAACAATAAGCTGTGAAAACACCCAGTAACATCACTGTCCCTTGCAGATTATAGATGTTGCCATGACTATGTGAGTCTTCGTTCTTTTGTGGTATTGCTGATATCATGAAAGTCCTATGAGTCAGAAACAAAAGTGAAATTTGAACCAGCTCAAAATTTTCTGGTATTAGGAACTAAATTGGCAGCTAACTTTGACCACAGCTTCTTTACTTCCAGAGAAAGGTGGTAGAGCAATTCAAAGCCAAAAGCCTGGATCTGCCATGTTGGCAGATAATATGTCCCTCTAGAATAAGGTTAGCTTCAAACTCTATCTTCACTTTCCCTTCTGGGTTTATAGTTACTACCACTGTTGAGTTGGTAAGGCTCCCAACATGATTACTTTTAACTATTATATATTAATATCTAGTTATTTCCAGGCCTCTTTTCCATATGCCAAGTGCTTTATGTCCTACTAGGAATAAGGCCCGTTGTGGGAAGGAATACAATGAACTCTAGAAGGAAGCTCCAGGTGAGTGTCCCGGCTGTGGCTGGTGGAGCGGCAGAGGGAAGGGGAAAATAGGGGAAGGCAAGTCATGTTTATTTCTTTCTGCTTAGCTATAAGGCAGTGCTGTCTCAAGACATTTTGCTGTCCCAAGTGGGTAGTATGGGAGGACAGCCTCATGGTAACAGGTATGGTTCCCTCCACCCCTGACTTATGTTGATTTGGGGATATGCAGTGGCAGCTAAGGTAGAAAACCACCTCCTCCTATGCCATGTGTTCTGGGCTCCAAGGGTCTGGAAAGCGGTTCCATAGCCAGTTACAGGGTTACCAACTCTGGGTTGGGAAATACCTTTAGATTTGAGGGGTAGAGCCTGGGGAGGGCAGGGTTTGGGGTGGGGAGGGACCACAGCCGGGTATAATGCCATAGAGTCCACTGGCCAAAGCAGCCATTATCTCCAGGAGAACTGATCTTGGTCATCTGGACAACAGTTGTAATAGCTGGGGAATTTTCTGTAGGGGAAATGATGTGCTATGGCTGGGGAACACAGCGATTTCTGGGAGATCTCCAGGCCCCACAAGGAGATTGGGATATATATTTTACCTCAGGACTCCCAACAGCAACAGCAAACTGTTTAGAATGTTAGAGGCAAAGGTCAATCAGGCCACATATGCAAATGACCTCCATGTTCTGACTGGCTATGGGGGGGAGAGGAACGGCAAACTGTTTAGAATGTTGAAGGCAGGACTCAGGCAACGCAGCCAGTGGATAGGGAGACCCTCTGAGTGACAGATCAGGGAGCCAACTGATTTGGGAGTGTGTGGAAAGTTCAGGAGAGTCCATTACCAAAACATAATTATATATAAGGAGAGATTATATCTCACTGCCTTATGCAGTTAGACTGGTAGTATAAAAACTCTAAAATACAAAACAATAAACTAAGTATGACCTCATAATTCAGGGGGGGAAATCTGCTGCAGGCTGTCCAGTGAGCTTCATACCTGGGAATGATTTTAGAGGAAGAAGTATAGGTTTGGAGAGATGCACACAATCAATGCAGCTTAAAATTCTTAGGAACTGGAAGAGGCACAAAGCACATATTTTTTGAGGGGGGGAGTAATTGGTGGCAATTTCCCACATCATCATGGGATACTGAGAGAGAAGATTTCTGTTATTATTTGGATCGGACTTTCTGCAGGAGGACGAAATTAGGTTGAAACCCCTTGGTGGTGGCAGAAGGCTCTGACTGAAGAGATGTAGTACTCCTTCTAAGTGAAGTACACAGTAATTAAGGGTATGTCCCTGCAGGGATGTAAAAAAAAGACACTTGTGGGTACTGCTACCCACACTTCCCCGTTTTACACTAAAGCATCAAACTGAGAGCGTGGGAAGCTGTCATTCTGTGACCTAAGTGCAGGCAAGAGATTGTTGCCACAGATGGGGGAAGGGTTTTTTTTTTTTGCCATTGTAGCAGCCAGCTATATTTGGTGACCATTTTTGATTTTGTTCTATTCTTGAGGCTTAGCTTTCCATAGGAAAGTCTGGAAAGAAAGCAAACAGCAAAGTGATCTTATCAAGTACTATCTAACCCTGTCTTTGATCCTGCAAGGCGACTAAATGAATCAGAAGAGTCTGATCAGCAGTAGCAAAGAATGAAGAAGAATGCTGGGAGTAAAACAACAACAAAAAGTGACTATGCTCCCCATGCATGAAGGAAGCTCCCCTAGGTTTGTGTCCTATAGGATCAGGGGGTGGGGCTTAATATAGACTGTATCTCTATGTTAGGGTTTCTGTGTGGGAGATGCTGGAAATCACTGTTAAGTAATAAGGGTTGTTAAGCCAGGATGCACGTTCTCTATACTGCAGTGGGGAACACTCTGTTGCTGCAGGGTGCTAATGGGAGAATGGAGGGAGGATGCCCAGGAGTCCTGTTTTCTGCATGTGTTCTTCCTCCTTGGCTTAGATGGCAGCCCCAGCAGCAGCAATAGAGTTCAGGTTTTGAGTGAATGATTTTTTGCAGAGCCCTTAAGCAGAGTACCTGAAGGAGGACCAGCAGCACAAGATAGATTCAGGTGGGTAGCCTACAGTTGTTGTTGCTGCTTTTACCATGTCATTCAAAACTGCTGCCTTCCCAACCAGGATTACCTCTGTCTTGTCAGGATTCAGTTTCAGCTTCTTCCTCCTTAGCCATTTAACCACAGCAGTCAGGCACTGGTTCAGGACCTCTACCACATCACCAGGCAATTAAGATCTAGAAATATAGAACTGTGTCATCAGCATACTGATGGCAGCCAATTCCAAAACTGCAAACTATTTTTCCACTACATTTTCCAAAGAGATTGAATAATGTGGAGGATAAGACCGCACCTTGTGGAACCTCATAAGATAAGTTGCTCATTGATGGCAATTGTATATGAAAAGAGCCTTGGTTGGAATCCAGTCTTGGCCCTGTATGTGAAGGTGGCTGCTTGTGTAGGGCTCTCCATTGACTTGAATGGAAAATGTTACATTTATTCTTCCTAATTTGTTGAGATAGTGTTATGCTGATGAGGGAGACAATGAGCATCGGATTCCTATCAAGCTCTACTCCACCCCACACACCTCAGCTCTGTCCAGTTTTCCTTCTTGTACAGTTAGAGTCTCTCTAGGGTAAGGATTTTGGGATTGATCCAGTGCAAAATTTCCACTTGTGCTAGAGTTCTTGTGCAAGCTGAAATGCAAGAAAAAGACTGAGATAGCCACTTGGACTGAGCTGAACCTATTGCACCCCCACTTGTATTAGCATTTGTGTAAGATCTTGTGCAACCAATTTCTGAGCACTACAATAGGGAGGAAAGCACTAGGTACTGCACAAGATCTTACTCAAGCAGAACTGCGCTAAGTTCATTTTTGTTTCTGCTAATACATTGCTGGATTCAAGCCTTTGCTTCCAGTAGGCATAAGGTTATTTTATTTATTTATTTATTTATTTATTGTATTTATACCCTGCCCTCCCAGCCATGGCCGGCTCAGGGCAGCTCACAACAGCATAAAAACAACAATAAATAAAATAACAATCTTAGAACCATAATGAATAGAAATATTGATTTCTAAAAGCCCCTGTCTTCTCATGTGATATCTTCTGATAACGCTGTGGCTTACTTCCTCTCGCAAGCCAAATGGTGAGGCCCAGATGGCCTCAATAGCATGCCATAAACCTACATTCTTTCATGCCAAATGGCAGACCTCAGACAAACAGTCACGTACGCAATGAAGTTTGGGGTTTGGGAGTCACATGACTGCAGGTGTGGCCTCCAGAGTCCTAGTCATTCAGATGTTGCAACTATGGCAACCCACCAATTGGACACACCCTCTGTCCGTTCGTGATTGGCTACTGGCCACAGCTGGTCATGAATGGAATTGGACTATAATTGTCTGGTCCCTTGGAAGAGAGCTCTCTGTTCTTCCTCTCTCTCTACTTGTTGAATTGCACCTGGGAATGCCGTCCCAAGTGGAACAAAGACCTCCTTTGTGAAGCTGAGCACATGGCTGGTGCACAAGGGGGATTTTCCCTCAAATCCTTATTAGTCTAATTGCAAAGCTCTGTACTGAATAAAATATTATTCTCGTTTCTAACTGGTTTCTGATGTTGTAACTGGATTCCAAGACTAAACTCCTGTGCCTTCTGCTCACCATACAAGCTACCTTGGTAAGATTAACTGTGCAGCTCTAGATTGAGTTGTTCAATGTGTTATGTCCCAGAGGCTAACCTAAACTTTTGGAATCCCTCCCTTGGGGAAAGCCGGGACCAGTTAAAAGGGATTCTGGTGGCTATTGTTCTGAATCTAGAGAGAGTAGCCTACCTCTCTGGGTTGTTGTTAAATGTACTGAAAAAATATTGTTTTCTCCCTCATTCCTGGACAAGCTTGGGGGTAGAAATCTATACACATAACAATCACAATATTGAAAGGTGCTAACAATAATAATCCAGTTTCCAATAACAGATATCACTTAACATTATGTCTGAGATGGCGCTCAAACTTCCATGCCATCCTGATGGTCGATCCTGATCTAATGTTGCATGGATGGCTCAGGCTGCTTTAAAAATGTCGAGGGGCAGGGCATTCTCCCCCGGGGTGGCTCCTAATTGAACGCCTGGCCGAACAGCTCTGTCTTGCAGGCCCTGCAGAACTGCATAAGGTTCCACAGGGCCTTGATCTCCTCCAGGAGCTCGTTCCACCAGAGCAGAGCCGCCACCGAGAAAGCCCTGGCCCTATTTGTAGCTAGCCTTGGCATCCTTTGGCCCGGGGAGGGTGAGTCGATGTTGAGACCCTGATTGCAGTGCTCTCTGGGGAACATGTGGGGAAAGGTGGTCCCTCAGGTCTGTAGGTCCCTGACCATAAAGGGCTTTAAAGGTAAGAACCAGCATCTTAAAGCGAACTCGGTATGCTATCGGTAGCCAGTGCAATGCCTTCAGCACAGGCTGAATATGCTCCCGTATTGGGAAGCCCATCAACAGCCTGGCTGCAGCATTTTGCACCAGCTGTAGCTTCTGAATTTGTGATAAGGGCAGCCCCATGTAGAGAGCATAACAGTAGTCCAACCTCAAGGTGACCATCGCATGGATCACTGTTGCCAGGTCATTGCTTTCAAGGAAGGGAACCAACTGCCTAAACAGCTGAAGATGATAAAAGGCCGACTTGGCAGTGGCTGCTACCTGGGCCTCCATTGTCAAGGAGGCATCCAGGAGCACTCCCAAACTCCTAACCTCTGGTGCTGGCACCAACGGAGCCCCATTGAAGGCCGGGAATGGGATCCCTACCCTTGATCCACTCCGACTCAGGCACAGGACCTCTGTCTTCAATGGGTTCAGTTTCAACCAGCTCAGCCTAAGCCAACCAGCCATGTCTTGTAACCCCAGTCAAGATCTTCCATTTTGGAGTCGGACTGGCTGCCCAACAATAGATAGAGCTGGGTGTCATCAGTGTACTGGTGACACCCCAGCCCCTGTCTCTGTGCAATCTGGGCAAGGGGGCGCATGTAGATATTAAGCAACATTGGGGATAGCACCTCCCCCTGAGGCACTCCACAATCAAGTGGGTGGCATCGGGAAAGTTGTTCCCCCAGCGCCACCCTTTGTCCCTGGCCTTGGAGGAAGGAGACGAGCCATTGCAAGGCTAGCTGATGAATCCCAATGCCGATGAATCCCGGTGAGGTGGTGGGCCAGTAACTGATGGTTGACCATGTCGAATGCGGCCGACAGGTCCAACAACAACAGTACCACCACTCAGCCTCGATCCAGATGCCTCCAGAGATCATCTGTGAGGGCGACCTGAGCTATCTCCATCCCGTGACCCAGGCAAAAGTCGGACTGGAAGGGATCTAGGATGGAAATGTCATCCAGAAAGCTCTGAAGCTACATCGCCACTGCCCTTTCTATTAATTCGCCCAGGTAGGGCAAGTTAGAGACTGGCCAGTAATTCACCAATTCAGCCGGATCTAGAGATAGTTTTTTAAGGAGAGGGCGTACCGGACTTCTGGTTTTTGGTGGCACGATGGCGGACGTGGCCCTGGTGAGTTCCCAGGGTCGCGATCTGAACGCTAGCTACCCCCCAGGGCCCTTGTGTTTGGGCTCCTAGCCATGGGGCTTTTGAGGGATTGCCTCTTTTCCGGCTTGCTGCTGGGGAATCGAGGCTTCCCTCTGCCCTGAAGGTCCTGCCGCTGTGTGACCGTATGGCTCTAGAGTCGCTGACCAGGACAAGCGCATGAAGATCTGGCATTTTACATGTACCTGAGGTGGGTCCTAAGGCCAACGATGAACTGTGAGTCGTGGTGAAAGTAAAACACCAAGTTTCGGCTAGAAAGCCCCTCTGATTTAAGCGAGCAGGGGAGGGAACCCCCAGATGCTATATTCAAGCAGATCATTTTAAAAAGAGGGCACCGGACGTGAAAGCCATAGAACTGATTTAAGAAGCACACAAGAGCGCAGCAAAGCATTTGGTGGAAAACAGAGACTTTGGCAAACTTTTCTAAAAGTAACAATCCTCAAAAATGGCGGGGTGGAGAGGCGAGAAAGAGAAACCATCACAGCTTAAGCTCCTTCGGGAAGTAGAAGTCTGAGACCGGAAGCTACCAACGAGCTTTCACAGCTATTAGCTGAATCATTGTTCCCTCTGCTGGACCAGATGAGAAACATCAATCAGCAATTGACTACTTTGAACCAGAACTTTGCTGCACAACAACTGGAACTGAATGAAACAAAGAAATTAACAGAGCAAACAGCAGAAACACTGAAGGAAGTTAATGCCAAATCTAAAAAGGTGAAAAAGCATGTACAGGAGTTGGAAAAGAAAAGAATTACTGACGAATCTCAGCTTTTGCAACTACAAATGGAAAAAGCAACCTTTATCCTGAGATTCCAAGGGGTTCCTGAGACAAAAAGAGAGAATCTAAAACGTATTGCGTGATTTACTTGCACCAGTGGCAGATATGAAAATGGAATATCTTCAAAGCAAAAAGGATGTGGTCTATAGATCATATTTGGAATATATTAAGAAAAATAATCTGCCTGGAAAAATAGTGGTTAGATTCTCAAAAAGACATGCGAGGGATCAAATCTTGAAAACAACATCAGGAATACCCCTGGAAATCAACGGTAATACTATACGGATACTAAAAGACATTCCATTTGAAATTAGAAAGAAGAGGAAGAAATTTAAAGACTTGGCATTGTTTTTACAAACAAACAACATAAAGTACAAATGGTTGGTTCCCGAAGGCTTACCTTTCAGAATAAATGAAAAAAAAGAAATAATTGACTCTGTTAAGAAAGCAAATGAGTTCTTGAAGCAGCAACTGGGAAGGTCCTGAGAAGACGACAAAGATGAAGACCAGGATAAAGAAATCGGTGAAAACTCTTCTTCAACTATCAAGGAGGACTCTGATTCGGAGTTGGGGGCTGCGGCCCCTGAAAGAGATTATGATTTGAGGAAAAGAAATGCCAAGAAATGAGATGCGGAGGGACTCTGAATTCCACCTTTAAGAAGCTACATTTAAAATTGATGCTTTTGTGATTGTCTTAAACAGTAATTGATATCGGGCTTTGGGGAATATTGGCTAGATTTAAACATTCAAGCTCATTGTATTATTAATAGATTAGATTAAGCAATTTATAAGTTTATGTAATGATCTTCACTACTTGGGTTTTTAGTGGTTAACTTTTCTTTCTCCCGTAGATATTAGATTCCCTTCCCTATTTTCTTTGTAGTTTATAGAAAAGCAATAAAAAATCCCCGTCGGGGGGCCCCCCCAAAAAAGAGGAGAGGGCGTACCACTGCTTCCTTTAGTGCTCCTGGGAACAGTCCCTCCGAGAGGGACTTGTTGATTATTTCCCTGAGGGCACCTTGAAACCCCGCACAGCCAGCTTTAATCAGCCACGAAGGACATGGATCCAGAGAGCAAGTGGTAGGGTGTACAGTGAGAAGCAATTTGTCAACTTCCTCTAGGCTGAGCAGGTTGAAATGATCCATAAACCAACCAGAAGATGTGCAAGGGGCCTCGAGCTCACTCACTGTTTCAAATGTGGTGGGGAGGTAGGGAGCAACAAGACTTTGTCTGCAAAATAGCTCACAAAAGCCTCACAGCCAATATCCAATTTGCTAACATTTGGTTTGCCCTAAGGCAAAGTAGTAATGGACCGAATCATTCTAACTAATCGGGCTGGGCGTGAGCTCACAGACGCAATCATGGCTGCAAAGTATTCCTTCTTTGCTGCTTTGTCTGCCATCTCGTAGGATCTCATAAATGTCCTATAAGATGCTCTTGTGACTTTGTTGTGGGCGCGCCGCCACTGCCTCTCTAACTGTCTTAGCCCACATTTCATAAGCCGCAACTCCTGGGTATACCAGGGAGCAAGCTTAGAGTGGGGGTGCAGAGGGCGCTGGGGAGCGAACTCATCAATGGCCGTCAAGAGCCGGCTATGCTACTCCTCTACTAGCTCATCTAATGAGCCTCCAGGGGGCCCTGGATCCTGAAGAGCCACCTGAAGCTGCATTGAGTCCATTTGGCTCCGTGGGCAAGCTAAAATGTGCTCGTCGCCCAAACAGGGTTGGGTTGGGACATTCAGTCAGGCCCTCAGAGCAAGGTGGTCCGACCATGGCACCACTAAAGCAGTGGTCCAGTCCACTGTAACCCCCGCCACAAAGATCAAATTGAGTATGTGCCCAGCTCGATGAGTGGGGTTCGTTACATATTGGGAGAGTCCCAGTGCCACCATGTACAATACTAGGTCCGCTGCCTGTGTAGAGGTCGCATCATCAGCATGGACATTGAAATCGCCCAAGACTATCAGTCTAGGATGTTCCAGTGCCTAGCCTGATACGGCCTCCACCAGGAATGGCAAACTATTGGCCAGTGTGTTGGGCGGTTGGTACACTAGCCAAATTGCTAAACTCTCCCTGGCCTCCCACACCAGGCCAGCACACTCGATGCCCATGATCCTTGGCGGTGGAAGTGCTCTGAAAGAGTAAGCCTCCCGAATGAATAGGGCCACTCCCCCCCCACCCCCTAGTCCGTGATTGGTGAAGGGCCAGAACCCGGGAGGAGCTAGCTGGGAGAGAGCTACTGTCTCCCCATCTCGCACCCAGGTCTTGGTCATGCATGCCAGGTCTACCTTCTGCTCAAGCAGGAAGTCCCGATGAACCATGGTCTTATTGTTTATAGACCTGGCATTGCACAATGACAATGTCGGAGGGGGGTCATTAATCCTAGCCCCACTGCATACAACTTTTGGGATGGGACACATGCTGGAAGGGGGCCGAGCTATTCTACTTCTCCATCCTCTTCCCTTGTGGTGGTATTATAAATTCACTCTGACAATGTATCTGTCTTTGTTTCCAGATCAGCTGCCTGGCGCAAAACGATTAGTGGGTATACCTTGAGGACATGATTGTTTTGTTAACAGTTTTCTTGATCTTGTAACTGAAATTTGGGGAAACATCTAATGTTTTTAAAATGGTATTTTTTTTGGTTCCTTTTTGATGTTGTAGTAAGAATATATCTTTGCTTTGCTATATACTTTGTTTTTATAATTCATAGTAAATTGAATGTACAAACATTTCTAGATTAAATTTCTTTTGGAAAATTGCATGGAACATAACCTTAGAGGGGATGGGAAATGTCTTCTCATGGCAATCATCTTCTTCCTAGCAACACTATCAGTCAGGTGTAGGGAGCATACTGGGAAACAAATTTCATTCTCCAGCCAGCTACCTACATTTGATCTGGCTTTTCAAGGCTGCTGAAGCAACTTGAGGCACCTATGGAAGGAGATGATTGAAATGGATTTGCTGACACTTGTGGGCAGCATCTCTTTCCTACCTGGGACTGTAAGCACTAAGCTGTTCGTCTGAAAGGTTAATGGGTTTATTATGGAGGCTGCTTTAAGTTAGGAAGGGCAATTCCTGAACAACAAAGGATGCAAATATCTTTGGGTGCCAAGCATTTAACTGTTTCCATTTGAACAACATTTTTGTACCTCCTCTGCTTTTGTTCAATGCTCAGGTGTATGAGTATCATTAAGAAGATGGTTCCCCCCACGGGCTCCTCACAGCTGTGAGTGCTCTTGACTGGTACAGCAAACATTCCTCCAGAGAAGGCACAGCAAGAATTTGCACAAGCAGCTGGGATGCTGGTGCCATTATCAGGAGTGTCTGCATTCCACTGCACTTATCTCTGCCTCTCCCTCCCCCCCCCCTTCACATGCCTTTCCAAGTCCAAAGCGCTAGGGCCGCTCCTGACTGGAAGGGAGTGCCTGCTGCACAGGGGTCGGACTGGGATTGTTTCCCCCTGGGCCCCATATCCCATTAAACAAGACAGTGATTGATGAGGGAGCCTGACACCAGGAGAAGGGCCCCTCACACAGACTGGCACAATTACACCCCTGAGGAAAAAACAGCCAACAAAGCAAGTAGCCTCTGCTGTCTTTTCCCCTCTCATTCCCGAACATTAGAGAGGAATCTGAGCCCTGAAAGTAGAAATAATAATAATAATAACAACAATAATAATAATAATAATAATAATGATGATGATGATGATGATGATGATAATAATGATAATAATAATAAACTTTACAATTCAGTTAGCTCTTTAAAGTGCTCAAAGTGCTGCACATAGGGTTTCTCAATAACCCTTTCATCACTGGCTCATACAATGGGCCAGATTAGTGAGGCGGGGGCAGGAGACAAACGAGAAGGCTGCCTAATGAATTCATGACTGAGACAGGATCTGAACTGTGGGTTCCTGGCTTGCATTTACTATTGTCCACTATAATAAAGGTTGAGTCCAGTGGCACCTTTAAGACCAACAAAGTTTTATTCAACGTATGAAATTTTGTGTGCATGCACACTTCCTCAGACACAATGAAGTGGAATTTACCATACATATAAGACAGAGGCTGAACAGCAAATTAGCATACACAGACTGGTAAATTCCATTTCCTTGTGTCTGAGGAAGTGTGCATGCACACAAAAGTTCATACCTTGAATAAAACTTTTTGGGTCTTAAAGGTGCCACTGGACCCAAACTTTGTACTATTGCTTCAGACCAACATGGCTACCAACCTGGATCTATTATCCACTATATTATGCCAGCTCATGGGTGGCAATTTACATTATGAGAAAAATACTAATCCTAACCCTGGGTTTACCTTGTAAGATCAATTCAGGAATGGACACTGAGCAGAAGGGGTGCTTAACCATCCCCTGCTGAGCAGTTCTCCTCTGCAATTGTCCCCAATCTCCTTGAACACATTTTCCCTCAGGTCAGGTTCTGAGTCCAGAAGACTGCGTTTGCCAGCTCTGATATACAGCTCTTTTTTCATTTGATATGCCTAGAAGGATATAAACTTTTCAGAGATTATCATAGAGAGGCACTGCGGCATTGTGTGGTTAGAGTACTGAAGTAGGGTTCAAATCCCCACTCTGCCATGAAAGCTAGTTGGGTAACCTTGAGCCAATCACAGTCTCTCAGACTAACCTACCTCACAGGGTTGTTGTGAGGAGAAAATGGAGGAAAGAATTTTGTAAATTGTGTTGGGTCCCCATTGGGGAGAAAAGAGGGTATAAATAGTGAAATAAATAGTTTGTGGATGAGCAAAATCTCAAACAGAGAATAAAAAAGACTGTCTTTTACAAATTCAATCTATGCAGGGCTGTATTCAATCAGTGAAGCACCCTGCTTTAATAATTAATTTTCTTGGTCCAAGATGCTATCAGTTTACACAACACAAAGTATGTAAATGTCTACCTTCTCCCATGATGCAGCCTCCCCACTGAGAGTATTGAAGAGCTGTGTTTTTTATTCTTTCTTAGTTCTCTGTGCTGATAAATATGATTTTGGGCTGCTGTAAGACTACCAGGTAAAGGAGGGCTATTTCATTTATACAAAACCACTACATTGCTGGATTTAGTTTTGCACAAAACATAGAGAGGTTCCCCATATTTTCCTTTCCCTCAGTCTTTGCTGGGTTCCCCTCCTTCACCTTGGTTGAGATGGGTGGAGGGGCGTTAATTATGGTAGTGACAGACCAGTATTTCATGCAATCGTTCCACTTTTGAAAAATCTAAGCAAGCAGATTCTCCTGCCTTGCTTTTGGATATAAAGGCAATGATGGAATACTTCCATATAATATAACCCAAACACATTATCTGCATGGCTATGCATCCAAGAAGCTCTGAGACGACAAAGCTTGTGTACCACTGAGTTGTTTCAAGAGTTCGACAGTCAATCTCATTGGACTGTCCTGCCTTGATAGGGTTAATAGTCCTTAGCCTAGGTGAGTGTGCTGGTTGTGCTTATCCCAGCATGACATTTTCTTATGACCCAGCATAATCTACAGGGGACAAGCCTGTCTAATAGCATACCAGCTGGGCATTGATTATTTAGAGGACTAGGAGTGGTGTCTGGCTGACTCACGAGAGCTCTCTTCATTTGGGAGACTAGGAAAGCAGCAGGCCTTATGCAACTGTCTCCTGAAAGACTAATGTATTACACTGGAACAGTGGCAGGAAAAAGAAGATGGGGGAGGGGAGGGGACCCAACAGCCTCTGCTGCTGCCGCCAAAGTGCAAAGTTGGGAGCTGAGATTTAAACTCAGTAGTTATTAGGGGGGCGGGGAAGGAAATATTCAAGAGGTGAAATCTCAGAAACAGGAAGCCACAAAACAGCAAATAAAATCCTTCCGAAGACAAATTTGGGGAACAGCTTGCTGACAAGTTTTAACCCTAGAAGCACCAAATCTAATTGGGAATTACACTGCTGTTGGGGAGCCTGTCCTCACCTCTCAAATCAGTTGCGGATTGGGCTGTTTCCAATAGTGAAATTGGAAATGGACGGGTATGCTGAGTAATAGTAAAACATTCCTCTATAATTCCACACTAACGTACAGTACCAATATAATGTTATGTGAGTTCCAGCAAAACATGTAATTCCCTTCATCACAGCTTCGTTCATTCCTCATCTGGCAATAACGGAGAAGCCGTTTCATGTTGTAACACTCATAACTTCCCAGGAAATGTGCTCTGTGCAGCACAACACCAAGGCAGAACTCAGGATGGATGTGTAATGCAAGAAAGGCTTGCAAGCTTGCATACATGACCACTTTGTTCATATTCATTCTGATGCGTATTCTGGATGGCAGAGTACTGATTTTCATACAAGTCACCTGTCGTGTTCAGAAGAGCTTGACTGGAAGGCCTCTGTTGCATGAAGCAGAGTGACAACATAACACACCTGCTGAGATCAACGTTATCTTACTCAGCATGCCTGTACAAGAAAGCAGGTATTGTCACAGTCAGCTGGGGCCCTGGTATGGTGCTCTTAAGATGCTGGGGGAAGCATGGAATCAGCATGAGTCCCACATCCCAGTGCCAGGTCATTCTTACTTTAATACCAATATAACCCTGTGTGCTTTATGAAACCCTGCTCCATAGTAATCTTAATCCTAAACCTAGAGCAACAGGACCACTGTGTTCCTCTACTGGGAGCGCCACCCATCAACAGTCAGTGAAGAGCCCTCTGAATGTCCATTGTGTGTTTGAGTATCAGAACTGTTTTCCTTTCAGTCTGCATGGGCATCAACCACAGTTGGGACACAATGAGAGATTGGTACATCGATGAGGTGTGACATGACAAAGTGCCATAACACACTACACCTGTGTGACAATGTTTCTGCTCGGGTTGCCATCTTTCTCGTAGCCTTGCCTCCTCAGTAGCCTGACACAGAAAATTGGAAAGTGGCACAGCTAGATAGAACTTCTATCTTAGAATGCGGATCATGCTACATAGCTGTAATGGAAGGAGAATTGATTTAAAGAGGAATATTGACCAGTGCTGAACCCTTCATCTGAACAAAGAGGTTTCCTCCCACAAGCTGCTTTTTACTTCACCGGATATTTTTTCTTCACTGGGGACTGTCTAGGAGAACATCTCTAGACAAAGAGTATAGTAGGAACAAGTGGTTCAGCACTATTCACCTACGTGCTGCTCCACTTTCAACTATGTACCATTTTGCAGCTGTGTGGAAGACCCAGGTTCCAACACAGGGTGCTGCTGTCTTCATATGAATTGCATTGAATGAGTACAAATCCCCCGGGCCAGATGGTATGCACCCAAGAGTGCTCAAAGAACTTTCTAGAGAGCTTGCAGAGCCTTTGTCCATCATCTTCCAGACCTCCTGGAGGACGGGAGACTGGAGGAGGGCAGATGTTATCCCAATTTTCAAAAAAGGGAGGAGGGATGACCCAGGAAACTACAGGCCAGTCAGTCTGACCTCTTTCCCAGGGAAGATACTGGAGCAGATGTTAAAGGGATCAATCTGTGAGCATCTAAAGGACAACTCAGTGATCCGGGGAAGTCAGCATGGATTTGTCCCCAACAGGTCCTGTCAGACCAACCTCATTTCCTTCTTTGATTGAGTGACGAGCTTACTAGATTGAGGGAATGCTGTTGATGTTGTTTACCTGGATTTCAGCAAAGGTTTTGACAGGGTTCCCCATGATGTTCTGATGTGTAAACTAGAGGACTGTGGACTGGACTGTAGGATAGTTCGGTAGATAGGGAACTGGTTGGAGAACGGCACTCAAAGAGTACTTGTCAATGGCATTTCATCTGGATGGAGGGAGGTGTCCAGTGGGGTGCCACAGGGCTCAGTTCTGGACCCAGTACTTTTCAATGTTTTTCTAAATGATCTGGATGAGGGTGTGTGGAGAGGTTACTCATTAAATTTGCAGATGACACCAAACTGGGAGGAGCAGCGAACACACCAGAATATAGAGTTGGAATTCAATGAGATCTGAACATACTGGAAAAGTGGGAGGATGTGAACAAGATGCAATTTAATAAGGATAAGTTCCAAGTTCCACATCTGGGTAACAAAAATGAGGAACACGTATACTGGATGGGGGATACACTTCTGGGTAGCAGAGTGTGTGTGGACAAGATCTTGGGGTATGGGTGGACCATAAATTAAATATGAACAACCAGTGTGATGCGGTGACAAAAAAGGCTAATGCGATCTTGGGTTGTATCAACAGAGGCATAACATCCAAATTGCAAGATGTCATTGTCCCACTGTACACTGCATTGGCCAGGCTGTACCTGGAGTATTGTGTGCAGTTCTGGAGGCCTCACTTCAAAAAGGACATGGACAGAATGGAGCGTGTGCAGAGGAGAGCGACGAGGATGATTGGGGACCTGGAGACCAAGCCCTATGAAGAAAGGCTGAGGGATTTGGGAATGCTTAGTCTGGAGAAGAGGAGGTTGAGTGGGGACATGATTGCTCTCCTTAAGTATTTGAAGGGCTGTCACTTAGAGGAGGTCAGGGAGCTGTTCCTGTTGGCAGCAAAGGATAGGACTCACGATAATGGGTTTAAATTAAGGGTGGGAAGGTACTGGCTGGATTTTAGGAAAAACTTTTTTACAGTAAGAGTTGTGCAACAGTGGAGTCAGCTGCCTCGGGAGGTGGTGAGCTCCCCTTCACTGGCAGTCTATAAGCAGTGGCTGGACAAACACTAGTCAGGGATGCTCTAGGCTGATCCTGCATTGAGCAGGAGGTTGGACTAGATGGCCTGTATGGCCCCTTCCAATTCTGTGATTCATAACCGCTATCCCTCTGCCAATAGAAATTTGGGAAAGGCTTCACTCACTCAATTGCTAATGTCATAGCCACTGAAAGATTTCCTTCTGCTTGTGGTTTGCCAGAGGAAAGCAGAATCTCACTGAGTAGGTGAGGAGCAGCTCTCCTTCTCTCCAGACTATAGGAGCCACACCATGCTGAGCCAGGCCCTGAGGCTTTCTCTGTAGACACAGGCTGTGTTTGCTTAAGGTTTGCAGGAGTGTATTAAGGGATCATCATTAATGCCTGTCTTGGCCTCTTTGTGTAGAAGAGCTTTAGCAGAAGTGGTTTCTGGCAGTGACACTGCAAGCAGCAACAGGTGACACTTGCTGCTGAGTTGCTAGCATGGACCAGACCCTGGGATCTTGGAATGGAATCTCTGCACAAGAGTCCAGGGCACTGCAAGAGACTTTCAGGCTTCATAGGTGTGATACATCATCTTCATAACAGGACTTAGGGGGAAGAGTGTCTCCTCCTTTGCCAGGCAGTACATAGGACCCTATACTGGTTTCTATCATTCAGTGAAGCAACATGCAAAATCCTGTTCTGTTTCACACAATTGCTTTATTCTAGGTGTGTGCCAACAGCAACAACAAGGCGTGTACCACATTTATGAATATGTATTTTACATGATCTGCAGACACTGCCTCTTGAGGTTCTGCCCTTTACAGTCAACCTGATGTCCTATTTGCCATCACAGAATTTGCCAGGTGGTAATTATTTATACATGTAGGACTTTGATGTTGAGGATCTCATGGGGAAGGGCCATGGCTCCATGGTGGAGCATCTGTTTGAGATGCAGAAGGCTCCAGGTTCAATCCCAGGCATCTCCAGTTAAAAGGATCAGGTAGCAGGTGATGTAAAAGACCTCCACTGGAGACCCCAGAGAGCCACGGCCAGTCTGAGTAAACAATACTGACCCTGATGGAGTGATGGTCTGATTCAGTATAAGGCAGCTCCATGTGTTCATATACGTATGTCTGGAAATAATGCATTTTCTACTCTTCTGTTCTTAGAGATTTTAAAAATTATTCTTTATTCACATGTAGATCGGGAAAACCTGCTTGGACTTTCAGGTATGTGAATCTGTCCAGTATATTATGGGAAGGGAGTAAGGGAAACATTGATTTGGCTAATACATTTTTTTGTAACTCCAGAATCATTGGGGGAGAATACAAATGGACTGGGAGGGAGAAGAACTGTTATTCTAAGGAGAGCCTTAAAGGGCTGGCAAGGGAGTGGCAAGTGGTAATAAAAGCCAGACAGGCTCTTGAGACTGTTGCAGTATCTGCTCTCCAATGATTTGTTTGTCCTCTTTAGGAGGCGAGAAGAAAGAAGTGAAGCTTCGCTATTCTACAAGGAAATTTGAATTTTCTGATTCCATGAGCTAAGATAAATGATCCCTAAGAGTGATTCCAAAGTGGAACTTCTGCCTGTCTCTTTAAAGCCCTTGCTGTAGTGAGAGAGGATGCTGAGCTCCAGCTCCATTCCTCCCCTCCTTTTTTTGCCTACTTTCTTTCCCACAGGACTTTAGACTTGCCCTGGCTGTGGGAACAGGAGGAGAAGGGACATGGTGGATGGATGAATGGGGTGGGCAGTGCCATGTGTTCGTCCTCTCCTGGCGCTTTGGAGTTTTAAAAAGCCTGGTTGGATATCCAGTTGGATAGGTCAGCTTAGCCTTCAACCTGGCTTAATGTGCCCTCAGTCACATATAAGCCTCTTTTGCTCTTGAGACTGTCATGGGTCCTATTGCTCTAGTTAAGCGCCCCCCTGCTGATTGTCATCAGGGTACTACAGTCCTTTGTGGCTGCGCTGCAGGCTGTGAAGGCTTTTCCTCAAAAGTTAAGGCAATTAGGGCACTGAGAATCCAGTGGGAGTAGATAAACAAACTGAATGAAGTCAGAGCCTCACATGCCTTTGGGGGTTACTCAGAACTTGTGCATTGGAAGCCAACGTGCCCACAGAGGACAATGCAACCGATCATTTCAGGCTGTATATGCAGTGGGGCTGAGAGCTGCCATAGGCCCCCTGTATGACCCTGGTTCAAACCATGTGCCTAATTTTATAATTTTGTTATTGGCACATGCATACATATGTGCAAAGCCGTGATGGCTCAGAGGTTAAGATGCTGAGCTGCAGACCGGAGTGCTGCATGATGGAGTGAGCTCCCATCTCTGGCCCCAGTTCCTGCCAACCTAGCAGTTTGAAAGCAAGAAATTGCAAGTAGATAAATAGGTACCATTTCGGTGGGAAGGTAACAGCATTTCGTGCACCTCGGCATCTAGTCCTGCCAGCCACATGACCACAGAGAAGTCTTTGGGCAGCGCTGGCTCTTTGGCTTGGAAATGGAGATAAGCACTGCCCCCTAGAGTTGGATTCGACTGGCTTTCGAGCAAGGGAAACCTTTACATATATGCAAATAGGACACACTTCTTGCATCTGATGACGTGGGATGTACTTCACAAAAACTTCCTTTCACAATAAATCTGTAGTAAGTAAATCAGTAATCTGTTGCAGCATACCATTGTACTTTACCTAGCACAAAAAAGGGGGAAATTGGTTATCTAGTGATGCTGGATGAGAAGTATCAGAATCATTGGGATTGATTTTGCTGATATATTTTCTAAGAAGATTGTGTCATTTGTCATATAACATGAAGCTTAGTGTCTACAGTGGCAAAGTGGTGCTTACAAAGGGATATTAGATGTCCCACCAGTACAATAACAACAGCCCACATCCAGAACAGTGTTTGAAATGTACTTAGGTCTAGTTAAGGGTGGTGGAGGAGGAGTTCTAACTTCTGTTCCACATATATAACCACAGCCCTTGTCCCAAATTCGGAAGCTGCAGCTAGGGCAAAATGCAGCAGCCAGGCTGCTGATGGGTCTCTCTATATGAGAGCACATCCGGTCTGTGCTGAAAGCTTTGCACTGGCTGCCAATAGTGTACCGGATTCACTTCAAGGTGCTGGTTTTGACCTTTAAAGCCCTATATGGTCTGCCTGCCTACCTATATGGTCTGCCTGCCTACCTAAGGGACTCCCTTTCCCCATATATCCCCCAGAGAGCACTGAGGTCAGGGCTGCAAAATCACCTGACTCTCCCTGGTCCAAAAGACATCAGACTGGCCATCACCAGAGCTAGGGCCTTCTTAGTGGCAGCTCCAAACTAGTGGAATGAGCTCCCAGAAGACATCAGGGCCCTGCGGGACCTTTTACAGTTCTGCAGGGCCTGTAAAACGGAGCTCTTCCACCAGGCTTTCGTCTAGGAGCCACCACTGATGAATGAGCAGTGATGAATGAGCACTAAGAACAACTATGGATGCTGGCCTGGTTACACCAGATCACTGTACAGCAACCGCCATCTATATTGATCTGCACTTTACTCGTATACTGTTTTATGTGGAATTTTATGGTACTGCATTTACGCACTGTGTTTTATTGTATTTTAACTTGTACGCCACCTTGAGCCTGCCTGTGCAGGCAAGGCGGGATATAAATTGAAAATAATAAATAAATAAAAATAAATAAAACAGATTAATGTTCCATCATCATGCATGTAAAGCATAGGGAGGTGAAGCATCCTTATATTTCTTTGATATATGACTGGGAAATATTAATCCCCCCTCCTGCATCTGTTCATAATATTAGCAAGGGCTTGCTTCTATACTACATTAAGCTGCCATCCAGGAATGAGAAGGAGTTGAGACCAAGACTGACAGATAAAGGGAGGAGGGGATTAGAAGAGGGGGGAGAGAAATGAGAAGGCCTAGCATGAAAGGAAGAGAGCAAAATGAAGGAGGAGGACAGTGTGGGAAAGAGGAAGAGGAATTAAGAAAAGAGGAAAGGTGGTTTTATCTTCTACAATACACTAACAGGACTATCCCTTCTCAAGATCTGGCTGAGCAGACAAAACTATAAGGGCTGGGTGGAATGAAAGGAAGAAGGGAAACAGAGTGCTCAGAACGACGAGTGTGTTAGGAGGCTGCAACCTGGTGATGCTTGTAGCAGCCATGAGCTATGCTGGCTGGTCTTGCCTTGCTCCAGTGCTGGCTTGGTTGACGGATTTAGCAGGATATGCAATTGTTTGCCTCCTAGTAGTAAGCTTTGCAGAAAGGCACCACCAGCAGAAAGCATAGCTACTGCTGTTTACTGCCTTCCCTGCACCCCTGGTGATTGCAGTGTAGAACTGCATTAGAAGTACAATAAATTGAGATGCACGCTGAACATGACATGACGCTGGTTTCGGGCCTTCCAGATGATTTGGGCCTAGACATTTTGTCCCCTTCCCTTGGCTGCACTGTGCATATGTTCTTCTTCCTTGTGTGGCTGGGAAGGTACCCTGTTGTTTCCTGCCCTTTCCTGCAAGACTCCTCTTCCTTCTGCAGGGCCAAACTGCAGTGCCTTTAGAAGGACCCCAGGCTATCTACAGTCACTTTGCTGCAGTTCTTATTGGGGCATTGCTACTTTTTCTCCATCCAATCCTCTTTGCCCGAAGACTCCTCTAACAGTGAACCATAGATAGATAGGTTACAAGTGCCTTGGGAAAATAAATGCATTTGTTTATTCTATTTTTTATCTTGAGCTTCTTCCAAGGAGCAAACACACACACACATGAAGCTGCCTTATACTGAATCAGACCCTTGGTCCATCAAGGTCAGTATTGTCTACTCAAACTGGCAACAGCTCTCCAGGGTCTCAAGCAGAGGTCTCTCACATTGCCTGCTGCCTAGTCCTTTTAACTGGAGATGCAGGCAGGGTTGCCAAGTGCGATCTTTGCCGCAGTGGGGGACTCCCGGCTGGTGCGCGTGCGCCGCATCCTCGTCACTTGGAAGTGATTCGACCATGCCGGGCACGCTGGGGGTGGGGCCACGACCATCCGAGGGAAAACTCTATGGTTTTCCCTCGGATGACTGTGGCCCCGCCCCCAGTGTGCCCGGTGTGGTGGCGTCACTTCCGGGTGACGTGCATGTCGGGGTGGGGTTCCCCCCGGGGCCTGATCCGCCGGCGGCAGGTAACGGGCCTCTGGGGTGGGGGTTTCCCTGCCCCCCGGGGGGACTTGGCAAGCCTAGATGCAGGGGATTGAACCTGGGATCTTCTATATGCCAAGCAAATACTCTACACTGAGCCACAGTGCTCAAGGTAGTGTACATGAGGGGTATTGCACCATTTTACAGCTTGAAGATGGATTTAGGCTTTGTTAGGGAAATGGGAGTCGAGCTGCTTGGGTGGAGATGGAGTGACAGATTATCTGCTGGAATGCTTTGCCAGGCTGCCTTTGAAGACTGATCGGAAACTACAGATGGTACAAAATGCGGCAGCAAGATTGTTTACTGGCATAGGTTGTAGAGAGCACATTCTGCCAGTTCAAAGAGAATCACATTGGCTGCCAACTTGTTTCTAGGCACGATTCAGAGTGCTGGTTCTTACCTTTAAAGCTCAAATGGTTTGGGATCACGGTACTTGAAAAACTGCTTACTCCCATATGAGCCTGCTTGCCAGTTAAGATCAACAACAAAGGCTCTATTGTGTGGGCTCCTTCCCACTCTCTGGGATAAGGGAAGGGGCAACCAGTGCCGAGGCCTTTCGGTGACAGCATGTTAACTGTGGAATGCCCTCTGCGTAGCAGTGTGCCTGGTGCCAGTTTTGCTAAGCCTTAGGCATTGGGTGAAAACTTTATTTGCCCAGAGATTTGGTTAATTGTTGGTGTGTGTGTGCACACACGCTCGAACTTTACAATTACCTGCTGATCTTATTTCTTGTTTACTGCTGCTTTTAATTGTGGTTTTTATTCTCCAGCATGTGTTATTTTCACTGATTTTGCAAGTTGGCTTGAGCAGTAAAGAGTAATACATAAATTCTCTTCTTTGTGCTCCATAGGTTATTGAATGTGACAACATGTGAATGCTGGCTCATGTTGTGAGACATGTATGTGTGGTGTTCATTGTAATTCTGAGCCCTAGATTTATCTTGATCGTTGCTCTCTCTCTCTCTTTCAGCCACGGACTGGCCAAAGTGCATCACTGTATATTCAGAGCTAAACATAGCAAATATTGTTCCTTAGCCGCTGTCTGTCAGCCCTTCTGGACTCGGCAGTTGGTGGAGTCCTCCAGGGCACTGTTGATGCTTTGATGTTGTTACCCTTCTGCATGCAGGCCAGGGAGATCCTTCGGGGAAAGCAGCTGGACCCAAAGCCCTTAACAGAGAAGAGCTGCCCTCTCTTCTGCCTATGTCCCCACTCTCCATGGTCTAGCTGAGTTAGATGTTGCAGAGAAAGAGTATGTGTCTGCTGATGGTTCCAGAGGATCCTTGGGATGTCACTTGCAGACTGCAAAAGGAGGTGCAACAGAGTTCACAGAGCCCTACCTAGGCACCATCGGGACCATGCCTCGTTCTGACGTGGCACAGGATCAGCCATGTGGTCCCTGTCCAGTGTCACCCCAATTTCTCTAGTGACATAAATTTCCTCTTCAACATTGCTAATAATTCTGAGGTCCTGAAACCAAAGGAACCATAGGCGTAATCTTCGTGGGGGCGGCGGGGCTTCAGCCCCCGCTGAAATTTTCAGGAAGGTGCTCAGCCTCCCCCGGGAGCCACCCTTGCTCCTAGCAAAGCAATGCCTCTGGCCCAGCCCCAGCCCCCCCCGGGAAATTGGAAAGTCTACACCCTTGAAAGGAACCCATCTAAGCCACACGCATCATGATTAGGCTTGTGAGGCAGCCTTCTGTATTGCTTGGGATGTGGAGAACACATGAAGCTGCCTTAGACTGAGGGCGATTCTGCATCTAGCATTCGCTCCACATTTTCTCAACTGGGAGGAAAAGGCGCATCTCAAAACCACATTCAAATACCTCGGGGCAACACGGTACTGACTGCAAAGTCACCCCTGAATAGCCATAAATCTATGCAGAAGGTACCATAAAATCCAATGATCAAAGAAAGTGAAAGTGGCATGCAATGCATAGGGGGATTTCTGTTCCAACTTGGGTTTTGTAAAACAATGGCGGGAAAAACCAATGCAGAATCGTCCTGAGTCAAACCACTGATTTGTCAATGTCAGTACTATCTACTCTGACTGGAAGTGACTCTCCAGGGTCTCAGGCAGGGGACTTTCACATCACCTGCTACCTGATCCTTTTAGATGGAGATGCTGGAGACTGAACCTGGGACCTTCTTAGGGTTACCAAGTACCTACCTATGAATTCGCGGGGGACATATGCTTCCCCACCGGAACATTCTTGCGTGTAACATGACCATGTCGCACTATCCTGTCGCCCAGACGTGACGTAAGCACGCTGGGCATGTAGCCGGGCGACGCTCTGCCAATGGGGCTGGAAACCCGATGCTACTATCGAGTTTTCAGCCCCATTGCCAGAGCGTCACCTGGCTACATGCCCACGTCATGTCTGGGCAACAGGATAGTGCAGCGCCTGTGTTTTCCCCACGGGAATGTTCCCGCCAAGAACTATACATCCCCTGCCGATTTGCAGTAGGTACTTGGTAGCCCTAGACCTTCTGCATGTAAAACAAATGCTCTGCCATGGAGCCATAGTCACGCCCCATGAACACTCATTAAGCCCATGTTTCTTCCCTATGCTTCCTTCTTAGTTTGCCGACCCAGTAGGGGAAAGTGGGCAAACACAACTTTGTTTAATTTACCTGCTACGAGCTATGATACCAGAGAGTCTTGGGAAGAAGTTCCTTCCTGCCTATGTGAGGTCTGACCAGACTGGTTTTGCAGTAAAGGCCTTCCAGGCCTACCCTTCTCAAGCTGGACAATTGTGGCATGCCTGTTCCCACTCCCAGCCACCAGCAGCTCACTTACCTCACAGCAATGTAAAGCTGTAGTGCTAAAGGCCAGTGCCACTTAATGTAACAATCCATAACCATCCCTGCAGATTAATTACTTGGGAAGGCTGTCAACAGATTGGAAAGGATTCAGGGGGAAAACTATGTGGGTGATGAAGGGTCCACTCTAGAAGGTTTGTCATATGACGAAAGGCCAGAGTGATGGAATATGTTTAGGCAGGACAAAAGAAAATGAAAGGATGGCAATTTTCAGCTGCTTAAAGAGACATCAGAAAGAACAGAGAATACAATTATTCACCACATTTACAGAGGATAAAAGAACATCTTACAATTCATTTAAAGGATAGGAAATGAAATTTAGGTTAGACATTGGGAATATTTTTTCTGACTTTAAAAGCAGTCCAACAATGAAACATCCTCTTTATAAGCTTCTTGGAAGCTTTTAAGGTAATGCTGGCCAAGGATCCAGCAAAGATGTTTTGTGTGTAAAGAATCTTTCCTTATAGCAGGGGGGTTGCATTACATGGCATTTGAAGTACATTCCCAACCCTATAATTTTTCAATTTCAAATTGCCAATCTGTTGCATTTAGGATTAATACATGCAAAGGAAATGTTGTAGCATGGAAAGCATACGTAACACCATATGAAGGCCACAGAATATTAAATTATGGCCAAATTGTACACTTGTCGGATAAGGACACAGATACAAACATAAGATTACAACTCTGCAAGCAATAACAGGCGGATAAAAACTGTAGAAGATTGCTGAGCTCTGGGGCTAGAGGAGTGACTTCCCTCTTACCTGGCCCTGAACCTCAGCAGCCTGACACTGCGTCAATGGCATTTTACTTCAAAATGAGCAGGACCTGTTCTTACCTAGCATCAGATCTGAGTGAGACACTTAAAGACACTTATAGCGAGGGGGCATTATTAATTTCCCCTTCTCTGTGCTGCATGGGAGAGTTTTTCTGGAATGTGTGTGGGGCTGGGGATGCACACTTCACAGCACGGATCTCCTTTCTTAATTTCAAAGTATTCCAAGATAATGTAAACTTCCCATTCCCTGAAGGCAAGTAATTAGGATTGGAAAAGTGATATTCTGATGGTCTTAATAGATGCCCCCTCTGGGTTCTTTTAATTCTGAAGTGATCAGAGCCCTTTAAAACTGATACCATTCTTAATGAGGGAGGGATGAAAGTCAGCGGACACCCATGGAGTGTATTCCTTGACCCTAATTCCCACCTTCAGGATGCAGTGTACCGCAAAGGAGTCTTGATGTGACTGATTGTTTCCCTTTTCCCCTTTAGTTGAAGACATTTTCCCTTCCCCCCACATGTTGGAGAAGGTGGAGAAGGTGATGGCGGTTGTAGTGGGGGGTGTTTGGAGGTAAACATGGTGTTGCCTCTGCGAGTGAACACAAAAGAACATATGAAGCAGCTGTATACTACCTCTGTTCACAAGTTACAATGATGTACATACAATTGATGTATACGTGAATTTTTTTTATTCATGTGTATGAGTAATTCTCAAGTTACATCTAATGCATGTACAGCTCAACATGTAATTCAAACCTCACATTTATCCAGCTACTGTTTCTTCAGTTTCATTTGTAAAGTAAGTGTGTGTTGACTCTTTCTGATAAACAGCACTGTAAGGTGAACAGGGTTAATAATTCAAACCATTGGTCCATCTAGATCTGACATAGGAAGCTCTGACTCTCAAAAGCTTATGCCTTGGAAATCTTGTTGATCTCTAAGGTGCTTCTGGACCTGAATCTGGCTCCCCTAGAGCAGACCAGCACAGCTACCCTCTGAAACAATTCAGACCAATACTTTGTACTGTGATTGGCAGTAATTCTCCAGGGTTTCCAGTAGAGTTCTTTCATATCACCTACTACACGATCTTTTTAACTGGTGAGGCTGGGGGTTGAACCTGCAATCTTCTGCATGGGAGGGAGGGAGGGAGGGAGGGAGG